>NW_020954652.1:1032523-1043147 GCF_900497805.2 Vombatus ursinus | reverse complement strand
TTTTTCACAACATGACTACTATGGAAGTGTTTTGTATGACTACACATGTATAACCTCTATCGAGTTGCCTTCTTGATGAGGGTGGGTGGGGAGGGAGGAAGGGAGAAAATTTGGAACCCAGAGTTTTAAAAACAAATATTAAAAAACTAAAAAATTAATTTAAAAAAATTTTAAAAAAAACTCCACCTGTCTAAATTTTATTTTCTCCTTCCTCTTCTCCTTCTGACATCATTATTCCCATCTTTAGCACCCAGTCTCCCATGTTCCTAATCTTGGACTGTCCTCTTCTTCATTTCCTACAACTTCTATGGATTCTATCTTCAAAATAATTCTCATATCTATTCCCCCAAAACCATTTCCTCATTCTCACTGCTCCATCCCCAGGTCCCCCATTTACTACATGACTGAACTGAACTATTGAAATGCCCTCCTCCACCCTACATGTCTTTCTGCTCTGGTTTCCCTACCATCACCTCCAAATTACCTTTCTCCCCCTTTTACCCTCCATGTCTAAGGGAATGTAAGTTCTGTCAAGTTCTGTTAGGTGACAAAGCTTTTCAAATCCTTAGAAATTTTCAGTGACTCACTGTTGTCTTACCAATTAAATGTTTTTTGTTGCTGTCAAGTCCTGTCTAACCCTTCCCAACCCCATTTGGGGTTTTCTTGGCAAAGATACTGGAGTAGTTTGCTATTTCCTCCTCTAGCTCATTTTACAGATGAAGAAACTGAGGCAAATAGGTTTAACTGACTTGCCCAGACTCACACAGCTAGTAAGTGTCTGAGGTTGGATTTGAACTAAAGTCTTTCTGACTCCAGGCCTGGCACTCTATCTACTATACTACCTAGCTGCCCAATTGAGTGCAAATGTTTAAGTATAAAAACAGCCATCAGTAATTGAGTAATCCTGTGGTATCACCTTGTAGTTCCAACCTTACCTCAGCACTTCTCTCTGATACATATCCTGTACTTTGGTCAAATTGATTCTCTTGCCATTCCCCATATTCATTCCACCCTGTCCCACCTTTTCATCATTGCTTACTAAGACATTTTTTTTTTTGGTCTTGATTGCTTTTCACCCCATCCCCTCCCTCCCTCCCAGTTGTGGGAAACTGAATGCTCTTAAATGACACCTCCTCCTTGAAACTTTCATTGATCCCCACATCTAGTTAGTAATTCTTTCTCTCTCAGATCTCACATAGCATTTTGCATTTCTTTATTCATGTAACATTTTGTATTATAGGTATTGATTTATGCAGATTGACCCTTCTAGACTTTAAGCTCCAGAATCTATAAGTCTATAGTCTTTGTATCTCTCTCCAGCCCCCTGTAGCTAGTAAAATGCTGTGCACCCATTAGGTGCTTAAATGAGTGCTACATACCAAGCAATCTCATAATAAATCTTTGGTGTTGATAGCATTAACCTATTTTATAAATGAATGGGAAAAATGTTGTCACAAGACCACTGAACTACTTGTCAGAAGGGCAAGTTTTATTTCCTACCTCTATCACTAACTAGAATGGCCCCTGGGTAAATCATTTAACTTCCCTGGACCCCAGTTTTCCATGGGTAAAATGAAGGGGTTGGAATAAATGTTCTTTAAGACCTCTTCTAGTGCTAAAATCTTTTTTCGTATCAATAGAGACATAACTAAAGTGGGGTAAGCGGTGTTTTGACCCAGGGTACTGAATTTAGAGAGCAGGGACAGGGAAGGGGAAAGCAATAAGAATTTATTAATTACCTACTACGTGCCGGGCATTATGCTAAGCATTTTACAAATATTGTCTCATTTGATCCTTACAACAACCCTGGAAGGTAGATTCTATTATGACCCCCTTTTTATTGTCGAGGAAATTGAGGAAGCAAACAGAGGTTAATTGACTTGTCCAGGGCCATGTGAATTTGAGCTCAGGACTTCCTGACTCCAGACCCAGCACTCTATCAGCCACCTAGCTGCCTCATAGAACTTGACAGAATTTGTATTCCATTAGAAATGCAGAAACTACTCAGCTTAGCACCTAATTAGCAAGAATAATTCAAATTAGAGGCTCTGCTATTAAAAGCTGAGTTGAGCTTCTCACCTGCCTATTCCCTTCCACCCTAGCCTACCCAGCAATAGCCTCAAACCAGACCCAGAGTGTCTCTGTCTCTTTCTGTCTCTATCTGTTTCTATCTGTCTCTCTCTCTGTCTTTATATCTCTAACTCTGTCTGTGTCTCTCTCTTTCTCCATCTTTCCCTGTCTCTATCTCTGTGTGTCTCTCTCTGTCTCTCTGTCTCTTTCTCTCTCCCCCCTCCTATATGGCAGTGTCCTTTCTGCACCGCCCCCCCCCCAAATGATCGTCTACTTCATGCCGCTTGCCCTGGGTGCACTTTGTAGTATTTTTGTAATATTTGACCTGCATGCAAAAAATCCTACTTGGTATTCTTATTGTCAATTAACCCAGGTCAGAGCAAGAACTCTGCCATGATTTGAACTCCAAAATCACAACCCTATCAGCTAGCTTGTTCTTTGAAACAACATGGCCAAGTTGCAAGCTCCAAGGTTTCCCCGGAGAAAAAGCCATCAGATTTATGTAAACATGGAACCAGTTGGGATAGGATTTTGCTGATAATCTTGCTAAAGAGGGCTTTGTGTTCTTACTCAATCAGTAATGGAGTGGTTAATAAAAAATAGAATATATCACTTTAAAGGGCATTTATATATCTCTTGGGGAAAAAAACCATAAATATGTGATTTTTCATTTTTATCTAGACATGTTTTGTGTAATTGATTCTAAGGCTCACCCAAAGGGCCATGGTGGGTGTGAGTCTAGTACAACACAGTATAAGCAAAGAACTTTAAAGAATCAGAGAAAAAAGATGTGTCCATAAATATCACTGGCATTTACATACATCTTTAAGGTTTATAAAGCACTTCATGTCTGATATCATTTGATCCTTATGAGAACCTTGGGAAGTAAGCACTATTTATTACTATCCCTATTTTACAGATGATGAAACAGGTGGACAGAGATTAAATGATTGACCAGGGTTACACAGCTAGTACCAAAAGGAAGATTCAGCCAACCTCTGATTCAATCCACTTCGCCATCCAACTGCCCTAGAAACACAAAAGAAGATAACTACTCAGCTCCCTCTCTAACTAGCCTGGCCCCAGGACTCTACCATCCCACTCCTTGCCTATCAGGCAGGCCAAGGCCTGGACATCTGCTCAGCATCACTCAGGTACAAACCACACCCCTGCCACTTAATTTCTTAGAGCCTGTTAATCAGCTCAATGTTACCTTTGCTTCTGTGGAGGACAAAACCATCTGCAGACCTATGATCTCACTCAGTTCCCTGGTGCTTCTGAGTTGCAGGCTACTTCAACTGCAGCTTCCTTCTCTGACCACAGCTTCCTTCTCCCTAGTCATCATAACAATAGCTAGCTTGTGGAGAGTACTTAAAGATGGACAAAGTTCTATACTTATATATGTATTTCATTTGATCCTCACAAAAACCCTTCAAGGCAGGGGCTATTATTATCCCCATTTTGTAGGTAAGGAAATTGAAGCTGAGAGGGGTTAAAGTCACTTATCTAGGGTCACTCAGCTAATTAGTCTTCTAGGCTCGGAGGAATGACTTTTGTAAAGGGTTGAGATGGGAGGAGAACCCAGGTCTTCTCATTCGAAATCATTCCACCTTCCCCACCCCTTACCTGTTACATCAATAATTCAAAACAACAGACAGGACAAAAGAGATTCTATGCAGCAATCAGTCAAGCAAGCATTTACTACTGTAATACCTTACATGTGTTTTTGGCTATCACTTCCTGTTTATAGTTAGCTTAGTATTAAAATGCTTCCTGTTATTAAATTTCCTTATGTATATGTGGCTAATTAGCTGAATGCAACTGTGGAGAGAGTGGAGTAATTGGAGAAATGTGGAAAAATCCAGGGCAACTGAGAATATTTATTAGGGATTGATTTTTTGTTACAGATCGTGCTCATTTGGATAATGTAGATGTATTGTGCTTTATAACATCCTGAGATATTTCATTCCCCCCTCCCCTTCTCTTCCACACCCTATGCCCCCAAGATCAGTTTTAGGAGGACTGTTATTGTTTGTCCTTCTTCCAACAGGACCAATGACATTTCTAGTGATATATTGACTCTTTCTTGAATTGGATTTAAGTGAGGCAGAGCTATACAAAATCATCAGCCTCATTCTGTCTTCCAGAGTCATCAAAGTCCAGACAAGTCAAAAGTACCGTGATACTTGCATATATTCACTGTGTTAGGTGATACAGATGGCCTGCAAAGAATACATTCTAACTTGGTGGTAATAATAGCACACTTAAGTATCTTATACCAAACCCAGAAATGTTATTTTAACTTTATTCTTCAAAGAAAATATATTTCATTTTCAAACAGTATAATGGGTAGCAGTCCCCCGAACCGCCCTTGGCAAGCATAAGGATACAGTGTGATGATCTTTTCCCCCTTTTATGTATTTGCAAAAAAAAAAAAAAAGAAGGAAAGAAAGAAAAAGAATTTAGTTTTAATTTGCTGTTCCATATCAGGGCCTTTTGACTTATGAGGGAACTCTCTAGTGGAATCTTTTTACTAGTAGAGAAGGCCGAATAGACAAGACTAAAAGCCACTCCTGCAATTTGTAGGGTCTCTATCATTCAAACTGCTCATTAGAGGGATTAATTAGTATAGAAAAATAGAAGCCAAGAGAAGGAGAGTCTTATTTGTGGGACAGCACTGGATTGAAGAGTATGTGTTGGGGAGTAAGGCATAAGAAACCTAGAGAGGCAGGAGAGGGCTAAGTTATGAAGGGTTTTGAATGTCTAATAGAGACAATCACAAAGGAAGGATGAGGGATTCTAATTTGTTGTCATGCAGACATTAATCAATCAATCCAACAAGCATGTATTAAGTGCTTTCTATGTGCCAGGACTAAGTTAAATATCAGGGATACAAAGGAGGTAAAAACCAAAAAACAACGCTTGCCCTTAAAGGTCATTCCAAATCCCTCTCCACATTCCAGTGGAGGATACAACAAATAAATCAGAACATAGAGCCCAAAGGGCAATCAAACTATGCAAACCCTTTGATCTAGCAATACTACTGCTAGGTCTGTATCCCAAAGAGATCATAAAAAAGGGAAAAGGACCCACATGTACAAAAATATTTAGAGCAACTCTTTTTGTGGTGGCTAAGAACTGGAAATTGAGGGGATGCCCATCAATCGGGGAATGGATGAACAAGTTGTGATATATGAATACAATGGAATACTATTGTGCTATAAGAAATGATGAGCAGGCAAATTTCAGAAAAACCTGGAAAGATTTGAATGAACTGATGCTGAGCGAAGTGAGCAGAACCAGGAGAACATTGTACACAGTAATGGCAACACTGTGTGATGATCAACTATGATAGACTTAGCACTTCTCAGTACTACGATGATCCAAGACAATTCCAATAAACCTTCTTTACCAGTAAAAAGATTCCACTAGAGAGTTTCCTCATAAGTCAAAGGCCCTGATATGGAACAGTAAAATACAAATTGAAACTAAATTTTTTTTTTTTGCAAACACATAAAAGGGGGAAAAGAGGATTTTGTTATTTTAATCACACTATGTCCTTATGTCTGCCATAGTCTGTCCAGGAGACTGCTACCCATTATACTGTTTGAAAATGAAATGATATTTTCTTTGAAGAATAAAATTGCAGAAAGTGCTATCCATGTCTAGAAAAAGAGCCGTTATGGAATCTGAATGCAGATCCAAGCATACTATTTTCACTTTTTTGGGGGGGGTTTTGGTTTTTTTCTTTCTCGTGGTTTTTCCCTCTTGTTCTGATTCTTCTTTCACAACATGACTAAAGTGAAAATATGTTTAACATGATTGCACATGTATAACCTATATCAGATTGCTTGCTGTCTTGGGGAGGTGGGAGGGGAGGGGAGGAGGGATAAAAATCTGAAACTCAAAATCTTATAAAAAATGAACATTGGGGGCAGCTCAGTGGCATAGTGGATAGAGCTCTAGCCTTGGAATCAAGAGGACCTGAGTTCAAATCCAGCCTCAGACACTTGACACTTAGTAGCTGTGTGACAAGTAACTTAACCCAGATTGCCTCACCAAAAAAAAAAGAAAAGAAAGAAAAAAGAAAAAAAATTAATGTTGAAAGCTATTTTTTACATATAATTGGAAAAAATAAAATACTACTTACAAAAAAAAAAAGGAAAAAAATGACCAACAGATTTCAAGTCAGAGTTTGGGGGGAGAGGTGTCTGGTGTTTGACTGGATTATGAGCTCCTTGAGGGCAGGGAATGTTTTTGCATTTCTTTTTTGTATCTCTAGTCCTTAATGCAATTCTTGGCATATAGTGGGTGCTTAATAAATGTTTGTTGATTTGACTTGACTTGGAAAAAAAAACATACAAGATATGTATGTATGCACCATAGATGGAAAGTAATGTCAGTGTGGAGTGCTCCAGAGACTAGAAGGACCAGAAAAGGCCTCCTGCAGAATGTGAGATGTGAGGTGAGTATTAAAGGAAGGCTGTCAAGAGGCAGGCATTCCAGATACAGGGGACTGCTAGTGCAAAAGCAAAGCAATGGGAGATTGTGACATGTTTGAGGACCGGCAAGTAGGTTGATATCAATGGATATAATATGGCATGTGGAGAAGAATAAAGTGTGAGAAGACTGGAAAGGTTAGAAGGGACCAGTTTGTAAAGAGCCTTAAATGCCAAATTGATGACTTTACATTTGATTCTGGAGGTAATAAGGAATGCCTGGAGTTTATTGAGTATGGGAGTGACATGTTTAGACCTATAAATTGAGAAAACAATTTTGGCAGCTGTGTGAAGGATGGATTGAAGTGAGGAGAGCATTGAGGCAGGGAGACCAATTAAGAGGTTAATGCAATAGACCAGGCAAAAGCAATGAGGGTCTGAAATAGGGTGGTGGCTCTTTGAGTGGAGAGAAGGGGATTTCTATGAAAGAAGTAGAGGCAGAAATGACAAAGTTTGGCAATGGACTAGATAGGTGGCATGAGTGAGGGGCTGAGGATAACTGTAAGGATGTAAGCCTGGCTGATTAGGAGGGACAAAAAAGGGAAGTTCAGAGAAGGGATGGTTTGAGGGGGAAATAATGAATTCAGTTTAGGACATGTTGACTTTGAGATGCCCACACAACATCTAATTTAAAATGTCCTAGAGGCAGTTGGAAATAAGGGATTGAAGCTTAAAAGAGAGACAGGGCTGGAGAAATAGATCTATGAATCATCTGCATAGAGATGATAATTGAACCCATGGGAACTGCTGAGATAATCAAGTGAGAGAGAATAGAGAGAAAACACAAAAGGGCTCTGAACAGAACCTTGGGGAAGGGTGATACCCACAAGTGGGAGGTGTGACTGCGCTGAAGAGCCAGCAAAGGAGACAAGAAGGCATGACCAGACAAGGAGAAGGAGGGCCAACATAGAAGAGTAACAAGAAAACTTAGAGAATAGCCAGTAGGAGGTGATCCAAAGCATCAAATACTGCAGAGAGATCAAGAAGGAAGAGGGTTGAGAAAATGCCACTAGATTTGGCATGGAAGTGATCACTGGCAGCTTTGGAGTGAAGAGTTTTAGTTAAGTATGAGACCAGAAGCCAGATTAAGGATTGCAAGGGGTTTAGAAGACGTGCTGGGTACAGAGGACTTTTCAAGGAGTTTAGCACAGAAAGAAAATAAGGAGATAGTACAATCATTAGTGGAGTTGATAGGATCAAGTGGGCAGTTTTTGAGGATGGAAAAGATGTGGATATGTTTGTAGATGGCAAGTAATTAAGTGGTACAGTGGATAGAGCACCAGGCCTAGAGTCAGGAAGACCTGAGTTCAAATCTGGCCTCAGATACTTAGTAGCTGTGTGACCCTGGGCAAGTTGCTTAACCCTGTTTGCCTCAGTTTCCTCATCTGTAAAATGAACTGGAGAAGGAAATGGCAAACCACTCCAGTATCTTTGCCAAGAAAACCTCAAATGGGCTCAAAGAGAGTTGGTCACAACTGAAAACAACTGAACAACAACAAGGAAGGAGCTGGTAGATGGAGATTGAAAATTATTGACAGAGTGAGGATGATAGAAGGAACAATCTGCTGTAGAAGACGGGAGAGGATGATATCAATCATGCATGTAAAAAGACCAGCCTTGGCAAGGAGAATGACATCCTTTTCATCATAGACTGAAGTGAAAGAGGCAATAGTTGGAGATGATGTCAGAGGGGTGTGAAATGAAGAGAAAGCCAGAAGAGGAAGATGACCTCAATTTTTTCAGTGAAATATGATTTAGGGTCTGTGATGAATGAAAAACCTTGAGAGACAGAGTTTCTGGGTAATTAATATTCAATTCATTAATTAGGCTAGCTGGCAATCAATAAATTGATGGTCAGTGGTCTCTCTTGGCAACCAAAGACAATCTCATGGAAAGCCTGAAAGTTTTAAACACTTTTTGAAAGGGAATTCCCCTGACAAGTGAAAATCATCTCTGATTGGTGGACATTTATTGAGGAGATGGGCTGGAAGTCTTCAGCAACTCTTGCAAAAAATATGGCTTGATCATGAGACTCAGCTGCCTCCAGCAATCAGGGGAGGGGAATACATCTCCATCTAAACCACTCTGGTTGGTTTCCTCCTTCATGAGCTGGGTCACCCTAACCTCTAATAATGGGGTACAAGGACAGGGCACTTTTCCCCAGAGGAAGGACTGGACTGGATTCTGTTTATACTCTAAACAGAAGTTAGGTCTCCTAGTTGGGTGAGGTCCTGCCCAAAATTGAAGACCATGTTCCTTGAGGGTAGGGGTAATCCCATCAATCAGTCATGTCCTTCAGAGACTGACTTTTTAACAAGAGCTGGGCCTTCATGAGGAAATTGAGGAGAAAAGCCTGAATCCCAATTTAATAATTGGTTATTAATATAATAGTAAAATGATAATTTCTCTCAGGTCTTCACAGAGAGGGTGGGGAGACTTGATGAGAGATCAGAAAATTTGTAACCACCCCTGTGCTAAATGGGGTAGGGAATCAGTTAGAGAGGAAAAGAATGTTGGCCTTGCTGCTGGAAGAGCCCATTTCAAAAGGGCATAAATATATAATGGACTCCATCAGCACAATTTCATGATTTCCTCTAGCTCCTTTTAGCAACACATGAATAGGAACAAAAGGGAGAGGTGATGGAAGTAATACAAGGTTTGGCAAATTGTGATAGGGCAATTGGATGAAACAAAGAATTTGAAAAGAAAGAATATAGGGTAGAGTTGAGCTGATTCACCAGAGTTGAGATTGAAAAGAGAGAAGAGTGTAGCCTGTGCTGGGGTGATGGCCTGGTAAAGCATGGAGGGGGTAGAGGGATTAGAAGTCATGGTGATGATGTAGAATAGGATGAAGGGTCTTAAGCCATAGGACAAGGTGGAATGGCAAAAGATTACGGCAGATAAAGGAATTCTAAAGTTCTTGAGCACAGAAGGGTTATGCATGTGGGTGATGGCAAGATCAAAGGTATGACTATATTTTGTAGCTGGAGTGGAATTGAGGAATCAGGTCATAGGAAATAGAAATAATGATGATGGTGACAACTAGCATTTCTATAGTGTTTAAGGTGCCTTATAAATATTATTAAATAAGAAATGAGTAGACTAAGGACCTGAAAAATCTGAGTATTTGGAAGTCCCCTAGTATGAAGACAAGGAGGAGGAGAGAAAGACTGAGCCAGGAACTGAATCCATTGGGCCATATTCCCATGCTGGGAATATAGGAACAACCACAGAATCTACAAAATGAAAGGAATCCCCAGGGCCCTCTATTTCAATCCATAACTGTTCAAGAATCACCTCCATAGCCTCAATCTATTTATCAACAAACATTTATGAAGCCCTTACTATTTACTAGGCACTCCACTAGGTGCTAAGGACAAAAGGCAAAAAATAGCCCTGCCCTCAAGGAGCTTACATTCTACAATGCTCACTTGAACAGATACATCAAAGCAGATAGAACCTCCCCAACAAATCCCACCCAGCTTTGTGGCATCTGCAAATTTGATAAGCATAACAGCAAGAGCATTTGCTAAGTCATTGGTATTTTCCATGATATCCAACTTGTTGATATGGTGGTCTATGCATTGTCTAATAGGGCACACAGAACAGAAGAGCAATCACCTCTCTGACTTTGCTCATTACAACCTCAACGAAGCCTCAGGGAGCATTTGTTAGCTGTTGTGGCTGATAGATCATACTGGACACTGATTTAATATCATTGCTTCCAGACAACTGGAAAGTCAGCAAGGCAGAGGAAAAAGTACTGGCATTGGGATCAGTAGACGTGGGTACAAATCCCAGCCCTGCCACTTACTTATCTGTGTGAGACTGGGCAAATCACTTCTGTGGACCTCAGTTTCCTCATCTGTAAAACAAGGAATTTGGACTAGATGATCTCTGATATCCCTTTCAGCTCTAAATTTATGATTCTATGAAATGTTCTCTGAGGAAACTGAACAAATGAATCCATTCTACATATCCTTTATAGACCTGACTGTACTGGCCGCACGCCGACCTTCTGCCAGCCGTACGCCGGTACCTACTTCTCTTATAAG
>NW_020954652.1:1024323-1032513 GCF_900497805.2 Vombatus ursinus | reverse complement strand
GCACAAAGGGACCCAGGAAGTCAGGAAGGTCACAAGAGGCGTCTGGGGATGACATTGCATAAAGGGAGGGGACTAAGCAAAGGGAACGCAGTCCTCTGCCATCCCACTCCCACGTGGCACCTCCCCTTGCCTCAGGAGCTCAAGCTCCAGCTACTTCCTTGTACCCAGCTTATCTCACAAGCACCGTCCATTGCCTCAGGGCTTCTCCGTATCCAGCCCATCCCAGTTCACCACGACTCTGCCTACCACAGCCCCTGCCTCGACTTCCAAAATACCCAGATCTTACCCTACTCTTGCCACAGCGTCCAATCTGGTAGCTGCCAACATCAGACAGTCCCTCACACCTGACCTTAGACATAGCTATTAGAAGTTAATCTATTCCCTGAGCAAATGAAAAATAAACGGCAAATTTATACTTTATGCTTCAGTTGTTTGACCTGCTGCTGCGTTTGATAATATGCTAATTAACACCTAATACACAACCCCCTAAAAGCTTCTGTTTGACCATCTTTCAAATTGCCATTAAATACAATTTAGTCACTCAGAATCATTCCTTAACAGAGTTTTCAATTATCTTTCTATACATCAGTTTTCCTCCTTGTCCTTGCTTTTTCTTGTAACTTAAAATTGTTGACTATTTCTCTTCAGGGTGCTTCCTCCTTTTTTTTCTTTGATATACATTTTAAATATATCCATCACAAAGAAGAGTGTTTGTTTTCCCCTGATTGAGCTTGTCACCTTCACTTTCTTAGTCTTTGATTAGCTGAATTATTTACAAATCTACAACATAAGCCATACAGCAGCCTTGTCTGAAGCAAGGTGTACAACCCTAAAAGAATATCAGTTGGAGCTTCCAAATGCCAGGAGAAATAGAGGGGTACAACTGCACCCATTGGGGAAAGGCAGAATGGGAATGGATCTAATCTGAGCAGGAATAGCAAGCGTCTTTGGGTCTGTTGCCAGATTTCCCTCTGAATCACCCTGTGACAAGAAGCACTTTGTACCTGTATAAGAAAAGGAAAGGGTGAGGGTGGGGAGGTGAAGGTGTGGTGGTATATGCTTGTGATCCCTACTACCTGGGAGGCTGAGGCCCATGGCTCTTAGGAGTTCTCAGCTACAGTAGGCTAGGCCAAGTGAGTTCTAAATATGGCACCAATATGGTGACCCCTCAAGGGCAAAGTCAGGAAGGACAAATCAGCCCAGGCTAGAAGTGGACCAGTCAAAGCTACTGAGCCAGTTTTTACTAGGATTGAGCCCATGAGTGACCACTAGCAATTCCAGACTCTAAGAAAAGGGAACATCCTCAAATTGGTAAAATGATTATAGGGATGTGATGAGACTTTGAAAATATTTCTTAATGCTTTAAAATTTTTATACAACAAGATAACAGATTTAGAGATGGAAAGCATCCTAAAGCTAATCTGGGCCAATCCACTCAGTTTATCCATGAGGAAACTAAGACTCAGAACAGTTACGCACATTGACCAATCCAGGGTCACATTGTAAGGAAGCAGAGTCAGGATTTGAACTCAGAACTTAGAGCTCATCCATCTAGTCCAACCCCCTTGGTTTTCAAATGAGGCTAGAGAGGTTAGACAATTTGTTCAAGGTTAGTTAGGAGGGGAATTGAAACTCATGTCCTCTGGCTCCATAGCTAGCACTTGTTTTTCTATACACACTGGAGTTGCAAGCCCTGATGCACATGCAGATTTATGTCATCCTTGTATCCCTTGCACATAATACTTTACTTAGATTCTTAGAGGGATCTAAGATCTCATTATGTAAAGGTACATCCTCTGGTGCAGATTGCAACCCCTCATATGCCTTTCTATCCTATAAGATTTTTATCTGTCCATCCAGATGTTTCCAATAAGGGGTTATTACTGGGGAGGAAATTTAATAAGTGTTTATTTAGTCAATGTATAATGAATCATTTAATTAATTATTATTGATAAGAAGAGAAACTAATTACCAAAAACTAAGCCAAAGAGGCTTTTGGACAACTAACATGATAAAGCAATCAATACCTGTTATGTCATTGTGCTGGGCATGCAAAGACAAAATAAAACACACACTGCCCTCAAGGAGCTTACATTCTTTTTGGAGGAAACAATCTAAACAAAATGTGTGTGTGTGTGTGTGTGTGGAGAAAGAGAGACAGAGAGAAACAGAGAGATGGGGGGAGACAGAGACAAATAGAGAGACAGAGAAACAGAGAGACAGGGGAGAAAGAGAGAGAGAATATAATTTTGGGAAGTGGGGGCAAGGTTTCTCTGTTGGAATGGACCAGGAATAGCCTCATGTATGAGATGTTACTTGAGCTGAGCTTTGAAGGGAGTTAATAATTCTAAGAGGCAGAGTTAAGGAGGGAGGATGGTGCAAGCATGGCAGACATCCTATGTAATAGAGATGGAAATGGAGCATTGTATGTGAGAGTCATAGCAAAATGGCCAGGTTTCCTGAATCATAGAATGTATGAAGTAATGTATAATTGGTCTGGAAAGGTAGGCCAGAGGCAGATCATGAAGGGCTCCCTATGCCAAACAAAAGAGTGTGTACTTTATCCTAGAGCCCATAAGGAGCCATTGGTACTTTTTTGAGGAAGGGATTGATATGGTCAGACAAAGACTTTTGGAATATCTCTTTGGCAGACATGTGGAGGTTGGATTAGGGAGAGGAGAGACTGAAGGAAGGGAGATCATTTAGTAGTCTGCTGTAATAGTTTAAGGAAAGATAATGAAGACCTGAAGTAAGATAGTGGCTCTGTGAGTAGAAGAGGGATCCAAATATAACAGAAATTCTATCAATCAGCATTAAACATGAAAAAAACCCCAATTCAGGCAAGGTCTAGGAGGGAAAGGAATTTGTCATTTTTTTTTTTGTATTGCCCCCTTCACTCCAGGATCCAACCCTCCACAACTTACTAGATTCTCAGCAAATGCTGGATTAGCTTATAAGTAATGAGTCCATTTTTGGAAGAAGAGTAGCGTCTCAGTTCTGGAGAAGCACATGTTTCTCTTTTGGGAGTGTTCCTGCCTTTCCTGATCTTTCTTGCCTTTCTTCCAAGTTAAACCAAAGAAGTTCTTTGCCCTTTTAGATTGTTTAATAAAACCAAAAGGAGCAATCAGGTCTTCTGATCCCATCAGTTAGATTTGCCAGGGGCAATACTGGTGTAGGAGTAAAAGCACTGAACCTAGGGTTTGAAGGGATGGGTTCAAATTCCAGATCTGACACATTTTTCACTGCACAGCTATGGGCAAATCACTGAATGCCTCTAAATTTCTTACCTATATAAATGTGGATTATAAGATTCATGCTGCCTACCTCACAGGATTCCTGTAAAGAAAACATTTTGAAAACCTTAAAGCACTATAAAAATGGGGTTTTAGGGGTAGCTGGGTGAAACAGTGTTTAGAGTGCTGGCCCTGGAGTCAGGAGGACCTGAGTTCAAATCTGGCCTCAGACACTAACACTAGCTGTATGACCCTGGGCAAGTCACTTAATCCCAATTGCCTCACCCCCCCCCCAAAAATTATACATAAATAAAAAATAAATGGAGTTTTATCATTCTATAGAGAAGCCTCTAACTATGTTTCTACCCATTCCACTTTGCCTTCTCTGCCAGAATCTTAAAAGTTCAAATCATTTCTTCACATTGTTAATTTATACGTGCTACTATTTTACAATTCAAAGCAGAGCCTTGAAAATTCATTACAAAAGTGAACAAGGTACTAGACTATATCTGTGTCTCTCTAACGGCAATAAAATCAGTGAACTAATTCAGTCAATTTAGCTAGAAACCTAGTCAGCCTAGTTGGAGATCAGTAGGAGATAGAGTGGAATGGAAGATTAAATGCATAAAGTGGTTATTTGGCCTCAAGTGACGACAACTTTTCACCTGCACCATTTTCTTACCATCCATCTGTGTGACACCAGAGGCTGGACTTTGTCATACATCCTGATGCTGTGTTCTTCCTGTCAGCTCTGGACATCCAACCCTGAAACTCTCCTTATTGGTGAATATCACATTGCCCTTTATGTCTAGTCGGCACTAGCTATGCTTCATATGCCACTCTCGCTATTTTCTCACCACCTATCCTGCCTACCACTACCACCTCTGGACCACTGGATCTTGCCATCTTCCCAGATGCTACACCCCTGCCATCACCCACCCCCACCCTCCTACACACCTTCCAGTTAGAACTCTTTCTAATTAACTGGAATTGTAATCAAATTAATATTGCCATTGTTACTGAAAAGGGACTGTCAATCATTTCCTCTTTGGCTCTACTCACCATCCCCATGATTTTCCAAGCCAATATGCCCTTTCTTGGACACCACTTACCTATATGTATTGCCCCCCCCATTAGAATGCAAGCTTTTTGAGGGGAAATTGTTTTGCAGTCTTTTATTTCACAAATGCAAAATTTGTGGCCCCAGCGCTTAGCACAGTGCTTGGTATATAGTAAGTGTTTAATACATGCTTTCACACATATATGACATTTATATGAGCTTGGATATTAGCAAAGCATTGGGCATGACATCAATGAACCTCACAGCAGATCACACACAGGTATTAGAATCCCTCTTTGATAGAGAAGGAAGCTGAGGTTCCATGTGCTTAAGGGACTTGCCCATGATCACAGAGCCAGTAAATATCTGAAAGCTTGCTCCTGCCTCTGACCCCAGTGCTCTTTGCACTGCACCTGAGGCTCTTAACCTTTTTCAGGGTCATAGACTCCTTCCTTTTGCAGTTTGCTGAAACTTATGGGCCCCTTCATAGAATAATATTTTCAAATGCATATAACAAAATACATAGGATTACAAAATACATAGGAAATATAATACAAAATACATAGGAAAACAATTACTTTAAAATACAGACATATTTTTTTTTTCCCTGTCCAGGTTAAATAGAATATAGAGGATTACAGAGGAAACCAATTTTATTGAAATTAAGATACACGTTTTTCCCTATCCAAGTTCAAGGACCCCAAGGAGGTGTCTGTACCCCAGTTTAAGAACCTTTCTGCTATACTATGTTTCCTCTCAAGTAGATCAGATGAATTTGTTTCTTAGAATGTAGTCTCCTTGAGAAATCTTCAGCATCTAGCACCATTATAGGAGTGTAATAAATGCTTGTTGATGGATTGGTTAATTGATTTGTTCTGTGGCATTAAAAAAGTTCAAGAGATAATTTCTGGGTAATCTAATCATTTTATTAATAAGACCAGCAGGTTTATTAATAAAAAGAGGTCGGCAGCACTCTCAAATGCCAAAAGACCCCTTATGGTGGTGGGCTCACAGCTTATATGCTCTTGGAAGAGTGAGTGTTCCTAAGGGTGTCCATCAATTCTGATTGGTTAACAATTAATGAGAAAATGAATATTACAATGAGATGTGGGCTCATTCTAATGAGGGTCTTGAGGTAAGTGACTTTATTCACCCAAGTCTTTGTCAAAGAGACTTACCAACTTTCATATCACCTGACAAAAGGGAGAATCCACACTTTTCCAGACCTGAGTAAGCAGAATGAGCAGGAATCCTCCCATTAGCCCAAACTTAGAATTTCTTCTATTGTCTAATTAGATCTTGGACTAGGTAAATCTTTGCCTAAGATTTCCCACACTGGTTGATTTCTGGATGACGAAGTAGAAAAGGGGAAAAACCTTGGTCTCAATACAGTAATTAGTTATTAATACAAGAAAGAAATAATCATTTCTCTCAGTTCTAATCAGTTAGAACCATATAACCAAAGTCTGTCTTCCTTCTCATAGCTACCAGTACTGTTAAAATGTACCTGGAAAATCAAGTGGGCAGAGGAGGAGGGGCAGCCCATCTGTACTTTGAGGGGGGAAGGGGGAGAGGGAAGATTGTCCTGACTTCTTAAATCCTATCCAATTCCGGGACTCTGTTTCTCCACAAATTGCCTCCTCTGCTTTCCATCTTTGACAAATTTCTCCAAGTCAAACAGCATGTCAGCTCTCCAATATACATGCTTCCATGAGGGAAAGAACAAAATACATCAGAGGTCACTAACATAGCATCAAGAAGATTAATGGGTTGGCTTGTTTGTTTCTAAAAATTGGAGGATAAGATAAGTCCCCCAGATTTTATGCATATTTCCTATTTCTAATCCTCATGATAACGAAGCAAGAAAAACAAAAAGCTAGCACCCTATTGGATTCAAACAGAGACATTCCAGTCACTAAGAAGATTAAAATGTTTCATAGTGAATCTTAATGATTTTTGTTTTCATGTTCTTATAGGTATGAGATTATTTTCCATTTTTCTCCTGGCAATTTTCTTTTCTTATTGTATGATGTGAACAGCACAATCCCTTTGTTTTTGAGGATAATGCTTGGCAAATTGATGATCCCCAAAAAAGGCTAAATCATGCTAAATGTATCACTGTCAGCTGCCTGTAAGTCAGGGCTTCTTAACCTGGGGTCTGAGAACTTGGTCAATATGTTGTGATAACTGTACTTCAATAGAATTGGGTTTCTTGGTAATCCCTCGTATTTTATTTTGTGCCTTTAAAGACATGATTCTTAGAAGGAGTACATAGGCATCAGCAGAGTGCCGACGGGTTGCAGAACCTCTGCTTTAACTCAAATATTGAATCAGAGCCTACAAAATGAATAAATTATTCTCTCTGTATAATTAATCTTTGTGTCCTGATTTTAGGAAAAAAAAGTGTCAGACCCTAAAGCTTTAGGAAATCTTTTACTGCTTCCCATACCAGTAGGACATTAATTAGCATGCTGGAACTGAAATTTACAGGTCAGACTGTCACAACTAATGCATTATAATTAAAATCTCTATATAACAGCAACAACAAAAAGCATACTTTCAATCTCTGCCCCCCCAACCATTTGGACCAACTTTAATAAAATAAATTGTATTTCAGTTCACCAAACACACATACATACACATACACGTATATATTTGTGGGTATATATATTATATATGTATATATGCATGTGTATACACACATGTATGTATATATGCATGTGTATACACACATGTGTATATATATGTGTGTGTGTATGTGTGTGTGTATATATATGTTTTATATATGTATATATAGATAGATAGAGAGAGAGAGAGAGAGAGAGAGAGAGAGAGAGAATGTGAGAGTTTTCACCATGTAAAACATTACACTGGTTGCTAAAGGGGATAAAAAGTTGAATAAAATGTGGTCCCTGACCACAAGGATCTTGCCATCTAGTTGAGAAAGGGAAATAAGACAAGTATTCATGGACAAAAGATGGAATAGTCAATGCTGGAGAGACTGTTGAAAGACAGGCATAGTAATAAACTTTAGGTAGAGCTCTGAATTGGTCTGGCCATTCTGGACAGCAATTGGGAATTATGTTTTTAAAAAAATGATGAAGATATTCACATGCTTTGATCCAGAGGTCCCATTATTAAGCATAGACCACAAAGAAGTCAAAGACAAAAAGAAAGGACACATACCCCAAAATATTCACAGCACCACATTTCATGGTAGGACAGAATAATAATAGCTAACATGTAAATATGGATTACTATGGTCAAGAACTGGATGAAGCACTTTACAATTGTTAATTCATTTGATCCTCACAAAAACTCTATGAGGTAGGTGCTATTATTATCCCCATTTTACAGGTGAGGAAACCGAGGTTAAGCAACTTGCCCAGAATCACACAGCTAGTAAGAGTCTCAGACAGAATGAACTCAGGTATATGAGCCCTTGGCTTCTTTTATTTCCTGATCCTAAAGAATATTTTCCAATATTATTTTCATCCTATGACCATTTTCACACCAAAATTATTAAGTATCAAGACAAATGTTGACTTTGTATGGAGAATCTTGTCAAATGCTTCATAAACTTTCTTTGCTTTCATGTTCTTGACCATAGATGTCAATATCGAAACCTACCAAGGACAGGATCACCACATGACAGTGATTAGAGAAATCCCAGGGAGGAAGAGGAGGACAATTCTTGGGTTTTTTTTAAACTTCCAATAGCATTTTATTTTTTCCAATTATATGTAAAGACAACTTTTAACACTCATTTTTATGAAATTATGAATTCCAAATTTTTTTCCCTCCCTCTCTTCCTTCCTCCCTAAGACAGCAGTTTGGGGGCAGCTAGGTGGCATAGTGGATAGAGCACCAGTCCTGGATTCAGGAGGACCTGAGTTC
>NW_020954652.1:1000195-1024195 GCF_900497805.2 Vombatus ursinus | reverse complement strand
TCACTAAAAAAAATAAAGAAAATACTATGCTTCAATCTTTACTTGACACAATGTGTCAAAGGCAAGGCTTGACCTGAGTCTTTCGGACTCCAGCGCCAGTTCCTATCCACTAAGCATACTCTGACTCTTTTGTCAAAGCTTAGGGACCCACAGTGCAGGCAGTGCCATGGAGTTAGGTGGTATCTCGATGGTACAGTGGACAGCAAGCTGGATTCGGAGTCAGAAAGAGCTGAGTTCAAATCCTGCCTCAGACACTTACTAGCTGTGTGACCCTGGGCAAGTCATGTTACATTTGTGAGCCTCAATTTCTTTACTTATAAAGAGTTGGAGTCCATAGCTTCTGAGGTCCCTTCCAATGCTAAATCTGTAATCTTGTAAGATTGTTTTGTCCAGGCTCAAAGGTGTTTGAACAAGACTTGGGTCTTTTCACTGCGGAGGCCATACATGCTGAAACCTTGCATGGCACACGTCTCAGGTATCCCTGGCAGGTCCCACTGACTTCTTTCCACTCAACCATCCCCACACAGTTGTAGGCTTCTTAATTAAGCTGTGGTTCCCTTCAACAAATTGGTTTCTTTGCTTTTATTCATAGTGAGCACTGCTGAAAAGGGAAAGGGACCAAATCCCAAAAAAATGATGTTGTCTTTGAGTTCAGGATGAAACTACCTCCTACTTCTTTATTTGCCTCTCTGAAGACAACCTATGGAGCCTCCTCTGGGCTTAGAGTCAGGAAGAACTGAGTTCACATCTGGCCTCAGACACTTACTAGCACTGTGACCTTGGGCAAGTCATTTAATCTCAGTCTGCCTCAGTTTCCTCAACTGTAAAGTGGGGGTGATAATAATAATAACACCCACCTACTTGGATTGGTGTGAGGATCAAATGAGATAACATTTGAAAAGGACTTGGCAAAGTGTCTGGCACACAGGAGATGTTTAATAAATGTTTTTCTCCCTTCCCCTTCTCTTTTAGCTGCAACTTTTTTCTGCCTTCTGATTCATTTATGGTGAGAACATTAACATGGATATAGATGGGTTCCTCCAGTAGCATATTAACTCATTGGACGAATATTGCATATTAAGCATAGCAAGAATGGAATTCCTATTTGTAGATTGCCTGAAACTGATATGATAGCTAACGCTTCCATAGCCCTTGAAGGTTTCCAGAGCACTTAGCATGCATCTTATTTGATCCTCACAACAGCCCTAGGAGATAGGTGCTATTATCATTTCCATTTTACAGTTGAGGAAATTGAGGCAGACAGAGGTTAAGTGACTTGCCCAGGGTCACATAGCTAGAAAATCCTTTAGGTCATAGAATAATGGATTTAGAGCTAGGAGAGGTCTCAGCCTACCTAATAAAAGTACATAATAGGGGCAGCTAGGTGGCTCAGTGGATAGAGCACCAACCCTGGAGTCAGGAGGACCTGAGTTCCAATCTATCTTCAGACACATAACACTTCTAGCTATGTGACTCTGGGCAAGTCACTTAACCCCAATTGCCTCACCAAAAAAACAATGTACATAATAATGATAGATAACATTTACATAGTGCTTTCCAGTTTGCAAAGCATTTTGTACATATTTTGTCCTTTCATCCCTATAGCAGCCCTGGGAGCTAGTTAAATCAAGTGAAGTAAGCAAGCTTTTGGAAAGCTATGTGGCACAGTGTATAGAGTACGGGGCCTGAAGTCAGGAAGACTCATCTTTCTGAGTTCAAATCCCGCTTCTGATAGTTACTAGCCGTGTGACCCTGGGCATGTCACTTAACCCTGTTTGCCTCAGTTTCCTCACTGGAGAAGGAAATGGTAAACCACTCAGTATCTTTGCCAACAAAACCCCAAATGTGGTCAGGAGACTGGGGGAAAAAACAACAAAAAAAACCCCAGCCTTTGGGGATACAAAGAAAGGCAAAACAGATCCTACCCTTGTAAGAAGTTTACATTCTAATGGAGTAAAACAACTCTGATACTGGATAAATCGGAGATAAGCAACAGAGGGAAGGCACTAGAATTAGCCAGGAGGTTCAGCACAGCTGGGTGAGAATTCTAGGAGTGGAACATAGCCAGTGACAATTCTCTGAGCTGGGAGTGACTTTTGTAAGGAACAACAAGGAAGTCGGTGTCACTGGTGGCTATTTCTCTGCCTCAGGGCTCTAGGAGTACTCCTGAGGGGTTAGGGTATCTTTCTAATGTTTTGAAGGGAAAGTACTAGCATAAAGAGGGACCTGAAAAGGCTTCTAACATGTAGGAGCATTTATTACCCCCAATTTACAGAGAAGGAAACTGAGACCCGGAGAGGCATATATCATTGTATGTATGTATGTATGTGTGTATACAGACTATATATACATATGTATGTATATATATACACATGTATGTATATGTATATATATACATATGTATGTATATGTATATATATGTTTGGATAGATAGATAGATAGATAGATAGATAAATAGATAGATAGATAGATAGATAGTAACTCTAAGACTGAGATGCAACAAAGTATGGATCAATTTTCTACTGCTTGTGCTAACTTTGGCCTAACAGTTAACACCAAGAAAACACAGGTGCTCCATCAGCCAGCACCACACTACCCATATGTAGAACCATTGGTTACAGCAAATGGAGAAATTTTGAATGCTGTGGATAAGTTCACTTACCTTGGCAATATACTTTCCAGAGATGATGATGCTGACACATTGCCAGAGGTAGCTCAGTGTTTGGGACGCACCGAAGGAAAGTGTGGGAGAGAAGAGGTATTAGACTGACTAACAAACTGAAGGTCTACAGATCCATTATGCTGACCTCATTGTTGTATGCCTGTGAAACCTGGACAGTCTATCAGTGCCGTGCCAGAAAACTGAATCACTTCCATTTGAATTGAATTAGGAAGATTCTGAAGATCGTCTGGCAAGATATGTATGGTGCCGGACACTGAGCTACTTTCTCAAGGTGAACTGCCAAGCACTCAAACTCTGCTTCAGAGAGCACAGTCCCTGTGGGCCGGCCATGTTATTTGAATGCCAAATGTATGTTTGCCTAAAAGACTATTTTACAGAGGATTTGCACAAGGCAATTTTCACACGTAGGTCAGCAGTGAAAACTCTCAAGGTCTCTCTGAAGAACTTTGGGATTGATTGGGGGACACTGGCATAGCACCACCCCCATGGTGTACCTGCCTCAAAGAAGATGCTGTGCTTTATGACCAAAGTAGATTTGCAGTAGCTCAAAAGAAATGTGAGATGTGCAGATTTAGAGACATTTCCACTCTAAATGTTCAGATGGACTATTTGTGCTCAACCTGGGTTAGAGCCTTTAGAGCTCCCACTGGTGTGACCAACCATAGCCAGACTCACTCTACACTAAACCCAACATAGTGATGTCATTTTGGTCCTCCTCAACAGCAAAAGACAACAACCAGATCTGACCAGAACAGATATATAGGTGACGGCATTGTGGATAGAGCATCAGGCCTGGGGTTAGCAAGACCTGAGTTCAAATCTGACCTCAGACACTTACTAGCTGTGTGACTCTGGGCAAATCACTTAACCATGCCTGCCTCAATTTCCTCATCTGTAAAATGAGCTCAAAAAGGAAATGGCAAACCACTGCAGCATCAAGAAAACCCCAAATGGGGTCACAAAGAGTCAGACACAACTGAACAAAAACAATAATATGTATATCACATATGTAATATATGTTATATGTCATATATAATGTAATATGTTATATGTAATGTGTTACATATTTCAACATAATCAGTTTCCTTTGTAATTCTTTACATTTTATTTTGTGCATTTAAAAACAATGCCCTAAGAAGAGGTCACATTGCCAATGACACAGAAAAGGTTAAGGACCCTTTCACTAGAGGAAAGAATCACATTGCATGATTTTTTCAAAAAAAAAAAAAAGAAATCTAGACAGTCTCTTGGGGTTAATCCCATTCTAATGAATTTGACTTGTGTCAGGATCCAAGACCACCCCTCTCTTTTTATTCCTCTCTTTTACTATTAGGAGACACTCTGTTTTTCAGGCCAAGGCCAAGCAAGCAAGCTGTGCCCTGAGCTTGGCATAACAACAGTCCTTTGCATTCACTCTCTAGATGAACAATGCTGCAACTAAATCACAGAACTGATGGTCCCTGAGCTCGGGCAAGCACCCCTAGACCCAGACATGAAGCCCTGCTATGCATGGACTTTTTGTCACTAAACAACTTTGCTTCACTATTGCTGTTACGCTTTACTGCTGTTGCTATACTACACTGTTTAATTCTTTGTCTAGCCACAAATATATAAATCCAGGTTTAGCCTCACTGTCTCGGGTCTCCTACTAGAGGAGGCCCCGATATATGCATCTAATTTCTTTCCTCCAGTAGAATAAAGAAAGCTTTTTGCTTTTAATCTGTGTGAGCTCTTTGGTATTTTTAGAGTAAACAGTGATTGCAAATCTCAGTGACTCTTTGGTCATTTGTTACCAGAGTTGATACTTGTAAGTGGTTCCCTGACGTCCTGAAATAATTTGGTTCATTATCTTATTCTTTTTTTTTTTAAAGAGGTGATCAGAGTTAAGTGACTTGCCCAGGGTCATAATAAATGTCTGAGGCTGGATTTCAACTAAGGTTCTCCTGACTCCAGGGCTCTATCTACTGCTCCACCTAGAAGTACATAGCATTGTCTTATTTGCAAAGGCAACAGAATAAAGAAAATTTGAATTCTAGTTAAATCTGCCTTCCACCACCTTTCTTGTGACCTTGAAAACATTAAATATTTATCAAGTCTCTATTATCTACAGGGTGCTGGTGTAGCCACTGAGGGAGAGATTTAGATAACTAGGCAAGGTTGAGATAGAATTTGAGTAATGAATAGAATGTTAGGATGCAGTCAGAAAGCCTTTGGGTCAAATCCCAGTGGCCCCATGGAATAGTTGTGTGACTGACCCTGGGCAAGCAAGTCTTTTAAATTCTATGAGTCCCAGGCCCTTCCTAGGACTTCTTTTTTCTTTCTTTCTCTCTCTCCCTCTCTCTCTCTTTCTTTCTTTCTTTCTTTTTTTAAAAATCATACACAGTCCCAAGCTGTATTTTTTTTTTGTTTTGCTTTAGTGAGGCAATTGGGGTTAAGTGACTTGCCCAGAGTCACACAGCTAGTAAGTATCTGAGGCTGGATTTGAACTCAGGCCCTCCTGACTCCAAGGCTGGTGCTCTAGCCACTGTGTCACCTAGCTGCCCCTCCAGTATTTACAGGATCATATCTTTAGAGTTGGAAGGGACCTCAGAAGCCAACCCCCTCATTTTACAGATGAGGAAATTGAGGCCCAGGGAGGAAAAGTGATTTGTCCAAAATGACATATTTAGTAAATATCAGAAGTGAAATTCAAGTCCAGCTCTTCTAACACTTAGAGCCATGTGTGTAAATGTATATATACATATATATGTATATAATATATTTGTAGTTCAGGGATTTTTCAGTTGTGACTGACTCTTTGTGACCTCATTTGAAATTTTCTTGGCAAAGATACTGGAATGGTTTATCATTTCCTTTTTCAGCTTGCTTGACAGATGAGGAAACTGAGGCAAACAGGGTTAAGTGACTTGCCCAGTGTCATACAGCTAGTATGTATCTGAAACTAGATTTGGATTCAGGTCTTCCTGACTCCAAGCTCAGTGCTCTATCCATTGAACCACCTAGCTGATGCTGGGCAAGTCACTTAACCCTGTTTGCCTCAGTTTCCTCACATATAAAATGAGCTAGAGAAAGAAATGACAAACCACTCCAGTATCTTTGCCAAGAAAACTCCAAAATGGGGTCATGAAGATTCCGATAAGACTGAAACAACTCAACAACAACAACAAAAAATCTTCCATTCAAAATTAGGAAGGAAAAGTTTTCAAAATTCAGATTTGGGTTCAGGCAACACATGGACCCTTTTTCACACCAAGATGGCATTGAACAACCAGTTAACAAATGGAAATACTGACCTCAAGCCCTTTTCTGTTTTGTCTATGGGAAAGAAAGAGCTACTAGTCATTGGGGGAAGAGGGGAGAAGGGCAAAGAAGCAGGTAGGACTGCCAACAGCCCAGCAAAGTCTGCTTTCCTCAGCTTGGCCCAGATCAGTTCTGTTTGCCTTCTAACACACCTGGACAAGTTGAAGGATATACAGAAGCATCTCTGTCATGGATGATAGAACATGTCTTACTGTTGAGCTCTACGACATTCTGACTCTGCTCGGCGTGATTTATGAAGGTTTTGTTTTTTTTAATGACTGACTTCATTATAAACACATTTCTTTCCCGGGGGATTCATTAATCCAGATATTACTGTCCATGCTAAACCAAGCTTTTAATAGTTTCTAAGATGATTAGGCCCACAGTAATTCTATTTAGCTGTCATAATTCTTAATAGTCCCAATCAATTTATCAATGCCACTCTCCTCTTGCTGAGTAGAGAACAGGCACTCATGTTCCCCCAGGGACATAGTCCACAAAGTCAAAAGAAGAAAGGAAAGGAGAAACAAAATGAACCTCTTTCATTATTATATCTATTTTTGGCCTGTATTCACATTTCCATTTTAGCCCTTCTTTCATGTTTTAGCTTGACTGCATAGGAAGCTAAATTTAAAAAATCTGAACAAAAAACTCAAACAAATAAACATAAGTGTTTTCCCAGTGACTCTCCATATTTCCAGGGGAGTTCAAGGAGGACCAGCTGCTCTGGTGTGAGGACTGCTGAGCAGTTTTCAGGACTGGTCACCCACCTTTGGTGTCTACCTGGCCCTCAACTCTCACCTGTGGCTCTAAGAAGCTGTAACATGCACAGTGGCCACGCCCCAGTAAACCATCTCAGTAGACGGGCTAAATCAGGTTGAAGATAACCAACATGCCTCAGAGTTAGTGAGTTAGAGGAGTAGCTGCCCCAAGCATGTGAAGACTTCCCCCGGGGAATGAGTGGATGAAAACAAGTTGTTCCAATGGCCATGATGGTAGCTAAAGCAGGCATTGTGGAGTGCTTGGAGCTTGGTCAGACATTGAAGATGCCAAGGTGATCTACTGCATCGCAGACTATCACCAGTGGTCTTGACTTTTGTCTTGCCATTAGACTTCAGTGACTCTAGAAAGGAGATTGAGGTTGACAACTTTGTGCAACTCTGCCTCACTTAAATTCAATTCATGCCCAAGTCAAGATGCCGTGATTGGTCCTCTTAAAAAAAAAAAAAAACAACCCGAAGGACAAACAGCACAACCACGTGGTTCCAAATCTTTCAAGGCCACAATCTACTAAGAATCAAAATTTCAAGTGATCAGAAGGGTCATATTGCAGGATAGAACACTCCCAACTCCAGGTGTTTTCATTGGTTGTTCTCCATGCCTGTAATACTCTCCTTCCTTATCTCTACCTCCTGGCTTCTTCGCTGTACCAGCTAAAATCCTGCCTTCTACAAGAAGTCTTTCCTGATCTCTCTTAATTCTACTGTTGATTATTTCCAATTTATCCTACCTATAGCTTGTTTGTACATAGTTGTTTGCATATTTTCTTTCTCATTGGATTGTCTTTTGACTCTCTTTGTATCCCTAGAGCTTAGCACAGTGCCTGACACACAGTAGGTGCTTAATACATTTTTGCTGATTGACTGGAAGGGAATTTAGAGACCGAGTTCACCCCACTCATTCTAGAATGAAAAAAACTGAAGCCCAGAGAGTCTGTGCCTTGTCCATGATCATAATTAACAGGGGGTAATCAGCCGAACCAGAATTGAATCCAGGTCATGATACAGTGAAAAGAGTGGTTGATTTGAAGTCCAGGGAGGTGGGTGCCAATTTGGCTCTGCCTCTTAAAACCCATGTGACTTTGGGCAAATTGCTTAACCTCTCTGAGTCTCAGTTTCCTCAATTGTACAATGAGGGCATTGGATTAGATGCTAAGGTCTCTTCTAACTGATTCTCTGAATTGAATTGAATTGAATCTTTAATCCCAAGATGTTATTTGATATAAATTTGCTTTCCTATTTTAATTCCTATACAGGAATTCGTATATAGAGAATATTTCCGTATTCCTATATACTATCTTCTTTACCCCTTCTTCTCTGCATTTACACTGTGATTTATAATTTCACCTTTACTGTGATTCAGGGACTGGACCTGTGATTTCTCAGAATTTCCAGATGATGAAACTCCCTTCATCAATGAAGACAGTGTTTTCTGTACAACTTATGGTCTCAGAGATTTGCCTAGATCACTGAAGTTAAGTGACTCGCCCAGGGTCACATAGCCAGTGTGTGTCACAGCCTGAATTTGAACTCAGGTCTTCCTGGCTCCAAGTTCAGGTCTCTATCCACTGCAGTGCCATTCTATCTTTGTGATTTCATTTCTTTATTCTACACTTTACAAAGTATATTAGCTGAATAGCTCCATGTCTAGGATGTCTCCTAAGGGGCTCTGGCACACATCTTATCTAACCACAGTAAAGCAAGGCCTACTTGAGCATCTTAGCTTCCACATGCATTAACCCTTCCCTTCCCCACCTCAAAAAAAGCTAGAGTTTTTCCCCCTCTTCCAGTGGTGTGCTGGTAAATGTTTAACAACTGGCTCTTGGGAAAAAAAAAATACAATTCATACAGTTTTAGGCTTAATCTGCATTATTAACATTTCCCCGATACCTTTCTTAAATCTAGAAATTAACAAAGCAACTCAATCCCTGATTTGTAGCATTTGCTGATTTATGAAGTATAAATATTCACAATGAAAATTTAACAACCAGCTCTCTCAAGCCATTATAAGCTGACTCCAGATCACCCATTTTCAACCTCTTGCACTGGGAAGATGATTCAAATCAGTGCTACCAATGATCCTGGGAAGGATATGACAATTTACTGCCCAATGACTTCCTTCACAAGCCCTTTTACTCCCCAGATCAAAACTCACTTCCTTGGCCCCCATTTCCCTATTATGTTGTCTACTCCTATTAGAATGTATGCTCCTTGAGGGCAAGGATTGTCTCATTTTTGTATTTGTATCCCTACTGTTTAACATAGTACCCAGTATACAAGTAGCTGAAAAGTAGCTGGAATTTAATGTTTTTTCATTCATTCCTTCATTCATTCATTCCACAAATGAAGCATAAGAACCTCTGTCCAATAAGCAATATTAAGTTATTACATTATTTTAATAATAAGTAATAAGTAATGACTTTCTGCATGCCAGTTTCCAAGAAATGTGCTCGGGCATTTTTAGATGAATCTGTGATGATGACTGAGATGGACCAAAATGCCCTTTCTGTTGCTTATAGGGTCACAACCACAGTCTCTCTGTCTCTCTGTCTCTCTGTCTCTCTGTCTCTCTGTCTCTCTCTCTCTCTCTCTCCCTTGAGAGTTTTCATTTTGTAACTTCTCAGATGAATCCATGGGCTGGTCCTTGGTGGGTGTCTGAAGACTATTAAGCATTGTCTTTGGTTCAAGGTTTTCCCTATTTTTTGTTTCATGTTCCTCTGATGTTGAGATTTAGATTCCCATCTAGATGATACAGTCGCCAGTTTTCACAGGGCTATCAGTGATAGTGGCTACTGTGTGTGTTTTTAAAGGCTTGAGGAGGTATATTATAGGGTTTCATAGTATAAGTGCCTTATACATTATTAAAATGAGTTAAACAAAATATATGCTAAAGATCAAAATGGATATACATAATATGTATTTTTAAAAGAGTAATCATTTAAAAAGCATTTGCCCTGTTTCATTTACATGGTTTGTTTTCCATTACAACAGCTTTAAGCAGGTTAAGGATATGGCACATACATAGACTAGACTGATTGTGACCTCATCTGAGAATCATGTTTTCTCATGAATAAACCCAGGGCTAAATAGATGAATTAATATACACAGTAAATGAATCAATAGTCAGAAGAGAATGTTTGAATTATAGACTTGGAGCTTCTGTCAAATCAGCTCCTTAGAGGACTGCTGTGTCTGGGTGAGAGTAAACTCTGGGATTCCATCAGGGATGAGTACCTGGGCTTCAACAGGGATTCGTCATAGCCAGGGGACTATAGCTGTCACATTGTTCCTACCAGGTCTAAAGGAATCTGTGAAGCCCAAACCTTTGTCACTTGATAATTCATCTTACTCATGACTAGCCACATTCCTCAGTTATTCTAGTTGCATCATGATTTTAATCTGGGCTTCCTGTATTTCCCAGACTTTACCATTGTTTAACCTGTTGGGCTGGTTGGCTACCCTTCAGATCTTCCTTCTTGGCTTTGTCAATTTTTATGCAGGCTCCTTGATGCCTCCCCACTTGTGGCACCTCAATCTGGCTCTCTCTCTACCTTTATTTCTACCCCTCTCTCTCCTTTACACTAAGCCAATTATCCTTTCTCCTAATCCCTACCAAGGTCCCCACCACATGATAGTGAGCTCAGGTTACCTTCTTCTGGTTCAGCATTCGACCTCAAACTGTCAGCAACAGTGGGTCTTCATCTGCCACTACTACGCTAGTTCAGATATGACCCTACCTACTTTCTGAGCTTTTGTAACTGCTTGAGGAGTGGGCAACTCCTGGGGAGGTGAACCCTTTTAAAAGCCCACCTCTCCCCTGCAGAGAACAAGTACCACATAACTGATGCATTGACTTAATATCACCACCGTAGGGCCACAACACCATAGATTCAGAGACAAGAAGGGATGTCTGACATTATCTTGTCCAACCCTTTCACTTTACAGATGAGGAAACGGAAGCCTGAAGACATTAAGTGACTTTTGGATAAGGTATTGACATCTACAGGATTTCTAATTCCAAATCTAGTCCTCTTGTCATTCATCTGTTGCATGTATCAGCCATGCCACCTGAAATGGTCATTAGTATAGGACCAGCAAGAATTGTTCAGTAGGGGAAGGGCTACAATCTTCCTCTCGCGTCTTAGAGATGTGATTATAAGATGTCAGGACTATTACCATTCATTCATAAACATACCAGAACATATACATCTAAATGAATGTTATCTATATAAACAATCACCTCGAGAAACTATTTGTTCATTTCAACAATGTTGCTGTTGTTCACAATGCTTTTGGAATTACCTTTCAGAGCTAGTGTATAGGTGTGACAGCTCAAAGAACATCCCAGGTCTCTCTGGCTACAGGCTGCCCCTTTCTAGACATACCTTCTTTCTTTTTGCCTCACAGGGATTCCCCCTTTTTATTACTGGAATCTTTCAACCTCCATCATTCTTATACAGAGGGGTTGTTCTGACCAATTTCAGGCATCTTTCTTTCCTGACAGAGTAGAGAAAGGAAACCAGACAGACAACTGAGCAAGAGCTCACTTGCCTTTCTTAGAAAATCTATGGTCTTCTCATTTCTCAAATATGTAGAGAGTTTAGTCAAATTTATAGAAATAAGAACTATTCCTTAATTGATAAATGGTTAACAGATATGAATAGGCAGTTTTCAGATGAAATAATCAAAGTTATCTATAGTCATATGAAATGTGGGGATAAAAATTATCCAACCTACAATAAGAGAAACTGAGGCAGAGCTCTGAAGAAATGGCACTTTGTTAAAGGGTCCATGGTCCCCTCCAATGAAGTGGCCCTCAGATTTTCCTCATGATCTGAAATGCCCCCTCCTTAGAGTTCCATATATAAACATTTAAGAACAGCTATACCAGATATATAATAATTTCATTAGTTGACATATGATATATAGGGTAAAATAAGCAAAACAATATATCAGCAGGGTCATGAGTTGGGCAACGCAAGGAATATCTCCACTGACTAGGTGGTCATAAGGTGGTCATAAGCTGGTCACACAATGGGCTGCTCATGTTGGACAAGAGAGAATGGTCCAGAGGTACAAAAATAATTTGGAGGCACTTTCCATGTAGTTGAGTCACCTCTGTCACACTGGGCTTGGTCACCATGACAAGAAAAAACAAGGGTGGAGGGCCTCCAGCCAGCTTCCCATAATTATGCAAATGATCTTACCATCTGCAGCTACAGCTCTGGGGCCAAATATATAGACCTTAAAATCATATCAAATTGATTGACACTGATTGGAATAGAGTAGAGGTTCTTCAATGAATCAGCTTTCTCAGAAAAAATGCTCTAAATCACTATTGATTAGAGAAATGCAAATTAAAACAACTCTGAGCTATCACCCCATACCTATCAGATTGGATAATATGACAGAAAAGAAAAATGACAAATGTTGGAGGGGATGTGGAAAAATTGAGACACTAATGCACTATTGGTGAAGTGGTATACTGATTCAACCATTCTGTAGAGCCATTTTGAACTATGCCCAAACTACTATAAAACTGAGATGAATGAAAAGTCTGAGGCATAGTTGCTGGGTAGCTAATAATCAATTTATTAATTATGGCTAGCAAATAATCAATAAATTAAAGTCAGTGGTTCTCTGGGAAACTAAAGACCCTCTCTGGAGAACCTTGAATGCTTAAAAGCCTTTGGAAAAGGAAGTGTCCTTGAGGGTGGAAATCAACTCTGATTGGTTAGCAATCAATGAGGAGGTAGGCATATTAATAAGGAGGTAGACAAAAGGTCTTCAGCTCCTTCTGATGAGAAGTGACCTGATCAGGAACTCAGGCCCCTCCAGCAATTTGGACAAAAGAATTCACCTCTACCCAGCCCACTCTGCTTGGTTTTCCCCTTCATAAATTGTGTCACCCTAAATTCTAATGGAAGATTCCAAGGACAGAGGCTTATTTCCTAAGGGCAAGAATTCATCTAGACTGGACTCTGTTTGTAAGGTCTTCTAGTTGGGTGGGGTCCAAGATCCAGAAGCATGTACCCAGAGAATTTAGGCAATCTCATCTATCAGCAATATCCTTTGTAGACTGACTGAATAACTTACGGGGCTGGTTTATGAATGAGGAAATAGGAAGGGAAAACCTTAATCCTAATTTAATAAGTGGTTATTAACATAACAGAAAAAAAATAATTTCTCTCAAAATCATGCACACCCTTTGACCAAGCAAGACCACTACTAGGTCTGTATCCAAAGACATTTAAAAAAAAAACAGGAAAAGGATATATATGTACAAAAATATTTATAGCTGCTCTTTTAGGGGTGGCAAAGAATTGGGAATTGAGGGGATGGATGTCCGTCAATTGAGTAATGGCTGAACAAGTTGTTGTATATGATTGTGATGGACTACTATCATGCTATAAGAAATAGTGAGCAGGATGCTTTCAGAAAAACCTGGAAAGACTTACATGAACTGATGCAAAGTGAATTGAGCAGAACCAGGAGACCATTATATACAGTAACAGCAATACTGTATGATGATCAACTGTGAATGACTTAGCTATTCTCAGCAATACAATGATCCAAGACGATTCTCAATGACTTTTGATGAAAAATACTATCCATCTCCAGAGAAAGAACTGGTGGAGTCTGAATATAGATTGAAGCATATTTTTTCTTTTTTTTTGTCTATACTTTCTTTTACAACATGACTAACATGGAAATATGCTTTGTATGCCCACACATGTATAATCTATATAAAACTGCTTGCCGTCTCAATGGTGGGGGAGGGGAGAGTGAGGGAAGAGGAGGTAAGGAAGAAAGGAAAGAATTTGGAATTTAAATTTTTTTTAAAAGAAAGTAAAAAATTGTTTTCATAAATAATTGGGGGAAAATAAAATATTAACTTTAAAAAAAGAAAGAAAATCTGTGGTCTTCATCTGATTCATCCATTGGGTTCTTGGGGTTACCAGCCTGGTACTGGTGTGGAGGTATGGACATGCTCCCCTGGTAGCTGCTGCTCCCATGTTCCTGTCCCTGGGTATCTTATTTCAGGCCTTAAGCCTTCCCTTATGTGAATTAAAATGTCTCACGATAAAGTTCCCAAATTGCTAAGTAGATTGTGACAAGACAGCCAAGAAACTCCATTAATTCTTCCTTGATCATGTCCCCTCCCATCACACATCAATGACCACGGACTTGACAATCACTGTAGTTTTCTTTGGAACTCCTTAAAGCATTTGATATAAAAATTGGGTATTCAGATTTCCTTTCATTTGTATCTTGTTCTCCTGTTAGACTTAGGGTAGAGTACTGCTTTCTTTTAAACTTTGTTTCTCCCCTAGCACACAATAGGTGCTTAATAAATGCTGAATGAAAGCAGCCAATCATAAAAAGATTGTGGCTAGTACAACCTAGGATTGTAGAGTTTGAGCTGGAAAGGACCTTAGAGGTTGAATCCAAGCCCCTGGTTTTATAGACTGAAGAAAATGACCCCCAGAACAATTAAGAAACAGTGTCCAAGGCGGGATTCAAAAATGTTTTCTTGTCTCAAAGTCCTCCATACAATGCCACCTCTCAGTGAAATAAAAAGGCTGTCTCTAAAGTAAAAGTTTCATAAGACGCCATTCGTTGACCAAACCTTGTGCTTCTCCCTTCTCTGGAACCTCGTTGAACTTGTTTCACTTAGACTTAAGCCCCTCCCCCTTCCTTCTTGGCACTGGCGGCTCTGGTCTCCCTTTCATGATTTTCAGACCAGGTCCTCTGGACCAAATTCAGCTGCGAATGTGAGCAGAAAACACGCACTCTGTTTATGCTTTGAGGTCATAGCTGGGCCTCTATTATTTTTGCCCAGGTGGATTCCCTTCTTCAGTGATTACTCCCATTCATTGGCCCTATTCCCAAAGGGAAGAAATGTATTCATCAGAATAAATGGGTAACCTCCCAGAGCCATTATCCTGAAAGAGACAATCATTTCGTTTAGATGGACCTTCCATCCTAGGACCTCCTATGAAGAACAGATATGCATTAAGTCCAAGAGACTAATTTTGTTTTTCACAATATTATTGGAATGTTATTAAAACTTTTTCAGTTTCCGTAGACTGCTCAGTGTTGACGTCAAGCCAAAATTTGTCAGTTTGCAACTTCTACCTATAGGCCCTAATTCTGCTCTTGGGATGATGTAGAAGAAAGCTGATCCATCTTCCACAAACAGATACTAGGGGTAAAAGAAGCAGCAGGCATTAGCAGCTGGAGAATTAGCACTTAAATTGGGCCTTGAAGGAAGCTAGGGATTTTATGAAGAGAATGTGAGTAAGAAGTATATTCCAGGCATCGGGCACAGCATATGCAAAGGCAAGGAGGGAGGAAATGAAATATTATTTATGAGGTACATAAAGTATACCCATTTGGCTGGAGCATTTAAATGTGTTATGGAAAGTAGTACATAAAGGGCCTGAGATGGTAAGTTGAAGCCAGAGCAATGTGAAAGGATTTGAGAGCCAAGCAAAAGAGTTTATATAAGTACAGGTAATAGGGAATCTCTGGAACTTTTTGAGCAGGGGAGTGACATGATCAAATCTGTGCTTTTGGAAGCCAGCTGCATACAGGATGAATGCTGAGGGGGGAAAACTTGGGAAAAGAACTAGGAAGTAGTGCAGCTAGGTGGCTCAGTGGATAGACCACTAGAACTAGAGTCAGGAAGACCTGAGTTCAAATTTGGCCTCAGATATTTACAAGCTGTGTGACCCTGGGCAAGTCCCTTAACCTAGATTCCCGCCCCCCCACCCGAAACAAACAAACACAAAAAAACCTTGAAAATAATTAGGAAGCTATTGTAATGACCCAGGAAGGAGGTGATTAGGGCCTGAACCAGGGCAGTGACAATGGGAAAAGCAAGAAAGGTATGGATGAGAGACTCTGTGAAGGGATAATCTAATAAACACAAGAATAAGGACTCCTGGCACGCTAGACTTTAAAAGCCTTTCTTCAATACCTTAGAGTGCACCTTTCGAATTGCATTAGAGGACATCATGCTCCGATCAATTGCATGAAAACAATCATAATGGAGAGACACCTGCCAAGATGCTCAGGAAGTGAAAAGCACTGGCCTGCCGTCAGGAGTTTAATGAATGGTTTCCTCTTTCAAAAACACCATTCTAAGAACTGAAATAAACACCACGAAGCTAATCACTTGAATAAATCTCCATAAAGCAAATCTGAAAGGAACATTAAGAACAATCAACCTGTGAAGTTTGGATTCAGTCAGAGAGCCGCACTTGAGGACCTAGAGGGCCTTGAGGCTGCAGGTTTCTGCGCCCCTGCTCTAAGGACAACTATCTGTGCCAACTACACAGACATCCTGACTAAGGAAATCAGTAATAATAACACCAGCTAGCATTTATATGGAGCTTTAAGGTTTGTAAAGCTCTTTACAAATATCATCTCATTTGATCCTCACAACAACTCTGAGAGTTAGGTGCTATTATGATCCCCATTTTACAGATAAGGAAACTGAGGCAGACAATGGTTAAGTGACTTGCCCAGGGTCACACAATAAGTGTCTGAGGCCAGATTTGAACTCAGGTCTTACTTCAGGTTCAGCATTCTATCTACCATGTCAATAGTTGTAAGCATAGACTTTATTGTATCTAAATACGAAACATTAAACTATAACTTGTATGTGTATGAAAGACTTTTTAAAAATAAGTTTTTGTTGATGTCTTTTTAAAAAAATATCACAGTAAGGGGCAGCTAGGTGGCGCAGTGGATAGAGCACTGGCCCTGAAGTCAGGAGGACCTGAGTTCAAATCCAGCCTGAGACCAAAGAGTTGACACTTACTAGCTGTGTGACCCTGGGCAAGTCACTTAACCCCAACTGCCTAAAAAAAATAAAAAAAAATCACAGGAGTTTTTCCTACTGTTCCTCCCTCTTTAGATCCCAGAGAACAATCCCATATAACAAATAGCATTTTTAAAAACCAAAAATCCAGGGGCAGCTAGGTGGCACAGTAGATAGAGCTCCAGCCTTGGAGTCAGGAGGACCTGAGTTCAAATATGACCCCAGACGCATAACACTCACTAGCTGTGTAACCCTGGGAAAGTCGCTTAACCCCATTGTCTCATCAAAAAAACAAAACAAACAAATTTCCAATGAGTTTTAGGGGCAGCTAGGTGGCGCAGTGGATAGAGCACTGGCCCTGAAGTCAGGAGGACCTGAGTTCAGATCTGGCCTCAGACCAAACACTTGACACTTACTAGCTGTGTGACTCTGGGCAAGTCACTTAACCCCAAATGCCTAAAAAAAAATAAAAACCAAAAAACCAACCAAACAAAAAGCCAAGAAACCAAGAAAAAGAAGAGGAAAAAAAATCAGCATAACTAATCAATATATTGAAAAAGTCTCAAAATATATGCAATGCATAACACCTATGGCCTTCTCACCTCAGCAAAATGGTGGTATGGGGCGGTATCCTCTCATATTTCTTCTTTCAAGTCAGGCTTGTTCTTTATCATTTTGCAACATTCACTATTGATTTTTTCTTTATTAGTTTAGTTCTTTCTGTTTACATTGTTTTAGTCCTTGTGTATATTGATTTCCTGGCTCTGCCCACTTCCCTCTGTATCAGTTCATGTAGATGTTTCCATGCTTCTTTGTATTCATTCACATTCATCATTTTTTTTGTTTTTTTATTAATTTATTTTGAACTTAAATACTAAAACTTAAGAAAAAGAAACATTATAAAATTAGATATTAAAACTTAAATACAAAATAAGAAAAGTAAAAGAAAGCATTGATCATTTTTGTGAAAGATTTTAAAGAGCTTCTTCAACTTTGAGGTAATGGTATGACATTTATTTTATGGGTTGTGCCTCGTAATTACCAAATGATTTAAACTAAGATTTTAAAAGGAACTCGTAGGCCTAAAAATAATAGGAAGCCTTGACATAGCATAATTTGAAATACTTTGTAAAGATTAAATATTGATGCTAGTGGGTGTTCAAAACCCATCAGAGAAGAATGGGATTGTAAATTATGAAGTCAATAGCTGATCAAATTAAAGGAATCCAGAGTTTTAGCCTTTTTTTCTTTTTTTCCCTTTCTTTCTTTCTCTCTCTCTCTCTTTCTCTTTCTTTCTCTTTCTTTCTTTCCTTCTTTCTTTTCTTAGCAACCTAAAGACACTTTTTAGGGAGCTAAATCAAGGGATGGAGTAAGTGGAGTTATACAAGTCACTGCTTGACTTTGGCAGATGCCTCTTGGGGCTTTATGTGTTCAATTTCCATGCTAAGACTTGAAATAATTAGTTTAACATGTATTATTCTAGAAGAGTCAATGTACCATTTAAGAGTAAGGTTTTCTCATTTGTGTTAAGAAATAAAATCTTTATCTGGGACCCTCATGAGCATTTGACAACTGGAATTTTCTTTTAAAGTTTCTCACTTCTGAGTCTTTTGTAAAAGGATCTGGACCCCATTTCTGTTATTGAAAGAATGAATACAGGATAATTACATTATCGATGAAGAAGCTGCATATACTTCGGTGATTGCCCTAAAGATAGCCTGTGATAACATCTGGCTCAACATCATGGGTCAGGAAGGGGTGGGAGAGCTCATTCCTTCATGTGTCCTGAAAATTAATTGCTTCAGTTGTATGGATGCTTCCAAATAATAGTAACTAGAGCCCACATGAAGTGATTATTTCTTTTATTGAAAGTGTTGGGAAAACTCACATTGTTACACTGTTGATTTTCTTTCTAATAAGTATATTCAAATAAATTCAGGAGATCATTTATCTTGGAATATTTCCAAGAATCAATCAATCAATAAAGATCTATTAAGTGCCTCCTCTGTGCTGGGAATTTGTGATAGGTGCTGGGGATTGTTGTTGTTCAATCATTTTTTCAGCCATGTCTAATTCTCTATGACCCCATTTGGAGCTTTCTTGTGGAGTGGTTTGCCATTTCCTTTTCCAGCTCATTTTACAGATGAGGAAACTGAGGCCAACAAGGTTACATAACTTCCACAGGGTCACATAGCTAGTGTCTGAGGTCAGATTTGAACTCAGAAAGATGAGTCTTCTCGACTCCAGGCCCACCACTCTATCCAGTGCTCTTTCTCCCCTATATCCTTTATTGCTTGCTTTTGGTCCTATTGGATTGAATCTAATCAGCTTGTTGACTGATTAAGCTTGTTCGTGACCCAATGCATTCCCTCTCCCCCCATATCCAAATAAGTTCCCTACCCACGTTTGGAACAACATTGTTTGCAAGGTGTTGTCCAAAGGTTGACCACTGGAACTTGTGTCTACAGCAAACTCCTTTTTGTTATTGTTGTTTTAAACACCACTGGTTCAGAAGCTGGAGACAATCTGAGTTCATTCTTGGCTCAGACAGGGATTCATTCTGTGCTTCAGGTTTTCTTAAGCAGCTCACAGTGTCCCAAGATTCTTAGATTACAAGGGATGGTTTTCACAGGCTTCCTCCAGAACTGTAATTTCTTCCTTTTGGCTACAGATTATTAAAGGAAAACATCCTGTTCTCTTTGGCCATCAATAAACAGAGAAGGCATTTTAAATTTTCTCAATGTACCTCATGTAACTGGAAAGTATTCATAGGATCAGAGATATAGAGCTAATGTGGGGCCAGCTATTTTTACAGATAGGGAAACTGAGCCCCAGGGAGGTTGTGACTTGTCCAAGGTCACATAAGTAGTGTCAGAGGTGGGCTTTGAATCCAGATCCTGTCCTTCTAGAATCAGGGCTTTTTCCATGTGTTCAGTTAATAATTGTTGAACTGTGTTTTTCTTTTTCTCCCCTTCCCCAAGTCATAGATAGGATCATAGATTTAATGCTAGAAGGGACTTCAGACAATATCTAATTAAATTTCCTCATTTATAAACCAAGCCCAGCTTAGCTAAGCCTAGAGTCAGGAAGATCTGAGTTCAAATGCAGCCTCAGATACTCACTAGCTGTGTGACCCTGAGCAAGTCACTTAACCGTCCCTGTTTTTCTCAGTTTTCTTATCTGTAAAAGGAGCTGGAGAAGAAAAAGTGAACCACTCCAGTATCCTTGCCAAGAAAACCCCAAATGGGGTCACGAAGAGTTACACATGAATGAACAACAACAACAATAGAAAAGGCACACAATATTAGGTCTGGAGGTTATTTAGTCCAAACCTTTCATTTCAAGGTCTGCAATTTTTTTTTTTTTTTTGATCCAGACCTATCTATTATTTCTTTCATGTGGGGACCTTTAGATACATCCCACTGTGCAGCTTGGCCAAGTTCTATACCTTACAGTCTTAGAACAGGGGCTCTCAAAGTGCGGTCTAGCGACTCCTAGAGGTCCCTGAGAACCTTTCAGTGGGTCTGCAAGGTCAAAACTATTGCTTAGAATAATACTAAGATGTTTTCATTTCTAATCTGCTAAATATTCATAAATATAACTCACATGAATGAATAAAAGCTTGCTGGGGAATCCTCAATAATTTTTAAGAATGAGAAGGGGTCCTGAGACCAAAAAATTGGTGTTAGGTTGGGGGGCAATCTGGAGAGATTAAGTGACTTGCCCATGGTCACATGGCAAGTTTAGGGGCGACCAGAACAAAGGTCATCTTGGCTCCAAGGCCAGACCTTTCTCCACTATCCCACTCTGCCTCTGAAAGGGCTACTTAAACACATTTGAAGGGGCAGCTGGGTAGTTTAGTGGATAGAGCATTGTCCCTGAAGTCAGGAGGACTTGAGTTCAAATCCAGCCTCAGACACTTACTAGCTGTGTGACCTTGGGCAGGTCACTTAACCCTATCTGCCAAAGAAAGAAAGAAAGAAAAGAAAGACACATTTGAATGGCTTCACTGCAGGATGTATTTGCATTCATTCTCTCTCTGACAACCATCTCAAGTTTGTTCAACTTACAAATTTAAAAAGCAAAAACAAAACAAAAAACCTGTTAAGCATCAGTGCTATAAATAGCCACTGCTATCTTAATATCAGGCTAGGCTGGTTCTCTTCTGCCACCGGAAGATTCTGCCACCTGAGCTTAGCTTGAGATAAGGCAGTGTACGACATAGGACAGAATTAATTTTTTTCCATTTCTGTTTCTTTCCATTCCAAAGTTCCATTCAGAACTTTATTAACCTTCCTACTGGTGATGCAGGAATAATGTCAATGAAAGGAGTTAATAGGAGCTAACAAATAAACCAGTGAAGAAAACCACATATGAACAGGTTCACATTTTTTTTTAAATTTCCAGATCCATGTCTCTCCAATGATCCAAGCCAAGGAAGAAATACTTTTTTTGTCATTTCAAGCTGCCCACTGCATCACTAGGGCAGGTTAAGTCAGATGTTATTCATACTTCATCTATTACCTTCAAGGGTTTTCCTAACATCCCAACAGCAAATGGGAACCAGGCAAGGAAGAGCAAAGTTAGAGGGTTTAAGATGCCCTGTGCCACCCCAGCCCCTCAGGCATTCCCCTGAAAGAGGACCTGAAGGTGAGTTTAGCTGTCTCTGAATCAATTAAATTGTATTTGACAGCAGTTTTTCATCATTTCTTGAAGCCATGAGCACTGTTTTTGTGCACCCAATAAGCTGCCTTTACAAAGGAAGGAGTTCTATGGTGAACCCCCAAATACCCAGACCACTCACAAAATATTCCTTTAAATTTCAAGTAGTGCTAATAACTACTAACTGGTAGGGGGTGGGGAGGACACAAGTCCCTATTCTATGGGGGTGTTGGTTTGTTTATCTACCCAATTAAAATCAGCTCTGAGCTCCTGCTTCCTAGCTAACTTGACTTCCTTCTGAATGAGCTTTGTTTTCTGTAAGCATCAATTATATGACCTTGGCACAAGATAGGCAGCTCCTCACGGAAGCAGACACAGGTGCCAGAATGGTGCAGATGACATTTTTTTATTCTTAGCATACAATAAATAGTACGCAATACTTAATAACCAGAAAACACTCTATCTAATAGGACATATAAACATTTGCTGAAAGGCTGCTTTCCTAGGTCCTGGAAATCCTTCCTAAACATGGGATAGATGGATTGGGATCAGTCCTCAGTTTCTCCTTTCACCTTCACTGACTCTCTCAGGGCACTTCTATCCTCAGAAGCCATCAATCTAGTCCAACTGGAACCTCAACAGAAGTCACTACAAACAATCTCACTCCTCCCACACAGCCGCTCTCACAGCACCCAGACTAGTCTCCAGTCACCTTAAAGTACTACACCTCAGCACTTTGACTACTTTCTAAAACCCTGACTTATCCCTGAAGAATGTCATTAAATGCTCCCCCTCCTTGTGGTTGTATTTTTGAGGGTAAGAGATGGAGTAGGGAGCTAAAGGGAGCTAGAGGGCACAGTAGACAGAAGACCTGAGTTCAAATTCTACATCATATACTTATTAGCCGAGTTTCCTTTCTCTTAGCCTTGGTTTCCTCAGCTGCAAAATAAAGCGGGAGAGGTGGAATTTTTGACCTTAGGGGTTTCAGCTCTAAATCTAGGCTCTTATGTTCCATTTTCAAATATGCAATCAATCCATCAACTGTCATTTATTAAACACTTGCAATGGGGCAAACTACTTAACCTGTCTGCCTCAGTTTCCTCATATATAAAATAATAATAATAATAACACTTACTAATAACTCCCAAGCTCCTAACAGAGAGATAAAAGCACTGAACTGGTTTCCCTCTATTACGAGATCTTGGGCAAATCACTTTACTGCTGTCCTTATATGTAAGATGAGACAAGTGAAAGAGATGATCTCTAAGGTCCCTTCCATTCCTTGTTTCTATGCCATGGACTGAAAAAGCTATCAAAATATCATTCTAGATTATTCTGTTCCATCGCAACATTCCTGTTTTCAATAATGATATCCATATAGAAGATCCCGCCAGATGTGGACCCGTCATCTTCAATTTGCAAACTCATTGGTGGTAGTACAGTCTTAGTCATCTTATCCTAGCTAATGTCAAGATACACACAGCTCTTCCTGGCAATTCTGACATTTCCCCCTTATGATCTGGCTGTATGAGAAATTGCAATAAGAGATAGCATGGCATAGTGGTTAGAAATCTGGCCTCTACATCAGGAAGTCCTGGGTTCAAGTGCCACCTATGACACACTTTGGCTGTGTGTTCTTGGATAAGTCATCTAATTTCTTGATATCCCCAGGCAGCTTCCTAAGATTGTACACTGCAGGAAGATACTGGTAGAAGAGGATTCCTCATTGGGGAGGTCCCAGTACTAATGAGATCCTAAACCCAGTCTTTATCATCATTCCTGATTATAAGTGATTGAGTATCTACCCCCAGAGGGAAGTGTCTGGACTTGGAGGTGACTTTGTGAGTGAGAGGTCCTGTGGTCCTATTGATGAATAGGACAGGGGAGGTATCCTCAGCAATTCTTCAGAACTCTTGGAGTTTTTTAGAAAAATGAAATTATAGGTCTGGCAAAAAAAAAGACATTTAAATGGCCCCTTTTGCCTTTAGGATAAAATATAAAAATATAAACTCTGCTGTCTGGAACATAAGTCCTTTTACAATCTGATTCCAATATATCACTCTAGGCTGATTATACTTTACTCCCCTTCAAACCCTCAAAATTAAACCCAAGCTGGTCACCTTGCTCTTCTCCACATGGGACATTCCATGCCATCTCCAGCCTTGGTGCCTTTGTCCAGCCTGTTCCCCAGGTCTAGAACATTCTCCTTATTCACCCTCTTCTCTTGGGGTAACTTGACAAAGGGCCTTGATTAAGAGACTGGGAAATATTGGTGTAACATAGTAGATAATAAACATGTTATATTCTTGAGCAGGAAGTGACTTTATGGAAATAGTGTTGAGGAAGTTGGTATGGTACAATGGAAAGAACATGGAACTTAGAGTGAGAGGAGGTGAGTTCATATACCCATATTTGCCATATACTAGGTGACCCTGAGCAAATCAGTTAAGCTTCAGTGTCCTCCTCTGTAAAATTAGGGGATAGGACTAAACAGCCTCTAAGCTCCCTTCCACCTCTATATCATGGCCCTAGTATCCTGAAAAATAGATGATTGCAGGCCTCTGCAGAGGGAAAGCTTCTAGTAAACCTACTACATTAAAATGAGGTGACAAGGGTGTGACCTGTGGTTGTTGGTGGCTACAGAATTGAAAAAGGATGTTAGGACTTTGTAATGGATGGAATTATGGAAAAGGAAAGGAAGGAAGGAAGGAAGGAAGGAAGGAAGGAAGGAAGGAAGGAAGGAAGGA
>NW_020954652.1:998415-1000167 GCF_900497805.2 Vombatus ursinus | reverse complement strand
GGAAGGGAGAGAAAGAAGGGAGGAAGGAGAAAGAAAGGGAGGGAGGGAAGAAGGAAGAAATGGAGGAGGAGAGAGAGCAAGGAAGAGGGAAAGAGAAAAGAGAAAGAAGGAAAGAGAAAGGAAGAAAAGAAGAAAGAAAAAGAAAGGAAGGAGGGAAGGAAGAAGAATTACTTTTGTAGGAGGTCATCTAGTCCAATTCCCTTATTTTACAAATAAGAGAACTCTGATCTTATCCAAGGTCACATAGGAAATAAGATCTGGGTTTTGTGACTCCAGGTTCAGCCCATTTCCCCCTAGCCCATGGTGCCTCATTCTAGGGGTCCCAGGAAAATGCAGCTGTCTTTGGCAGTACAAGAGAACACAGGAAGCAGTGAGCATTTCAAGAGAGGTGGATGACAATTTCTGACATGATAGTTTTTAGTTTTTTGACATGCATGGTTTTTGATGAGACATCCAGGTGGAGTTGACAATAACTCATGGGGGACAGGTGATGAAATTCTGTGGCGTAGTGGAAAGAATGCTGGAACATACGAGTCAAGAGAGCTAGGCTTGTGTTCCACCTCTGACACATACTGGCAGTGTCTGGGGTATGAACTTGGACAAGTCTAAACCTCTCAAGAGCTCCCAGCAACACTCTATCATTACCAATTGGAGATTGGTTGACAATCTGCATTTGTAGAGGGAGTTTCCTCTTCTGAGATTTTCTTACACCAATGAAGTCACAAAATTTCCCTTACCGTCAATATCCAGTCTTGAAAATGATTGCTCTAAGACTCCTACAGTTTGTAGTCTGTAGGGATGTTCATGAAGAGCAAGATGGAAAACAGAAGTCAATTCTTGGGTTGAATATGGTCTGAGCCAGCCCATTGTCACTTCTCTTAGAAGAAAGAGAAGGGAATGGATGTATCATAGGTTTAAGCTTACATTCTAATAACCCTGAACATTTTACAAAGGGGTTTTACTCCTTACCTGATATTTCTCCTTCACTGGGGCAATAGGTCCAGCAACCAGATTATAGGGTCATGGATTTAGAAGTTGAAGAGAACTCAGCAATCATCTAGCCCAGTCCCTTCCCCATTACACAGACAAGGAAACTGAGTCCTCAAGAGGCTAAGTGACTAGCCCAGAGTCACACCATTATTAAGTGACAGAGTGAAAAATGGACCTTAAGCCCTCTGACTTCAAAGCCAACCCTTTCCCCGTAGCTTCATTCTACCTCTCTGGGTTTGCTCTGACAATCTTTAGTTTAAGTTAGCTTTCAGGTTAAGCAACCATTTTCCAAGAATATTGATTAGTCATAGATTGATTAATCACAGGATCATAGAATCATAGACTTAGAGCTGGAAGTGACCTTAGTCCAATCCTCTCATTCTCCAAGCAAAAAAATTGAGGCCTAGAATCTAGTAGTCTTTCCGCTGTACCGTGGTACCTTCCATTTCACTTGAGAGCCATGTTAAGCAGCATTGTCCTTGGTGCTTTTTTTCAACGTTCTTAGTTCTTAGGTTTTGATGAAAATATTGATGGGGGGCAAGGGTCATCCCATTTGCAGATGCCACAAAGCTGGAAGAGATGGCTAATATGATGGATGATGAAATTAAGATTCAAAATGATCTTTGCAAGTTGGGCTGGAATAAATGAGGGAAAATTGAATAGGGTTAAATACGAAGTCACCTTTAGGTTAAAAAAAATCAATTCATAGCAGCTCTTTTTGTGGCAGCAAAGAATTGGAAATTGAGAGGATGCCCATCAACT
>NW_020954652.1:985477-998272 GCF_900497805.2 Vombatus ursinus | reverse complement strand
TGGAAATATAAGGATCTAAGACATCTCCAAAGGCCTCATGATGGAAAATGTTATCCACATCCAAAGAAAGAACTATGGAATTTGAATGCAGATCGAAGCATATTATTTGCTATTTTTTTTCCTCTTCTGTTGAGTTTTGTTTCCTCTTTCTGGTGGTTCCTCCTGTTGGTTCTAATTCTTACTTACAACATCACTAATGTGAAAATATGTTTAATAGGAATGTATATGTATAGCCAAATCAGATTGTATGCCATCTTGGGGAGGGTGGTGGGGAGGAAGGGGGAGAAAAATTTTAAATTCTAAAAAATTTTAAATTAATTTAAATTAAATTAAATTTAAAGCATGTGGAAGTGATTGTTGATAAATCAAAATAAATTAATAAAAAAAAGAACTTCAAAAAAAAATCAATTGCCCACTATAAGAGCCATTGAAGATCTTGTTGTGAGATCTGGCTTGGTGGTAGTTCAGATGAAAAACACATAATACCAACAGGTGATGTATTCATAAAAAAATTAAAAACCTAGAAAAATCTTGGCCAGGCTTCATGCAGTCAAAGTTTCCAGAGCAAAGAAGGTGGTCGGCTTTCTGGCCAGACTGGAGTCTGACATCCAGTTCTGGGCTCCTAATTTTAAGGACAATGATGGACTAGAAGGCACCCTAGGAAGGGGAAAGAGAGCAGTGAGAGGTCTAGAGGTCTATGTCTTGCGAAGTATGCTTGACAGTGTTAGAGATGTTTAGGCTGAAGAAGAGAGGGCTTTGGGAAAATATGACCAGCAGTCTTGTAGAGCTATCATGTGAATGAGGGATCAGACATTCTGTGTCATTGCCGAGAAGAGAACTAATAACAATAATAGTCTTAATTGTTCTTAATAATAATAAAAAAGGCAAAGAACATGTGAAATATAAGAATAATGGCAGGTTTCTAATTTGTCCCGGGAAGGGACATCTATCTCTACTTATTAAAAAATAAGGAGAATGTGATGAATAATAATAATGTTTTTTCCATTTTTATGATTATAACATCTTATATTTATGAAGCATTTAGGTTTTTCCTCAACAAAGAAAATAATTTTCTAACATAGATTTTTCCCTCATTGGAATGGGCTAAATTATAAGGTAGAGAGACCCCTATTATGGAGGTATTCAAAACAGATGATAACTTAACAGGAATTCAACTGAGTAAATTCTAATTAAGCACCTACAATGTGTAAGTCACTGCCCTTAGCTCACCAAGCCAAAAAATAAAACAATTACTCTATTAAAGGAGTGGACCTTCTCATATATACTTCAGGAGGTATTGCTGCACAGGGTGAGAGATTAGATGATATTTAAATTTTCTTATAACTCTAATATTTTATGATTCTCTTCTATGAGTTTGTATAGCCCAGGGCATGGAGGTATTCTGACCCTCTTGGCATGTACCTGGGATCATTGGGAAGACTTTAAGCCGTAAGACTTTTTGACAGAGATAGTTGTACTTGTTTGTTTGTTTTTAAAATGAGGTGTGTTGCCATGGGAGACTTAAAACAAACAAACAAACAAACAGCTGAATAATGAAGGCACCTGGTTTGCATGGAAATCTAAGACATTAGGTAATCATTTTGTGTAGAATTCCATGGACCAAATCTTTCACAATGAAGATTCCATATTGAGGCATGACCCACTTAGCTAGGACAGAGCTGACTGCTGGGTACTGCTGTGCTTGCAGGTTTTGTTTTCAATTATTTCAAACTCATATTGTTTTCAAAGTCAAAAACTCCACAGTGTCAGATTTGTTGTTGTGAACTGAAGAGTTTGTGTATATTTAAAGGCACTCACCTTTGAATTCAAATTACAATTTTAGACTGACTTGTCCAAGACAGTAAATCAAAAGATTTGATGTTCTCAGCTATTTAAAAATCTTACCAAGTCAGTACATGTGTGATGCCAAAGAAAATCTTACCAAAGTTCCCTTCAAACCCATGTGGTAATCCCTTGGACTGCTTTAGTATAATGTGATTTTCATTAAAATATTATTTTCAGCTCATTTGCACAATTAGTCCTAAATTTACTGTCCTCAACCACATCACGGAAAAGATGTTAGCCAGTTTTTTCCCCCTTCTAATCCACTTGTTCCAAATGTGGTTATAAAAATGTAGCATGATCCTTGAATAAATTATATTCTGCTGTCAGCATATTTAGTCACCCATGTAATATGCTCTCACATAGTTAGCTTTAAGTGATTAAACTGGTCTATTACCCTACTCATTCTGACCCTTATTATGTGCTTTTTAAAAATCCTGCAATTCTGAGGTCCCTTCCAGGTTGAGAATTCCATGGTACTATAATACAATCTGACACAACTAGGTTAGATACATTTCTTCACAAACATTCAGACCATAGCTAAAAGCTTTGGCTATGCATACTTCTTGGGTTTTTTTTTTTTTCCTCACTTTGTCTCAGAGAAAAAGAAAAACTCACATAACTGCTTTCTCCTCTTCCAGGTTGTTTTTTCCCTTTCAAAATCAAGTTCCTTCTCTGAACTTTTAAGACCAGTCCTCCAACATAGCAATAGTAATTAAGCCCATTAACCATTAGCAAAGAAAAATGCATACAGATGCCAACAGATCAATTAAATGGCTGTGCAGTTACTGAGAGACAGGGTATAATTAACCAGAGGAACACAAAAGCCTGCACAGAGCTTCATATTTTGCAAATTCTGCTAAATGGAAGTAGGAAATATGATTTAGAAGCAGCATTGCTCTGGGTTCTTCTTCTCTTGCTGTCTGCTGCCTTCTGTTTATTTATTTGTTTAAAGCAAATCTTCTTTCTTGGCTTGTGTAGGTGGCAGTAACTGGGACAGCAAATCTGGTCAAAGCAGCCTAGCACAGGATGTAGAAGATCCTGAGTGCCTTCCCTGGAATCTTGGCTCCTTCTTGGCCAAGCTGTTCCTCAGTGATACATTGGCAGGAGAATGATGGACCAGAGAAAAGAGAGAAGGAAATATCAGTCCCAGGCAGATATAGAAACATCCTCTCTTCGGTGGATGAATATGTGGTAACGTTAAAATAATGCAAGCTCCCTTTCACTCCAGAAGTGTGTTCCTGTAAAGGTGAGTTTTAATCTAGTTTTCTCTATCACTCTCAAATATTCAAAGTAGGTGGCACAGTGGATAGAGTGCTGGGCCTGAGGTCAGAAACACTCAGCTTCCTGAACTGAAATCTGACCTCAGACACTTACTAGCTGTGTGACCTCGGGCAAGTCACTTAATCCTGTTTGCCTCAGTTTCCTCATCTGTAAAATGACCTCGAGAAGGAAATGGCAAACCACTCCAATATCTTTGCCACCCCAAATGGGGTCACAGAGTTGGACACAACTGAAGTGACTGAACAACAACAAAATTTATATAGAACTTCAAGGTTTGCAAAGAATTTTCCATATATGTAACATATGACCACCTTGACCTGAAACCTGGATTACATATGCTACCTTATTTGATCCTTACAATAATCCTGGGAGGTAGGTGCTATTATTATTTCCATTTTACAGATGAAAAAATTGAGGCTGAAAAGGTTAAAAAATTTGTCTAGGGTTACATTGCTTGTGAGTGTCTGATGTAGGATTTGAACTCAGGTCTTCCTGACTCCAAATCCAGCACTTTATTCACTACTCTACCTAGCTGCCTTATTGATGCATAATCTCATTACTGTGAATATTCTCTGAAAGGAAGACAATTATATATTGAAATACAGTTCTCAATTTTTTTTAACATTCACAAACCCTAGGATAGGAACTCCTTATCTAATCCAACTTCTCCCTGTTTACAGATGAGACAACTGAGGCTCAAAAAAGTGAAATTATTTGTCTAAGGTCATGTAGCAAGTAGATGGAGGAGCAGGGCTTCCAACTCAGGACTGCAGATTTCAAATCCAGGATGTCATAAGGGGGCTTTGGAGGGAGGGTTTTTTCATATATGGCTCTCCACTGAAACCCATTTTTGATGCTTTATCAATGAGCTGACCTTGGGATCTCATAGACCAGAGGGCCAGCCTGTGTGAAATGTAATTGAGAAATGTTTAACAACAAAATAGGAATCTAACCTAGGTCCTATGCCTTCATTGTTTGATTGACTTGCATCCAGTGGAGGCTCCATAAATACTTGTGAGTTTCATTTTAATTGAGGGCATACTTCCTCTTGAGCTTACCTGCACCTATTACAATAATAGGGTCCCCCAAACTACTCATGTGAAATTGCAGGTATTGCAGGGGGACAGCTTAGTGGTGAAGGAGATAGAGTACAGACCCTGAAGTCAGGAGGACCTGAGTTCAAATCCAGCCTCAGATACTTACCAGCTGTGTGACCCTGGGAAAGTCACTTAACCCCAATTGCCTCAAAAAAAAAAAAATAGAAATTTCAGGTATTGGAAAAAGTCTTGACAATTAAAGTTTTATTTATAAGTGAAGGATGATAATACTAATGTACCTCAAATGCCAAGTATACAAAGAGAGGGAGGGTGTATTGACAGCCAGAGGGATCGAGAAAGGCAAAAGGTAGAAGAAAGTGGCAGCTCAGTTGAGCTATCTCTGATCTGCCCATTGGATCTTAGCAAATGTAAAGAAATAAACATTTTTTTCTTTTTTTTGTTTTTTTGACCCAGCATACAGATTCCATCTGAGTGAAGTAGGAAGCCCTATGGCATCAAACCTGGAGTCACAGGACCTGAGTCTGAATCTTGGCTCTTCCACTTACTCTCTATGGGATCTTCAGGAAGCCATAACCTCTCTGGGTCACAGGTGTCTCATCTGTAACCATAGGCCTGCATGGTGCCCAGGGCTAGGTGTACAGGCACACCCTGGCAAGAGCTATTACCACTGGTCCTTCCCCTGATCTGAAGGTGAGCCAGTGGTACTATTCACTCCAGGATGTGCTGGCACAGCTGGACACATGCTCTTTCCTCACCGATCTCAGTAAAATGAAGGGCTTGGATTAGATGATCCATAAGGTGCCTCTCAGTTCTACACCTATGATCCTAAGTGCCCACTGATCTGTGATGCCTTACTTAGTGACAAAGAAAACAGAATGATCTGTTCCATGCATAAATAGCAGAGCAGTACATTTCATCCTCCTCTAATGGAACGTAGCTATCATTAGTTCAAAATAGCATGAACCATCCACTTCCCCAGTGCATTATTCTTTATCATCCAAGCTTTTGGAATGAAATAAGGTAAATACTTCTTTTGATTATAGATTTAGGATTACAGATTTAAAGGAAGAAGGGACCTTAGAGGGCTCCTAGTCCAACCCTATCCCATTAGAGATGAGGGAATTGAGACCCATGGACATGAAATAATTTCCCCAAGGTCACACAAGGGACAAGAAGGAGAGCTGGACTTTGTAGTCATGCCTTCTGACTCAGTCCAGAGTGTGATTTCCTCTGTGTAATCCATATCTTTCCAGGGTTGTCCTAGGAATTCCAGACAAGTGATGGAACCTTTCCAATGGTCCACCATGTTCAGGCTGAAAGCAGACGATCTCTAAGTATCTCTTTTCTGGCAATTAAGAATAAAATAAGAATAAAATAGTAAAAGAAGAGGTATGATGGGCAAATATGTCCTCAGATGACACCAAGGAGAAAGAACACAAAGTGTGTCTTCTCCACCCTCCAGCTCTGACCATTAAGTCCTTTAATAGACCGGAAGAGAAAACTTGTTGAAAATTGCCTATCACAAGTTCTTTAGTGTAGACTTAGGTTTGCCATGACACTGGGTCAAGATGCTTCTGAACCTTTTAAGTAGAGCAGCTTTATTTAAGACTTTTCACTTATAAGCATCAACCAAGGTCATTTGCCTGTGCCTCCAGAATTTCAGGTGGTGTCCTCCTAGTGAGAAGATATGAATATTGAATATTTCAGTGGATGCCATCCAGGAAAATTGAATTCATCCTAGGAAAATGCTGTCACTTCTCAAGAATTTCAAAGACTCATAGGTAATTTTAAAGTGTGGGGAAATAAATATTATATAAATACTAATTGAATGCTGATTAGGGGAATGAAAAGATGAAGAAGGAGCAGAGGAAGAAGATAAAAAGGATGAAGAAGGGGAGGAAGAAGAAACATTTTCATCTGAACTCCTCCCATTAAAAAGATAAGAATGAGAATATGTGTATTATATGTGTGTATATATTACATAGGTATAGGTTTGTGTGTATATACACATACACATGTGTTGTGCACAATTTACATGTTTATATGTGCACGTGCATGTATGTGTATGTATATGCATGTGTGCATACATACACATACAGAGACAGAGAGAGAGAGAGAGTGAGAGAGTGAGAGAGAGGTAATGCAGCAGATAGGATGCTGGACCTGGAGTCAGGAAAACTCATCTCCCTGAGTTCAAATCTGGCCTCAGATACTAACTAGCTGTGTGACCCTGGCCAAGTCACACATACCAGGACACTATTTGCCTCAGTTTCCTCACCTGTAAAATGAGAAGGAAATGGCCAATCACTCCAGTATTGTTGCCAAGAAAGTTCCAAATGGGGTCACAAAGAGTCAGACGTGACTCAACCAACTGAATAACAACAAAGGGATTCTAAAAGGTTGAGGGGAGAAAGGAGTGAATTCTAGGAATGAGAAATAACCCATTTGAAGACATGGAAGTGAGAGATTGAAGAAGAACAAGAATCAGCTGATTATCAATCATTCAAAGAAGCATGAGTTAAGCACTGCCTATATGCCTGGCACTCCAGCTAAGGGCTAGAGATACAGACAAAAGTGAAACAGTTCCCTTTCCTCAAGGGTCTTCCATTCTAATGGAGAAGTCAGCATGTACCCATCTACATAGATGCAGAATATATACCTTGAATACAAGGTAGTTAGAGAAGAAGGGCATTAGCAGATGAGGACAGCTGGGAAGTCTCCATGTAGAAGATGGTACTTGAGCTGAGTCTTAAAGGAAATCAGTAATTCCAAGAGGCGGACAGGAGGAGAGAGTGCATTCCATGCATTGGGTGGGGGCAGGGGGTGGGAGACAGACAGTGGAAAGTCCTGGAGGCAAGAGATAGAATGATGAAATGTCATTGTGTCAAAGAGTGACTAGTCCACTGTGGCCGGATTGTAGAGGAAAAAAATAAGGAGACCTTTAAATGTCAAACAGAGGAGTTTATTTTTGCTCTTAGAAGCCATGGGGAGCCCCTGGAGCTTATTGAACAGAAGCATAACATGAGCAGACATCCATTTTTCAGAAAGCAAATTTAGCAGCCATGAAGACATTGGATTGGGGGGGAAGGACTTGAGGCAGGGAGACCAGGTGAGAAGTGAAGAACGCCTAAAGAGTGCTTAAAGGGAAATAAGCCTGGGGAGGGGGGGTTGAAGTCAGGTTCTGAAACACTTGACATGCCAAACAGAAGTTAGTGTTTGATCCTAGGGGTACTAAGTAGTCACCAGAGTTGCCTGAGCAGTGGAGTGACACTCAGAATATTGTTTTGTCGCTGTATGGAGGATGCCCTGCAGAGGGGAGATCCCCTCCACAGACAACACTACGATGTTTGAAAAGGAGCGAGTCACAATGAAAACCGCATCTGAGGTATGGAGTTGCCATCTCGGAGGAGTATTACACCCCTCAATCATTCACATTCAGAAGAAGGAACTGGAGGATTTTCAGACCACCCAGAGATTTATCCGACACCAGATCCGGGCATAATTTTGTTTTCTAGCACATATCCCTATCACTCTTTAATGCCATCTAGATCACCTAATTAGCCTATTTGATATTCCTTTCACTGCTGCACCTGGCCTACCCCACACAACTTACCACTCTTTAATCCCTTCCAGATTCTTTTCCCTGTCCTTTTGCATAAATTGCAGGTTCACTAGGAACTCCGCCCACCACTATTGGTGTTACAATAAACTTTGTCATTTGACTGGGAGAAAAAAAAATTAGGTTCCTAGGTTCCTCTTCATTATCCTCTGTATTCCAGGCTGTTGTAGTGGGTGCACAGATGAACTATAATGAAACCAAAATTTACATATATGGTGGATCATCCAACTCACCAAGCCCTCTTGCCAACCAAAAACTCTATATCCAATCTAGCTCAAATGGGTCTCTGGCCTGCCGGTCACTGATATGGGAGCATGGTGTTGGGAAAAGAGTAGTGAACTGGCAATCAGAGAATCTGGGTTTGAATCCCATTTCTTTCAATTACAATTGATATGATCTTGGACAAGTGGTTTAACATCTTTGGGCTAGTAGTCACTCATATGAAAAATGAGGGCATTGAATTAGATGATCTCTAAGTTTTTTTCCAGCTCTAAGTCTATGATATGACCTATGCTGAGTCCCAGATGCCCAAACACCCAAGCAGATTATAACCTTTGGTACTGATTGAGGGATAGTCTCCAGTATATTCTTTCTTTCTTTCTTTCTTTCTTTCTTTCTTTCTTTCTTTCTTTCTTTCTTTCGTTCTTTCTTTCTTTCTTTCTTTCTTTCTTTCGTTCTTTCTTTCTTTCTTTCTTTCTTTCTTTCGTTCTTTCTTTCTTTCTTTCTTTCTTTCTTTCTTCCTTCCTTCCTTCCTTTTTCTTTTTTTGGAGGCAATCAGGGCTAAGTGACTTGCCCAGAGTCACAGCTAGTAAATGTCTGAGGTTGAATTTGAGCTCAGGTCTTCCTGACTCCAGGGCTGGTGCTCTATCCACTGTGCCACCTAGCTGCTCCTCAAGTAGACTCTTGAACCTTCATTTATATTTGTACATTTCTTCTGGCAAGATATGGTCATAGCATTGGGCCATGATCTTTCCTCTTTTCCCCTTCTGTACTCTCCCTTCCCCTCTCTTTTCTTTTTGATACTGATAGCATAAACAATGTTACACACTTACAATCTCCCATCTTTAAAGAGAAGGGAAGAGATATATTTTCTCTTTTCTTCTCTAGGTTTGGCCATAATAATTATATAGAATTCAGTTTCAGATTTTTTTGGGGGGGGGCTTCTCCCATGGATACTGTTCAAAACATTCTAAATAGGGACCCCAGGGCTCTGGTATCCAGAAGTGTGTCAAGACAAGTGACTGTGTGTTTAGTCTTCTGAAGTGTGAATCTAGATCAACAGCCTTGTGGGAAAGCTTATTACAACCCTTGCCAACTCCTTTCTAACCCTGATGGGTAGTACAAATGAATTTTGAGAGATTACAAGGGGTAGAATTCAGAAAGATGTGTGTAAACATCCTGCCTCAAACATTTATTAACTGTGTGATCATGGGCATGCAAGTGACTTAACATCTGTGAGCCTCAGTTTCTTCATCTGTACAATAAGGATGATGCCTGGAGTATCTATTTACGAGGGTTGTTGTGAGGTCCCAATGAAATAATTTGCAAACTTTAAAGGGCTGTACAAGTGTCAGTTATGATTATTATTTATTACAGCTCACTGCCCGTCCCAGAGGTCTGATGCCATTCTGGTAATGGTAGATCTACTTGCCAGCTCAATTTGACCACTATGCCAATGTTCTCCCTACTTTCAAGGCTGCTCAACTGTTCCCACGGGGAGGTTATTGGCCCCCTCCAGTCTCTTCTCTCACATTACCTCTGTGAGAGGTCAAGGCCTATGGTTTATTATTATTTCTAGACTCCACTATTCATAGCCCTCTAGGTAATTTTTTTTAATATCTTATTTTTAGTGATACATCTGAACTTAGAACCCATTCCTTTCCAAATTTATCCCTCCCCCTTTCCCTGACTCAATAAAGCATCCCTTGAAACAAAGAAAAGTATGGGGGGATCAATTCAGCAAATCCAATCAATATATTGACCATGCCAGACAATATATGTGACATTTTACATCCATGGTCCCACTCTTCTACCATAAAGCAAGGCAGAAGCATCTTTTCAACTCTTCTCCAGGGTCGAGTTGTATTCATTACAAGTACACAGAACTCAGTCGTTGTCATCGTCATCATCTTCATCACGGTATATATTACTTTCCTGATTCTGCTTACTTGACCCCATCAGTTTATATAAGTCTTCTCATGCTTCTCTGAATTCTTCTCATTCATTTTTTAGGGCACAGTAATATTCCATGATATTTATAGGCCGCAATTCATTTAGCCCTTCCTTAATCAATCATATCTGCTTTGTTTCCAGTTCTTTGACAAAAAGTTGACCTTCCTATAGTGCACCATTCCCAGGCTGAAGGATAGACAGATAACCCAGACCAGGATCAAACTTACATAGTGTCTTAGGTGCTATATCTCCCACCATCAAGTGGATGGTTGTCTCACTGCTCAACGTAGCATTCTGTTAAAATATCTTGATCTACTCATCCACCCCAAACCTCCATCTACATGAACTATGACTTCGATCCATGGTTTTTGTGCACATCCCACATATCACAGGCCCTATGTTCATTGACTACATGGAGGAATTTGGAGTTGCCCACAATCATAACAGAGCAATTAGGTGGGATTGTGGATAGAGCGCTGGGCCCACAGACAGGAAGACTCATCTTCCTGAGTTCAAATATGATCTCAGATACTTCCTAGCTGTGTGATACATCTCTCTGACTCAATAAAGCATCCCTCAAAACAAAGATTAAAAAAGAGAAGTGGGAGGGGGGGAATCACTGGGCAAGTCACTTAACTCTGCCTCAGTTTCTTCATCTGTAAAATGAGCTGGAGAAGGAAATGGCAAACCATTCAACTACCTCTGCCAAGAAAACCCCAAATGGGGTCATGAAGAGTTAGACATGACTGAAACAACTGAACAACAATAACACACTAATAACACAATTAATGTAACAATAAGCATTTATTAAGTACCTGCTGCATGTCAGGAATTGAGGATTCACCACCAAAACAGATGGCGATAGGGATTAGAGCTGTGATTTAACTGCTATAGAAAACTATCAGAAGGGGAAACTCCCTTTATCAATGTACTTTCTTGGCAATTTATAATCTTAGAGACTTGTGTAGAACTCTGAAGCACCTAAGGCCAGGGATGGGGAACCATAGCCTTGAGGGTACGCGAGACCTTCTAGGTCCTTGGGTATGGCCTTTTGACTGAGTTCAAATTTTACAGAACAAATCCGTTTATTAAGGGGATTTGTCCTGTGAAGTTTGGGTTCAGTCAAAGAGCTACACTTGAGGACCTAGAGGGCCACATGTGGCCTTGAGACCACAGGTTCCCCACCCCAACCTAGGCAGTTAGGTGATACAGTAGATAGAATGCTAGGCCTGGAGTCGGAAATCTGACTTCAAACACTCACTGACTGTGTGACCCTTGGCAAGTCACTTAACCTCTGTTTGCTTCAGTTTCTCAACTGTAAAATGGGGATAATAATTGTGCCTACCTCCCAGGGTTTTTGTGAAGATCTAATGAGATAATATTTGTAAAGTACCTGGCACAGAGTAAATACTTAACAAAGACTTGTTTCTTTCCTTTCTGAAAGGTTAAGTAAATCAAGGTTACACAGCTAACAAGGGTAAGACGTAGGACTTGAACTCAGGTCTTCCTGGTGCTGAGGCCAATTCTCTATCCTAGAAATGTTTTAAAGAAGTTTTCATTTTTTTAGGGAAAAAAAACCCAACACATGATATAAGGAGAGATACTAATGGGAGGCTAGCCATTAATGCATCCTCGGGATCCCTTTGGGTAAGAAATTAGGACTGGCCATCCTCTTGTGGTCTCCATATTGATAGATCTACGTGAAAACGGGCAGACAGGGTGAGGGCCCTTGTTCATTATTTAGATGAAAAATCTTGTGGCCTCATGGCTAGGGTCATCCTCTTCATCAAATGTATGAAGAAGGTGGTATAGGAGAGAGCATGTTGGCTTTGGAATCTGAGAACCTGAGTTTGGATCTCATCTCTGCCACTTACCACTTATATGACCTTGAGCAAGTCACTTGACCACCCTATGCCTCAGTTTCCCCATCTGTAAAATGAGAGGGTTAGAATAGATGACTAGATCAAAGCTAAGGTCCCTTCTAGCTCTAAATTTAGGATTCTACAGCCTACTCTGTATTCTGGTGTCCTTGTTATATTATAAGCTTGCCTCAACCTAACTTAATATCCATTAAGTCCTCGACTAACCCCTCTAATTTTGGACTGGCAAGGAGGCAACACCATTAAGGAAATCCGAGACTAATGGAGGTAATGGAGATGATTCCAGAACTTGGTAGAGTGTCTGATTGGTAGGCCTCAGAAAAGGACATGAAAGTCAGCCGCCAACATGTATTACCCAGATTTAGTAAAGGATTTCCACAAATGTTCCTCCATTAATCCACGCTAATCCACTGTCTTGAAGTTAAGAGAGGTGTTCCGGGGGCCGGATGGTGTGTCTGAGCCTATGGCAGCAAGTGATATAATGAAGTAACACAGAGGCCATAAGAAACACATCGCTGGTGGGTTCAGACAACATGCCATTTTACAGTAAGTATAGCTATAATAGTTATCATTTATAGGATACTTTTAGGCTTGCTACAAATATGTCTCATTTGATCTTCACAATAACCCTGGGAGGTAGGTGCTATTATGACCCCCATTTTACAGATTAGGAAACTGAGGCAGACAAAGGATTAAATGAGTTGCCCAGGGTCATACAGATATTAAGTGTCTGAAGCTGGATTTGAACTCAGGTCTTTCTGACAGACTTCCACTGTGCCACCTAGCTTCTAATACCTATTCTTCCCCATGTTCTCTTGGACTCTGTGCTAACTTCTCTCTTTCTCTCTCCCCTCTCTCCTCCTTCTTTCCCCTTTCTTCCCTCTCCTCTCTCTCCCTTCCTCCTCCTCCTCCTCCTCCTCCTCCTCCTCCTCCTCCTCCT
>NW_020954652.1:978327-985398 GCF_900497805.2 Vombatus ursinus | reverse complement strand
TTCTTCTTCTTCTCTCCCCCCATCTCCCTCTCCCTCTGTCCGTCTCTTTCTCCCTTATCTCCCTTCCCCCCCCCTTTTTTTAACCAGAGGTTCTTAATCTTTTTGTGTGTGTCTCTGGACGTCATCTCAGAATAATTTTTAAAAATGAATAAAATAAAACACATAAGATTACAAAGGAAATCAGTTATACTGAAATAAAGTTATTAATGTATTTTTTAGAAACCAGTTCACAGTCCCCAGGCTAAGAATCTCTGTACCGGTTATTTTCCATTGTTTCGTCTTCTAGTCAGCCCGGTGGATCTGGAATTTCCTGGTGAGCTAGCTTTAGAATGACTCAGAACAATTTGCTTTCTTGGCTCGTAGGTTGAATCATAGGCCCTTGGTGGGGGGATCTTTCACCTCTCCAAGCCCGCTGATTGCTCTTAATCACCAGTATGCCTCTTTGTGAGATGAATGAAAATAACGTATTAAGTCCTTATAGGCTTAAAGAAAGGATGCAAAAGCTGGTCCGCTTATAGGGCATAATAGCCTATTATAAGAAGACCAATGGAACATAAAATTCTAGATAGCAGTCATCTAGACCCTTCATTTTACATATGAGGAAACTGAGTCACAGAATAGTCAAATAACTTGCCCAAGGTAACAGAGGTGTTGAGCATCATAGCTGTTATTTGAACTCAGTTCATCTGACAGTAGAGCCTCTACACTTTCCCCTTCACCAATATACCTCGGAAGATGGTTGGTGAGGAAGGTAATCCTAGCCATTAACCCATGGTACTTTTTTCCTAAATGATAGAAAAAAGGCCGTTTCACTCAGTCTGCTGATCAATCAATATGGAAACTACAAGAGGAGGGCCAGTTGCAATTTCTTACCCTCATGGTTCCCTGGGAGACATTAATATTAATGGTTGGTCTCCCATTTGTTATCTTATTGGTGGTTCACAAGATACATATTTGTCATCCCCCCCCCCCAAGAGAACGTAACCTCCTTTTAAGGCACCACTGGGGTAGTGGATAGATTAAAGACTTCAGAGCCAAGAAGACCTGGGTTCAAGTCCCATTGCTGACCTGTACTGGGCAGGTCACTTAACCTCTCAATGCTCTAGACTACTCTCTTAAGATTGATTGTCTTCCTTCATTCTTTTTTTTTAAATTAATTTATTTTCAGTTATCAACAATCACTTCCATAAGCTTTTGAGTTTTAAATTTTTCTCCCCCTCCCTCCCCAAGACGGCATGCAATCTGATATAGGTTATACATATACATTTCTATTAAACATATTTTCACATTAGTCATGTAAGAAAGAGTCAGAACCAATAGGAAGAACCATCAGAAAGAGGAAACAACAAAACGGAAGAAAAAAAAGGAGCAAATGGTATGCTTCGATCTGCATTCAAATTCCATTGTTCTTTCTCTGGATGTGGATAGCATTTTCCAGCGTGAGACTTTTGGAGATGTCTTAGATCCTTGCATTGCTGGGAAAGGCTGAGTCTATCAACATTAGTCATCGCACAATCTTCTTTCATTCTTGAAGAAGATCAAAAGGACATCACTATGTTAGAGTCAAATTACAATGTGTCCAACTGTGGCTGATCAAACCGACATGAGCTCGGAATGCTCTACCACAGGGCAGGCACAAATAGTCCATGGGAATATTTGGAGTGGGTTCCCTAAATTTGTGCATCTTGAGTTTCTTTTGAGCTACTTCAATTCTGCTTTGCTCATAAAGAAGAGCCCCTTCTCTGATGAGGGCACGCCATGCTGAACAGTCCTGTGCCAGTGTCTCCCATGTCACACAAACAATTCCAGAGTCCTTAAGAGAGACCTTGATAGTGTCCTTGTATCATTTCTTCTGACTGCTATGAGAGCATTTGCCCTGTGTGAGTTCTCTATAAAATAGTCTTTTTGGCAAATCTATGTTTGTCATTCGAACGTGGCCAGTCTATGGGGATTGTGCTCTCTGCAGTAGAGTTGATGGTTTGTTTGTTTTTTTTTTTCAATTTTGGAGGCAATGGGGGTTAAGTGACTTGCCCAGGGTCACACAGCTAGCTAGGACGTGTCTGAGGTCAGATTTGAACTCAGGTCCTCCTGACTCCAGTGCTCTATCCACTGTGCCACCTAGCTGTCCCTGCAGTAGAGTTTGAATGCTTGGCAGTTCAACTCGAGAAAGGGCCTCAGTGCCTGGTATCTTATCCTGCCAGGTAATCTTCAGAATCTTCCTAAGACAATTCAGTTTCCTGGCATGGTGCTGGTAGACTGTCCAGATTTCACAGACATACAATGAATTCAGCACAAAGGCTCTGTAGACCTTTAGTTTGGTAGTCAGTCTAATATTTCTTCTCTCCCACACTTTCCTTTGGAGCCTCCCGAACACTGAGCTACCTCTGGCAATGCCTGTGTCCATCCCTGGAAAGTATACTGCCAAGGTAAGTGAACTTATCCACAGCATTCAAAACTTCTCCATTTGCTATAACCGATGGCTCCACATATTGATGGGGTGGTGCTGGCTGATGGAGCACCTGTGTTTTCTTGGTGTTAATTTTTAGGCCAAAATTAGCACAAGCAGCAGAGAATTGATCCATACTTTGTTTCAGCTCAGCTTCAGAAGCTATATTGAGGGCAAAATCATCTGCAAACAGAAAATCATGCATCAACCCCCCCTCCACTTTGGTCTTGGCTTGTAGCCTTTTCAAGTTGAAGAATTTACTATCAGTGCAGTAGCTGACCTTTATATCCTGTTCGTCCTCATTGAAGGTAGTTGACAACTCTCTGAGATAGTTGAATTAGTGGATGGAGTTCCTCCTCCTAGTGTTTTATAAATCAATGAAATCAAAGATATAATCCATATCTTCATCAATTTTGTCTTTTTATCATCAGTTCCTGGCACACAGCAGATGTTTAATAAGTACTTGTTGATTGATTAATCAAATCATTATGTGAATATAGCTTACTTGGTGATTAAATCCTTGACTGAATACCTCAGGGCATTCTTTAGTTCTGCTGTGGGTAATCTGTGGTAGTGGTGTGGTTGGAAGGTGGCCCCAGGGTGTTTTGATAGAATATGTTGAGAGCAGTGTTTGAATGCACAGAAGACAGAGCATTAGTACTTGGTTTGATTGATTTGCAGAGGCTGGGAAAGGATGAGTTGTTTTGAGGCTGTGCATGTGTTGGTTGAGATTATTTACGCCTGGATTCCCAGGTAATTTGAAGGTGTGAACACCTTGTGATATGTGGATAACTTGTCTGGGGACAGATCTTCCAGGAAGGTTGTATTCATTCCTAGGATAACCAGCCTTGATTTGTGATTTGGGGATTAAAGAACCATGGTACAAAACAGGTATTCTCAGCCCGGAGTCCATCTGGCAAACTTGAGTGCACACTGGATCCCCACAGAGTGATTTTACCATCTCTGGATCATGGTGACCTGCCCTAGAAGAAGGAAAATTACTGATTGGCCCATTTCTGAGATGTCAGTGAGCCACTGGGAAAAGAGACATTTTGGGGGAGGGGAAGATGAGCCAACCCAGAGCCACGCTATGAAGTTGTGTGGGAGTCAGTTGATGTCATCTCCAAGTACAAAGCTCCAATGTTGCTCTGTCTGCTTGCAGCAATTCTTCTCTGATGGTATCGTTCTATTTGGCAGATGCAAGCCTCCATGAAAAATGTGCAGAGATCTGAAGTACCTCAGAGGAGGTGCTGACTTGGGTTGCATTAATCCCTAGGGCCATGTTGGAGGCATTATCTTCATGAAAGACTTTCCAAGGGTCTGGCCACGTCAGTGTCAGGGCAGTAGCACCTTATAGTGTCAATTCCCTGAAGTCACTTTCTGTAGTAAGAATTCAACAGAAGGTCTCCAGGTGTCCAAAAACCACGAAGTGGCCGTAACTTGTAAACCTCAGGGGATATTTTAGATGCTTGGTGGTCTGTTTGTGCCCCTTCCCCTCTTCTTTCTTGAATGGACATTTTTGTGCCAGTAACAGCTGTTATTGGACAGCATGGGGACCCAGGCAATGAAGGATTTTTTTTTAAACTTTTAAAACAGTTTTAACTTTATTGGTGTCTTTTGTTTTTATACTGCATCCATTTCTGAATGTCTCTCCTTCCTTTCCCCAGCCTTCTCTTTTAAGAGATATGAAAAAAGAAGAAGAAAAAGAAAAAATCAGTTCCACAAAACAACCAAGGCTGACCTAGTCTGACAGCATATGAAACATGCCACACCCATGGTCCTCCTCCATCTCTCCAGTGAAAGGGAGGGAGGAAGGAGCATTTTCTCAGGGCTAAACTTATCATCATAAGTATGTAACATCCCCATCCCCCCTTTGCTTTATTGTTCTTCCTGTTTTTATCAGTGCAGTCACAGAATACATTATAACACCTTTCTCCCGGGTTATTGTAAGGATCAAATGAGGTAATGTATATAAAGCCCATTTTCAAACTTTAAAGCACAATGTAGATGAGAACTATTATTAGGTTCAGGCTGAAACATAGGCTTTCATGCTTCTATCCTCACTTTTCTCCAACTAGCTTGGGATCATGGGCAAGCTGATCCTAAGCCGTATCGTCACTGAAGACCAGAGAACCATAACAGAAGCTTGGCTCCCTTATTTTTTAGGAACACCTCAAGGATCCTGGGACTGCTAGGTGGTGCAGTAGATAGAGAGCTGAGCCTGGAAACAGGAAAACTCATCTTCATGAGTTCAAATCCAGCCTCAGACACTTCCTAGCTGTGTGACCTTGGACAAGTCACTTCACCCTGTTTGCCTCTTAAGCTGAAGAAGGAAATGGCAAGCCTCATCTTTATGAGTTCAAATCCAGCCTCAGACACTTCCTAGCTGTGTAACCTTGGGCAAGTCACTTTACCCTGTTTGCCTTAGTTCCTCATCTGTAAAATGAGATGGAGAAGGAAATGGCAATATTTGCCAAGAATATTTGCCAAGAAAACCCCAAATGAGATCAGGAAAAGTTGGACGCAACTGAACAACAACAAGGACTCTGAGGGGAGGGGCAGGGTGGGTCTAGTAAAAGGACAATTGGAATTCTTACATATATCTTTAAAACCCTCATCCCTAGAACTCTTACCGGGGAGGTAAGTTATATGGATGGGGTGATGGGACCTGGACCCCTAAAAGGAAAAAACTATGTCTTTGAAAGCAACCCAGTCCCTGAATTTTCCCATATAATACAGCAGCCCAGATCGCTGGCCTCTCCCCAAGACAACTGGCCCACTCCAGCCCACCTAAATCACCTAATTAGCTTTCTTGACATTCCTTTCACTGTAGCTTTTGGCCCACCCCAGACTACTTACCACTCCTTAATCCTATCCAGATCCTTTCACTGTCCTTTTTTTATATAAAAGCATCAGTCTCACCCTCATTAAGTTGCAGGTTCACTAGGAACCCTGCCTGCTTCTGTAGGTGTTACAATAAACTTCCCCTTGACTGGAAGATGGTTTGGGTGTATGAATCCATTCCAGGTGGACATTGTCCTGTACCTTGACATTTTGGTGTTCCCAGCAACCCCAAACCACATCAATATTATTTTCCTCATTTTACAGTTGAGGAAAATGAGGCAGTCAGAGGTTAAGTAACTTGCCCAGGCTCACACTACTAGTAAGAGTCTGAGGTCAGATTTGAACTCAGGTCTTACTGACTCCCACTCTATTGATCTAATCCACTTCAATACTTCGTTACTATAAGTCATTAACAAAGACAGAGACCTGAAAAAGAGAGGTGACTGTTTTGCTGTGATCTGTCTTGATCAGACCAGATTTGGGATCATGTGGTTGGTTCTGGGCATCATATTTAGAAAGGGCATTGATGATATGAAGAGCCTTCAAGGGAAGGACAACCAGGAAGGTGAGGGAGCTGGAGGCCATACTGTATGAGAAAGATTGGTTGAATGAATCAGGATCCTTCAGGCAGGAGAAGACAAGAGTTATCAACAATGATTGTCAAAACATTTAAAGACTGTTCTACAAGGAAGGGGCACTAGGTTTGTTCTGCTTAGCCTTAGGTGGACAGAACTGAGAATAACTGGCAGAAGAGGCTGATTTGGGCTCGACATAAGAAAAAAGTTTCTTAACAATAGGTGCTGGCCAAAAGCGGCATCAGTTACCTAGGGAGGTACTTATTTCTTCTATACAAGAGGTGTTCAAGCATTGCTACTTGTTGGAACTGCACGAAAAGATTTCTTATTCATGGATGAATTGTACTGGATGACCTCCAAGGTCTTTTCCTACCCTGAAATTCTGCAATGCTATTCTCTTGGAAGAAGATGCCCCATTGATTGGGGAAAGACTAGACCAATTGTGATAGCTGAATGCCATGGAATATCACTGTTCTGTAAGAAATAGTGAATATGTAGAGTTCAGAGATGCATGGGGAAAGAAGACTTATACGAACTGATACAGGAGTGAAATAAGCAGAACCAAGAAAATGACATACAATAACTGCAGCGATGCAAGCATCAATGATAAATGAAACTGAATATTGTATAATTATGTCTCACTGATAGCCATACCTTTTTCCTCTCCACAACACCCCAGACCTACTCTATCATGTCTCAGCTCTTCATCCTGAAGCTTCCCTCCAGTTCCAGAATCCACCTATCAGAAGTACCCTCCACACCTACAGCCTCTCCCTCCAATTGGATAGCACCTCTTAGAACTTCCATTTAAGGAGAAAGCCCAGCCCAGGCAGCCCTCTGTCTTCTCCAAGCTGCACACATCCCCATAATTTGCTTTTATGTATTTCCTTCTCTCCCCACCCCTCTAGAAAAATCTTCTCAAGAGCAGGAATTGTCTTCCTACTTATATTCGTGATTATAGGTGTGTTGATAAGAGAGTTTCCTCTTCTGAGAGTTATCTATAGCAATTAAATCACAGCTCTAACCTCAATCTCTGTCTGTCTTGGTTGTGTATCCCTAGTTCCTGACACACAGTAGGTGCTTAACAAATGCTTTTTCGTTTCCTCAATTGTGTTATTAGTGTGCTGTTGTTCAGTCATTTCCAACTTTTTATGGTCCTTTTTGGGGTTTTCTTGGCAGAGATACTGGAGTGGTTTGCCATTTTCT
>NW_020954652.1:964443-978275 GCF_900497805.2 Vombatus ursinus | reverse complement strand
AGTGCTCTATCTACTACACCACCTAGCTGCTCATACCTGACACATATAAGTACTTAAAAATGCAAATTGACTGACTGTAATTATAATGACCAAGTTGATCCTGGAGGAAAGTTGAAAAAAAATATACTTCTCTCCCTTCCTTTCTTTTTTTTTGCAGTAGAGGTGGGAGAAGATGCTGAATATTTCATGCGCTGTCAGGTGGATGTTGAATACCCCTCTTTTTCTCCTCTTTACCCCCCTCTTTTCCCCCTTTTTTTTCTTTGTGGCAAAGGGTGGATTGCTGCAGTAGAAGAGGAGAAGGGACATATTTGGAAATCAGTGAGATATAAAAATAAAACATGTCAATAAAAATTAAAGAAAAAACCAAAACCAAGATTACTCAATCCTGAGCAATTTCCCTTAAGATGGTTGGATCTTAACAACTAAACACTTAATTGGAGTTAGTGTCTGTTTGCCTAGGAGAGAAAACTAAGCATGTGACTATAGACAGAAAAAAAAAAACGATCCTCTCAGCCTGCCGCTGAAATGAATTTCCCATTTTACAATTGAGGAAACTGAGGGAGAGAGGTTAAGTGATTTTCCCAAGGTCATACACCCACTAAATGTCTGAGGCCACATTTAAATGCAGGTCTTCCTGACTGTAGTACCAGCAGTCTCATTGGGAACCCTACCCCCCATGGTAGTTCATATCAAATTTTTGAACAGCTTTGAGTTTCTTGATTAAATATTAACTCATTTCACTGTGCCGGTAAAAAAAAAATTTTTTTTTTTGGTCAGGCTACACAAACATGAAAAAACAGAATTATATTCCTTAGGAGTCAGTGGAAAGAAGCTTTGGAGTCAGAGGATCTGGGTTCAAATCTTGCCTCTCACACTTATCTATTATTAGTATTAGTATTATTGCCTTGCACATAACCTCTCTGTCCTCAGTTTCCTTATCTGCAAAGTCAAAATGTTGAGTTAGATGACTCTAAGGCCCCTTCCAGCTCTAAATCTATGATCCCATGATCCTTTATTTGATTCAACAATACAATCCATAGTTGTTAAATTTTAACTCAATGCCATATACTTTACTAGATGCTGAGGATATCGTGGTCCCTGCCCATGACGTTTGTACAGCAGTATGACCTGTTGCCAAATAAGTATGGCCTGTGTTAGACTGTGAGCAACTCAAAGCGGAAGAGGAAACCTTCATTAGAGGAAGGTCAATCTCCATCCCCCTCTTATAGATACAAGGGGACCCTGTAACAGAGAACACCAGATAGAGTCAGACAAAGTATTCCAAGAATACATGAAGAGAAAGAGCTTCTTTTCAGCTGGGGAAAAATATTACCTCTATTTACAATTAAAAAAAGAAAAGAAATCAAGCAAAATGAAGAACTATTCTACAGAGTAACAAATACCAATCCATTAAAGCTAAGTGGGGGGAGGGGAGGGTAGTGAGGAAGAAATAATTGTGAAAATGTAAAGGACTTTAGAAGCTAACGTGCCAACTCCCATCTCTACCCCTTTATTTTTATGTTATTTTTCCTACTCCTTTAATACCATAAATCTGCCCCATTCCCCGTATTCAGACATTAAGATGATGGCCTACAGAGGGTGCTATTTCTCTGTAAAAAATGTTTAGATGCTTCTTTCAAAAGATTCCGGAAAAGCAGCAGGAGAACAGATGCCCCTAATGAAACAAGAGGTTTGTTGTTGTTGTTTTATAACTCCCTCTTCCAGATAGCTGCATGGGTAGAGACACATACACTAGCATATATGTACACACACATACATGCATACCATGTATTTACATAGGTATACACATACATGCACATATATATTTTTGGTCAGGTTGTACAAAACAAAACAAAATTATGTTCCTTAGGAGGCAGTGGAAAGAAGTTTTGGAATCAGAGGATCTGGGTTCAAATCTTGCCTCTGACATTTATTATGTGTATACATGTGTATATTAGGTATGTATATAAATAGCTAAACATTCATATATGTTTATATATGTATATATATATAGGTAGATAATAGTTTACAATGCATATGAACATTACAAATAAAATTTAGAAACATGGACACATATTTTTAAACCATCCATCCATCCACTCATTTCTTTATTTGGTCATGCCTGGGATAAACGAACTCCTACTGAGGGCTCCTTCCATCAGTACATATTAGCATTGGCTCCGCAATGTAGCATCTTAGAGAGTTGTCTGAGGCACTGACCCTTAAATGATTTTCCCAGAGTCACACAGCCAGTATGTTTCAGAAGGGCACTTAAACTCAGATCTTCCTGGTTCTGAGATGAGCTCTCTCCTCTGCCATGCTGCACTCCCCTTCCAACCTCCATATACACATGAAGATGCCAGGCATAGGGAGAGGTGTGGGTGTATACATATATACATACGTATTTGTTTATGTACATATTACAGGTCTGATAGGTTTGTATAGTATGTGTTTATATATGTATATATCATGTGAATATATACACATGTGCATATATATATACATATACACACATGGGCTGGAAGGAGTTTCAGAGAAGCTCTAATTATTATTGAGATGTCTTGTAAGTAGCCTCTGATTTTGTATTTGCTTTGTAAAATCTTTATTCATCTTAGTGAAAATACATTTTTGACAAGAACCATGTATTCCTAAAATCATAGGCTGTCAGTCACCAAAACAGCATGGTAGGCGGAAGTGTCTTGGAAGTAGAAAACAAATAGAATCATTTATGAGATGCAAAGAAATCATTACAGGCTAAATGTCGGATCAGCAAAAGCAGAGGTGATTGGGCGTCATGTGACCCAGGAGACCCAAAGCTGGGAGAGGTGGAGAGATTCATGAACAAGGATGGTAGTGCTCTGCAACATTCCATCTTGCTAGTTGCTGGGAAATGTATAAATTTGGGGACAAGTGTGAAATGTTTAAAGTACTTGTAATAATAGGCTGAGTGTTCCCAAACTCCTGTTCAGCTTGACGTATCCTTTTGACACCTGTTCAGAAGAAATCTGTGTGGGGTGGGAAATGAGATGAGCTACTTCAAATTTCAGAGTACTATAAACCCATTGCCACCTTCAGGACCACGGAATTGTTGTTGTAAAGGACTTTGGGTAATATCTAGTCAGAGGATGATGAGGTCATAGATTTAGATCTGAAAAGGACCTTAGAGAACTTATTCCAGTGCTTTATGTCCTAAGGTAGTAAGTGGGAGAGCTTGGAGTTGGCTCCTCTGACTCCTAATTTGGTACTCCTTTGGATACCTTCTAATTGTTATTGTTGTTCAGTCATTTTCAGTCATGTCCAACTCCTTGTGACCCCATTTTGGGGTTTTCTTGAGAAAGATACTGGAGTGGTTTGCCATTTCCTTCTCCAACTCATTTTACAGATAAGTGGGGCCCATCTCCCATCATCCTGATCTATGTCTTGCCACTGAACTCAGATGGCTCCAAAAGAGAAAGTGAGACTGGTGACTTTGCACAGCCCTCCCTCACTTAACTCCAAATCACATGTAAGTCATGGTATCACCTTCCTGGTGTCATGGTCCTCTTTGAGAACAAAGGACAATCAACAACAAATGAGGAAACTGAGGCAAACAGCTAAGTGATTTGATCACAATCACACTGCAAGTGTCCGAGGCTGGATTTGAACTCAGATCTTCCTGACTCTAGGCATGGAGTTGTATCCACTGCACTGCCTTCAGATGAGGTGATAACATTGTATGCTTTTCTGCTTCTCTTTTGTATTTGCTTGATTTGAGTTTCTATAATATTTATTTATAACCATTTTGAGAGGCATTGCATGTGGAGAAATGAAATGAATGATAGGCTTAGCAAGATCTAGTTTTGAATCCGTATTCTGACACCCATTTAAGTCTCAAACCATTCAGGGAGGTAGGTAGTGCAGGTATTATTATCTCTATTTTTCAGATGAGAAAACTGAGGCTCAGGGAGCTTAAGTAATTTGCTAGAGCACACAGCTAGTAAGTGTTGGGAGGTGTCATTTGGACACAGACCTTTTCTAACATCAGTTCTAGGATTCTTTCGACTCTATCACTAACTTCATGAGAAGTCACCTAAGCTTTAGGTTCCTCATTTTTAAAAGAGAGATAATAATACAGTAAGAACCTAGGCTCTCCTTCCTCTATTCCTTCTCTCTTAACTGGTTTATTTGGCTTTGTGTAAACACAGTAAACACAGATGGAGATGAGATTTCTCTTTCAAGTGCTTTTTTGGAACACTAAAGACAGTCACAGAAGCATAGAATTTCTGAGTTAAACTACTGATTTCCCAGGGTTAATGTGGGGAAAGATCTTTGTAAAGGCACTAATGTTGTCAATCCTACTAAGCCTCCTGAGGGTAAATTCTTTGAGAGCAGATGTTTTATTTATCATTTTATCTTTGTTTCACAAGTTGCAAAGATAGATATGGACAAGAGTTGCACAAAATGGGTAGGCAAAGATGGATTGTGATCTGCATGGCTGAAGGAATGAGATCACAAATACATTTGAGTACCATTTTATCTCTGCCAGTACAATGCCTTCCTTGTACACAGCAGTCACTTAATAAATGTTGAATGAATAAATTAAAAATTGATTGAGTAACTGACTGGTTGACTGACTGACTGAGTTAGCACCCCCTTCAGTTCTGGTGAACATTTCCCAGTTGGTCTCATGTATTAAAGAAACAGAAGAGATATGAAAAAGTCAAAAATACCAAGTGAACACAAAGCCTCCTGATCTTCATACTGGCAGACTTAGTAATGGATTGATCTGTTAAGTAATTTGTTTCAGCCCAGACTTTATTGGTGTAGGAAGTCTCAGTGGAGGAAACTCTCTTTCCTGGTGTTGGCTGGTACCTTCTCCACAACTCACAGTCTTAGAGAGTAGCCTAGAACACCCAGAGTTACCCCACTTTCCATGTCCATCTCTTTTTTGTCCTCTCAGTCGCCCATTTCCCTAATGATGTCACTTGTTCTAATTCTTCTTCAAAGTTCCTCATTGGTTGTGTTGTAACCCACTCCCACCCACCACGTGCTTCTTCACTGTCCTCCGAGCTATGCTCAGTTCCACGGATTCTTGCGTGTTTTAAACTACTCTAAGGATGCCTTATTACAAACATTGACCACCAGGGGATGCTCTTAAGTCACTCTTCCATTTCATCAAAACCTCTTGCTGTCAAACACCATGATGTAAAACAAACAACTCGCAAAGGACATTGGAACATTCCATGAGAACACAATCATGGAACCTTAGAGCTAGAAGGGACCTTGTAAATCACCTAGTCCAACATTGTCCCTCCCCCGCATGCCAGATTTTGATGAAGTAACAGCAGTGAGCACAAACCAGTTGGTGTCCAAGTCAAGGTTTTCTGATGTCAAATCCAGTCTCTTTCCATTATACTTCATTAATAATTAAATGTCATATCACAACACGAATCTCTAGAACACCACCCTTTCTCTGCGTGGGTACCTCCGAATGGTTAATGAGAAGTCATTCTTCAGGTTGTTCACTGTTATTTACGAGAGGTTAACCAGTATCTATGGACTGTTCCTTAGTGCCAGAAACTCTAATCAGAGATTCAAACAGTACTGTAGATAACCTTCTTCCTCCTCTAGAGGAGCGTAACACAGATTGAGGAAAGAGATGGGGAGAGCGGGGTTGTCTACATCTGCCTTGTGATTCATCTAGAAGAGGGGTCTCTCTGGTCAACTGCTCTAAAACTGATTGTCTTAGGGAGTCGCTTGAGTCATTAAAAAGTTAAGCAACCTTCCCAGGGTCACAGAGCCAGTCTGCGGCAGTGGTGGGATGTTCAAGTGATCCTTACCAGGTCTTTATCCATTGCTCTGTCTTATTTCTTTGCTATGTTTCCTCTATCTCTACAATGCATGTGTCTTTCTCTGAATGAAGAATGTGGTATTAAATAAGGTCTTGCCCATCTTATCTGTGTATCCTACACTCCAAAGAGATCTTGTGCACTTAGCTGTCTCTTTCATTAACTGAGGATGTAATATAAATCACAGGACAGCTAGGTGACACAAGGCCTGGAGTCAAGAAGATCTGAATTCAAATCTGACCTTAGACACTTACTAGCTATGTGACCCTGGGCAAATCACTTAACCCTGTTTACCTCAGTTTCCTCATTTGTAAAATGACCTGGAGAAAGAAATGGCAAACCGCTCCAGTATCTTTGCCAAGAAAACCCCAAATGGGATCACTAAGAGTTAGACCCAATTGAACAACAACAACAACAATATAAATCACCCTTACCTATTTTGTTTTGTTTAAAAGCCCATTTCTGCTTATAGCTTTTGTTGGTGGAAAAATACAATGACTGGTGTTGCATTTTTACAACTACTAGCACAAGGTTCAGTTTCTTTATCAACTCCTAATTCTGGTTTTTGAATGCCACTGACCCCTCCCCGCCCACGCTCTTTATGCTCTAGTCCTGAAGAAATCTAACACCTAGACTCCTTGAGTTTCCTAATGGGAGACAAAAAAAAGGTAAATTTTAGTTCAATTATCGTGGCTGATTTTTGTTTGATCACATCTATAATTTCATCAGTGTAGGAAGATCCTGGTGGGGAACTTCCTCTGCTAATGTAAATGAGCACTTCTTCTGTAATTTAAAATCTAAGAGCATTGTCATTGGGAACTGGGAGCTTAAGTGACTTACCTAGCATCACATAGACAGTATAAGGCAAAGGATTAGAACTCAGGTCTTCCTTCAAGGCCATCTCTCTAAACCATTACTCTATAATGCAACTGATTTTTTCCTTTTTTTTTTTGGCGAGGCAATGGGGTTAAGTGACTTGCCCAGGGTTACACAGCTAGTAAACGTCAAGTGTCTGAGGCTGAATTTGAACTCAGGTCCTCCTGAGTCCAGGGCCGGTGCTCTATCCACTGTGTCACCTACCTGCTCCATCACTGATTTTTAAAATAATAATTTAAAAAACTTTGGCAAAATCAGATTTGCATCTCCAGAAAATTTCCTAGTATTTAGCTTATGGTCACATGCCAATTTTTTGTTTTATTTCAGATTTCTTCCAGGAAAAGAAATACAGAAGTTCAACCATAGAACTCAATTGGAAGAATGAGCAAATAGTCTAAAGTGAATAGAAATGAAAAATCTACATATTCATAAAAAAGAATGGGGCTATTTTAGAATTTTCATTGTTTCCTTTTTTCCAAACAACAAATGGGCCTGATTAAAGCATAATTTCACATTAAAATGAATAAGAACATGGTTCTTGATAATTTCCACCTACACACACTAACATAAATTTATACCCTCAGTGTTTGTTTATTCATTAATTCACTCCTAAATGCCTGCTATGTACAATGAACTTGTTTATGTTGGGTGGGTTTCTTTTAAGCCATGTTTTTCATTTGTACAAGCGTTCAATACCTAACCTCTAATACGTGTTATATATTCATTACTCAGTTGGCATTTTGTTCAGCCCACTGAGGCATATCAGGCATAAAAGATTAATCACATAAACCTTCCTTCCTACTCCTCTGTTTCCCCTATATTGTCAGGACATGCCTCCATTTCTCTGAAGGAAGAATACAGTGTTGATTGAGGGTAATAATTTGCTTATCTCATCTGTGCATCCTACACCCAAAGATCTCTTGGGTACATCGAGACTCCAACTCAACTGCCTTCCCAAGGCCCCCTTGCAGAGGTTCCACTCAATCTAATCTGTTTTCTGAATCAATGATGGGACAGAGGGAGAAACAAGGGCCCTGGAAACTCAGCCAGGGTCAAGGTCCAGTCCTCTCAAGGGCTTTGTTGATTACAATGACACTGTAATCCAGGGTTACTGCATATTGGTTGCCCTCAAACAACAAACACCAGGAAATCTGCAGACAATAATGAATCATGTGTCTGAGTCACTGCTGTACCAGAAATTGCTTGGAAGCCTGAAGCCAGCTGAGATAATGTACTAGATTTGCAGCAGTCCAGAAAAGCAGATTTTTTTTTTTTACCCTGTGGCTTAGCCTTTTTTAGATAAATTTGCTTTATTCTAGATATTCTGCCTTCTGCTTGGAACCCCCCCCCCCCATATCTGGACTCTTCCTTCTTCGAAACTACTGGCTTCCCTAGTGGCTTCCCTGCCTATGATGTCAGAGGTGAGAAGTCAATGGGAGATGCAAATTGGAAACCTTGCCCCTCAATCACTCATTCAAATATTTATTAAGTGCCTACTATGTGCTAGGTGCTCCAGGCACAAGGACAAAGAATGAAAAAATCACTCCCTTTAAGGATCTTACTTTCTAATGTGGGAGACAAGTACATTTAAATGTGTGTCTGTGTGTGTGTGTGTGTACACATACATATTTAAATGTATAACTCCACTGGAGCTGGCTGAGAAGAGGTTTATATAAATGCACACATACACATTTAAATGTACTTGTGTGTATACATGTGTGTATATACATACACATATATATACATTTATACATGTGTGTATATACACATATGTGGGGCAGTTAGGTGGTGCAGTGGATAGAGTAGTGCTGGGCCTGGAGTCCGGAGTGCTGACTTAAAATCTAGCCTCAGATACTGACTAGCTGTGTGACTCTGGGCAAGTCATTCTACCCAGTTTGCCTCAGTTTCCTCATCTGTCAAATGAGCCAGAGAAGGAAATGACAAACCACTCCTGTATCTTTGCAAAAAAAACCCAAAACTCCAAATGGGGTCACCAAGAGTCAGACACAACTGAAAAATGACTGAACAACAAATATATATGTATGTATGTATATATGTGTATACACATGTATCATGTATGTCTATGCATATATATACACACATACACATCAGAAATATAAAGGGAATAAATATAAATAGACACAAAGCAGTTAAATACAAGGCAGTTTAGGAGGGGTGGGAATAGCATTTGGGTGATCAGGAAAGGAGTCACAGAGAAGATTGTTCGTGAACTGCTTCTTAAAGACAGACAGGGAGTCTCTGAGGCAGAGGTGAGGATTCTAGCCATCCTAGGCATGGGGGATGGCCACTGCAAAGGTATGGAGACACACAAGATGAGCATTGTGTGTGAGAAACAGACACAAAGCCAGCTTAGCTGGATCACAGATTACAGGAGAGAGTGTGATGTCCAGTGAGGCTAGAAAGACCGAGTGGGGACAGGTTGTACGGGATCTCATGTTTGATCTTGGAGGTAACTGGGGTCCTCCTTCACTTGAATCCAATTTACTTGCACGTCATGACATCACCTCCCTGATGTCATGGTCCTCATTGAGAACGAAGGACAAACAATAACAATTGGTGTCCACTGGAGTTGGTTGAGTAGGAGAGGTATGATTTGTGCTCAAGGTAAACTACCCTTCCCCATAAACTCCTAGCTTTTTTTAGTATCCTCAAGCTTTCTTTATTCATAGAGGGACATTGAGTCCTACAGTCCTACTCACTGAAACTAGGAGGGTGGCGGGGAGGGGCAGCTAGGTGGTGCAGTGGATAAATGGCCCTGGAGTCAGGAGGACCTGAGTTCAAATTGGCCTCAGATATTTACTAGTTATATAACCCCAGGCAAGTTACCTAACCCTGACTGCACCTCCCCCCCAAATTAAAAAAGAGAAAAGAAAGAAAGAAAGCAAGTAGGAGGGGTATCCACAACTTAGTGTCAGGATGAACTCAATAAATACAGGAAGCAGATTTTTTTCCAAAACACTAAGAATTTCCTCTTTCTCCTGTTACAGCCCAAGGACCACTGTATCTGAGGCTCTGGTAACATCCTTTTCTTTTTCCCCAGAAGGTATAAGAAAAATAGGATCATAGAGATAGAACTGGAAGGAATCTCAAAGTCCATCTGGTTCAACCTTACCCATTTAACAGATGAGGAAACTGAGACCCAGGAGTTTCAATGACTTGACAGAAGGTCACACAGGTATTAAGAATCAGAAGAGGGATTTGAATCTCTGGAGAGCTCCTGAGTCAGCCCTCTTTCCCCGGTACCACAGTACAGCCCACTGTTTCCAAGGTGTGGGGAGAAGGAGGAGGGTAATTCATGAGCATCCTTCCTTTGTAATCCTTATTTCTCTCTCTGTGCTCCTAGCTTTGAGTATCACTAGCCAAGCCACATAGACTTTCATTAAATGTGACAGATAATGGTCTATTGAGTTCATCATCTATTTAGTTGATCTGATTGTATCTCAAAAACGTTTCTTAGATCCCCAAACAGCAATAGCAGATGGTAGCAACACTGTGTAGTCATGGACTAATAGTCATTGAAAAAGAAAATCAAGTCAGCATAACCAACATGCCCCTGGAGAGGGTAGAACTGAGCATGTTTGTATGTCTGTTCAGCACCTGCTCTGTGACTGAGATGAAGGTCAAAGGAAGACGTGATGCCTAAGCTTGATTTTGGCCACTTTACGATAAACGAGAAAGGCAACTATAAGATTTAAGAACTGGAGGTGAACTCTGAGGTCATCTAGTCCAACCCCTTTATTTTTTCTAATTAAATTTTTTTTTCAATTAACAAAAATCTGTTATCCTTCCCCTTCCACCCAACTCCTATCACTGAAAACAAACAGGAAAACAAAACCCTCATAACATAGTCAAGCAAAATGAATCCATACAATGACCATGTCCAGAAATGTATTTTTGAGTGGAGATGTTTCCATTGGGAATGAGTTACATGCTTCATCACTGCTGCTCTGGAGTCCTGTTTCAACTTCTTTGTTTTACAGGTTAAGAAATTGAAGCTCAGGGATGATATTGTGACCTGCCTAAGGTCACTCAGGTTAAAAAAAAAAAAAAAGCAAAAATGAGATTTGAACCTTTGTGGCTCTAAAGTCAGTGTTCTTTCAGGTAGGACATATTAATTAACAAGGTGAAAAGTAGAAAAATTCTAACCACCTGTTACTTAGCCAACCAACCTAGAGGTGTGAAACATAGCTCTTTCTCTCAAGACTGTCCTCAAGTGTAGCTTCACATGGTGCTGGACTGGGGCTTTCTGCTTTTGAGGAACAACCATCAGCCTGGCTTGCAGAAATCAAAAGTGGGATGGATGGCTTTTTTGAGTGGAGACATCAAAAGTGGGATGATTTTTTGAATGGAGAAATGAAAAGTGGGATGACTTTGAAGGGAGAAATCAAAAGTGGGATGGTATTTTGACTGGCAAAAATCCAAAGTGATGTGGCTTTTTGAATAAAGAAATCAAAAAGTGGGATGGATGGTGTTTTGATTGGAGACATCTAAAGCGGGATGGCTATTTGAATGGAGAAATAAAAACTGGGATGGTTTTTTGAATAAAGAAATCAAAAGTGGGGTGGCTATTTGAATGGAGGAACATAAATGAGAGGACTTTGGAGAAATCAAAAGTGGGATGGTGTTTTGAATGGCAAAATCCAAAGTGATGTGACTTTTTGAATAAAGAAATCAAAAGTGGGATATTTCTTTGAATGGAGAAATCAAAGTGGTATTTTGTTATGAATGGAGAAATAAAAAGTGGGATTTTTTGAATGGAGATATCAAAAGTGGGATAATATTATGAATGCTGCAATCCAAAGTGATGTGGCTTTTTGAATGGAGAAATCAAAAGTGGGATGACTTTTTGCATGTGAAGGGGGCTGGGCAAGACCATGAGTCAGACGGAAGCTGTAAGCATGGGACTCTGCTACAGCTCAAATATAGGGTAGTCTTCATTGACATGCAGGGTGGAAAGTCGGACTGTCCATGCTCATCTTGTTGCCTGCTCTCAGATGCAGTATTAGTAACTGTGGCGGCAAACATCAGTTTTGCATGCAAAGAATGATGATTTGAGAGTGAATCATGAAGGCACAGCTGCTGCCCCATAAAGATGAGCTGGTGAGGTGTAGCTGGAAGGCACCATCTGGAAAACAGGCTTGTGTCTCATAACACGATCTGTTTTATGAAACAAAAACCAAAACAAAATGCAAAAATGTGTTCTTCTATTTTCTGCCCTATGGCATCAATGGGAGAATATTACCATTTGAAAAATTTGGTTTTCAGGTTCCGTGATTTAACCATGTCTGCCTCATTAGAACATAAGGTCCCCGAGGGAAGGAATCATGTTTTCACCTTTCTTTGAATCCCCAGTGTTTAGCACAGTACAAAATGCTTGTTGACTTTCTAGTATATATATATATCTATATTTTTAAAGGTAAGTTTTGTATTAGAAAGTGACTTGGAACTGATAGAAAAACATGACAGTTTCTCAAATGTAATCCAGATTATATTCTTCTTCCTATTCAATTTAAGGCCTAGCTCATTGACCATTTATATTGCCTCAGATTTCTGTGTTTACATATCCATTCAATGACTTGCCCAATCAAATGCATATGATAGTCTAGACAATAGGCATTTTTCATTCACTTGCCTTATCCTATGTGGATTGTTAAACTTGTCCCTTTGAAGTCATCATAGCTTTCATTTAGGAAGTCCCCTGGTATTCTAAAGTTTGATGCAATGAGCAAAAGATCATTTGTAGACAAGGACAATCTGGAAGATTCCACCACGTATTTAGAGTCCCTCTTCTATCATCCTTCAAGACAATGACAAACATTTTTGGTGAGTACATCCTGGCATTGGGCCTAGAGTTCTATCCAAGGCCTTTTCAGTATCCAGAGCCCAGTGGTCAAGCAGTGTGAGAGAAGGACATTTGTCCTTTATGAAAAGTTGAGAATGTGACCATAAAGCAATGTGCAAGTGGGACTGGGGCTGGACCAATGTGAAGCAACAGGTGAGAAGGTCTATAGAGCCCAATGAGTTAAAAACATAGAGGAGAACTGAATTCAGCAGCTTTGGACGTTATACTTACTCTCACCGATGCATGCAATTTGTAAGTTGAAAGGATCTTCTTGAGTTCAAGTCTGGCCTCAGACTCTAAAAGCTGTGTGACCCTAACCTATGTACGGGGGAAGGGGGGGTTCCCAGTCATTTTTCCTCATCAGTGTTTTGGTCCTTCAACCCTTTGCACTAATATGAAAGGAAATAAATTCTAAACTGTACCATGCATTTATCCATGAAGTATAAAATAAGGAGACTAAATAAATTTTCAATTCCAAAAGTAAACCAAATTAAAAAAAAAACTTCATTGATTGGAAAACAATTTGGAGTTTCTAGAATTTTTCAGTAGGATAATATAGCTATTTAGCAAAGATGCCTCCCATCCCCTTGACAAGCTTCTCATACCCTTCCTCTAGGTTGGAACTTCTGTGCCGTATAAAAGGAATTCCCACAAAGGCACATCCAATAGGTGGTCTTCTGCCTTTTGCTTGAAGACCTCAAAGGAAGGAGAATCACCACCTTGTCTACTCTTTTGAGCCAGAGACTTACACTGACCCATCAGTGGCCTCCAGCTGCTATTTCAGGTGACAGTAAATGTAAGGAGACAGTGGAGCAAGTAGTCAGCTCCAGAGTGAGAGGGCCTGGATTCTAATCTTTGCCTCTTTTGCCTCTACTACCTGTGTATCTGTGGGCAAGTCACTTAACTTTCCTGGGCCCCAGTGTGTACACACACGCATGTATATATCTATATATCTATCTATATCTACACACGCACACGTATGTATGTATACACTCGTGTGAATGCAGGGTATATATACATACGTATGTGTATATATGAATATAGAGAGAGACAGAGAAGAGAAAAAAAGAAGAGACAAAAAGATAGAGACAAAAGAGAGACAAAGATGGACTGAGAAAGAAGAAAGAGAACAGAGAAGAGGGATGAGAGAGAAGGAGAGGGAGAGACAGAGACAGAGACAGAGACAGAGACAGAGAGAGAAGACAGGAGAAGAGAAGAGAAGAGAAGAGAAGAGAAGAGAAGAGAAGAGAAGAGAAGAGAAGAGA
>NW_020954652.1:963229-964383 GCF_900497805.2 Vombatus ursinus | reverse complement strand
GAGAAAGAGAAGAAAGAAAGAGGAGAGAGACAGAGAGAAAGAGAGAGAGTCTGACTTCACTTATATTTACTCCATCTTCATTTATTTATATTTACTCCATTTCTAGCCCAAATGTTTCACATGGGACTATTTGTGTCCAACCTGTGGTAGAGCATTCCGAGTTCTTCAGCCACAGTCAGACAAACTGTCCCTTGACCCCAACACCATGATGTCATTTTGGTGCTCTTCAAGTACCAAAGATGAACAACAACAATAATATTTACTTCCAATTGTACTACCAAACCAGGGGCCCAAGGTTAGCTGTACCTTTTCGTCAGGATTCTAGGGGTACTTCTGAGCAGGGCTGTTTCTAGAAAGCTATAGCCTGAGCCTTCTTTCTGGTGTGGTCTCTCCAAGGAAGGGACTTAAAAGGCCATCTTGTTCAGCTCCCTGAGCTGGGACTGAGGCTGAGAGAAGCATGGTGGATTGAGCCCTCGGCTTGGAGTCAGGAAGACTTGAGTTCAAATCGGGTCTCAGACCCTTACGAGCTATGTGATGCTGGGCAAGTCACTTAGTGTTCCTGTGCCTCAGTCTCCTTATCTGTAAAATGGGGATAATAAAAGTACCTACCTCATGGGGTTGTTGTGATGAGATAAGAATTGTAAATTGTACTTGTTACATAATAAGTACTATATAAATGTTAGCTATTGTTATTAATTAGCTATTATCATAGTGCTTGGTATGATGAATGGCACTTAGCATGTGCTATATGAATGCTTATTCCCTTCCTTTTCCGTTTCCTAAGGTCTCACAGGTGGTAAACATCAGAGGCAAAGACCAGAACCTAGGTTTCCTGATTCCAAAATCACTACACATTTTGCTACCTCCTTACCTAAAATACTCTTCTCTCATCCACTGCATTTATTTAAATTTTACTTATCCTTCAAGGCCCAACTTGACTTCTGTCTCCCAAAAATACCCCTTCCCTGACCACTCCAGTCCTCAGTGATCTCTGAACTCCCACAATATTTGATGTTTGGTAAAACTATAGCAAATCTGGATAGCACACTAAAAAGCAGAGACATCACCTGGAGGACAAAGGTCTGTATAGTTGAGTGTGAGGGACTGTCTGATGTTGACTACTGCCAAGTGAGGGTTGTGGCAAGATGGGGTAG
>NW_020954652.1:944799-963219 GCF_900497805.2 Vombatus ursinus | reverse complement strand
CCGAAGACTGGTAAGTAGTATGACCCTGGCAGCCTGCTCCTTATAGCAGGAGAGTGCACGGCACGGCCAGCACAGTTGAGACTATGGTTTTTCCAGGAGCAATGTATGGCTGTGAGAGTTGGACTCTGAGGAAAGCTGAGCACTACGGAATTGATGCTTTCAAGTTGTGGAGAAGACTTTTGGGAGTCCCTTGGACAGCAAGGAGATCAGATGAGTCAATACTTAAAGAGATCAATTCAGGCTATTCACTGGAAGGTCAAATACTGAAGCTGAGGCTTAAATACTTTGGCAACATAATATGAAGAAAGGATTCTTTGGAAAAGACTCTAACATTGGGAAAGATTAAAGGTGAAAGGAGAAGCAGAGGAAAAGATGGATAGATAGTATCATGGAAGCAATGAATATGAGATTAGAGAGATTTTGGGAAATAGTGGAGGATAGAAAGTCCTGTCATGCTAAGGTCCATGAGGTCACAAAGAGTCGGACCTGAGTGAACAATAAGAATGTCTCTCTATGAATTTAGAAGTTGTGTGGGATAACAAAGAGAGAGCCAGCCTCTGGGCTAGGTCTTTTGGCACTGAATCATATCCTCTCTTGTACAGGTTTCTTTGCATCTTTTCTTTGTGTTTTAAAAACCCTATGTGGTAGAGTACATATTTCCAGACTTGAAGTCAGACCTGGCTTCCAATTTTAGCTTTGACACTCACCAGTTGAGCAACCATGGTGAAATCATCCTCATCAGTGAAATGGGGGTAATAATATTTGTGCTACCTACTTTAGAAAGTTGTTGTGAAGCTCAAAAGAGGTGATGTCAGTATATTCTTTCCCAAACTTTAAAAACTCTAGTAAATATCAGTAATTATTATTATAAGGCCAATATGGAAACTATTCCTTCTTCCATTCACTCAAAAGTGATCTACCCTAGGGGAAGTTAAATATCGTTTCCTCAACATTCTATACTTTAAATGGAGTTAATAAAGAGGATGATGCCTATACTAGGAGAGCTGAGACAGTCAGGGGAGAAGAAAAAACTTAGCTTTTTTTTGCCCACATCTTATACTGAGACAGACAAACTTGCCCACAGGTCAAAGAAAGCAAATGACTGATGAGGGAATCCTCTGGAGACTTGGGGTCTCACTGAGGAGCTGACAGGCTGCCTAAGATCTATGAAGATGAAGATTGGTGGAAAATGGAGGCAGGGAGAGGAAGGAGAGAAGAGGAGAGAGGAAGGACAAAAGGAGAAACACATGGCTGCCATCCCTTCTCCTGTGAGTGACAGGGAATTTAGGCTCCAGATAAAAGTTTTTGGAGCAATGTCTTCATAAGAACTGGAAAAATAATCCCTATTGTGAGTGCCTTTGGAGGTTTATGTGTTGGCTTTTTACTTGAGGATTTCTGATTTTTTTTATTTCCTTGTTCTGAGTGTACCCCTCCCCTCCCCCTGCTTTCCACCTCTTGCTTTTGCTATGGGGACCTAGGGAAAATAATAAATTAATTATAAATTAAATACATTAAAATAATAAAATTAATACTACCATGGTTCTCAGAAAGTGGATGATAATCAATAGCCCAGTGGCTTTTCTCACTATCCCTGTCACTATCCAGAATAAAATTCTCTTCCCCGGTCTCCCACTTCTTAAATGTGTAATGTCTCCCCACTAGAATGTATGATACTTCAGGGCAGGGATGGTTTCAACTTCTTTTTTTCTTTGTATCCCTGGCACTGAGCAACAGGGCCCGGTAGACAGTATATGCATAATATATGCTTGTTGATGGCTTGATTGAGTGGTAAAGTACCCAATTTAAGGAACAGCTTCTAGCTCAATTTAGATGGAGTGTAGAGATTGTGAAAAGAAGTATGAAATGGAACCAGAAAGAGATGAAATAATAGATGTATGAGAGCAAAATGATTTTGTGGGTAGAGCACTGGGCCTATACTCAGGAAGACCTGGATTCAGATCCTACCTCAGATACTTACTAGATGTATGACCCTGGGTAAGAACCTCTCCGTGCCTCAGTTTCCTCATCTGCAAAATGAAGACATTAGACTCAATGGTTGTTAAGGTCCCTTTCAACTCTAACTTTATGTTAAAGAAGGATGAGCAAGATATAAGGAGCTTAGAGGAAATGGAAAGAAAGGTTTGAGTAACCTTGAGATGTTAAATAAATATTACTATGAAAAGTACCCATGGCACAGGGACCAGAGGGCTGGATTTGGAGTCAGGAAGACCAGGGTCCAAATCCTGATAACTATCCATGTCACCTTGGGCAGGTCACTTACTTTCTCTAAGGCTTAGTTTCCTATCTTTAGCAAACAAAGAATAATACTGCCAGTACCTAGCTGACCAGGGGTGTAGTGAGGCTTCTATGAGTCTTGTACACAAAGTATATTGCATGAATGCCAGTTATTTTTATTACAGAACAAGGTAAGGGACAACAACTCCACAGTGCATGGCTATTGACTCAGAAGGCATTGGGAAATGTTCTGCCCTTTGGTCTGGCACCATGAAAATTGGCTGGCTTCCTTCAAAATCATCTAACCTTGTTAGTGAGACAGAGGGCCATGGAGAACATACCCAGAGCTGTAAAGCGGAATAGAAGCTTCAAAGGTCATCCGAAATGTCACCTAGTCAAACCAGCTAACTTCAGGTAAAGTCTACATTTTTAAAAATAAATTTTTTTAGCTCACAAAATGAAAACATCCATCACCCACTCCTAAGTTTAATGGTCCAGTCTATCCTTCAAATTCAATTTTCTTGAGTAGTTCTGGTAGACTTCTCTCTCTCTCTGCCCACAAGTCAAACAAAGCAAATCACTCTCCAAGTTAAGCTAAAGAGAAGCATAAGAAGAACACATTTTCACATGAGTACATGTGAATGTCATATAAAATTGCCCATAGCTGCATCTGGCTTAAGTTGAGTGAGAAGTGAAAAGCTGTGCATTAGGGCTTCGTCAGCCATGCTTGGCAGGCTGCTCTGGCATGGCATGGAAAGGAGGCTGGTATCCTTCTTGGGGTCTGGGATGGAAGCTCACTGACTGACTTCTGAAATAGTTGACAGCTGCAGAGGTCATTGGGTCAGCCCCCCTGTGGGTCTTGAAATGGAGAGAGAATATATTAAATGATGGGAGGAAAGTGCTGGCTGGGAGAGAGGACCATGAGCTTATTTCTACAAAGATATCTCTCTTCTTATCAGTAAGGAATCCAGACCACAGGAAGTGAGTTCCGTGACACAGAATTGCCTAATTAATAGTGTAATTAAAATCATGAATAACTTGTCAAATACAATAAACACAAAAAATTAAAAAAATTTGTGTTCCCAATCACAATTAAATATCTGAGTAATAATTAAATAATTGAATGATTAAATGTTAAATATCTAACCATCTTGCTTCATCTGAGGAGTAGTTACTTCAGTGACTCCTTTTTATTATCTCTTTCACAGGTAATTTGGTCTGAGTGCTTCTGATTTAATATATATATACACTGATTTTTTAAATGGCAATGATATGGAGAAATACCTACTTTTACATAATCAAAGATAATGAAAAGGCTAATAGATATCACTTGAGTCTACTCAGTTTCTATTGATAGAACACTCCCTCCCTAATGAAGAGGATGGGTCTAAGTCTGGACATTTTGCCAAAAGACATGGAGTTGTTTGGACAGTGCAGAACCAAGATGAAATGTAACAATGCCTATTCAGCAGTCCTTCAAACTATTTTATGTTGTGATGATGTTTTCATATTAACCTCCTAGGAGAGTATAACTGTAGTTAAAAGTTAAGGCACCAAATCCTGTTTTTCTGCTAATGAAAGCTGTGAGTCTTTTGTGTGTAGAAAACAAATACCTGTCCCATACTTAGTTTACACTGTAAATTTATTGTAAACTACCTTTGTATTGTATTATAAAATAACTTTTTACTTCTGCTTCTGGAGAGGTCTGCAATTAACAAAAACCTAAGCCTTGGGCAATTTCCCCAGAAGCACTGCAATGTACATTTAATGAGCCAAAAAACATGGGAAAAGAGGAGCCTAACCCTGCTCCTATTAGAGGACAGGCCAGGAAATGATAGGACAACTGTACTTTGCCCTGGCAAGACCACACCTTGAAAATTATGTTCAATTCTGGTTGTGATATTTTAAGAAAGGCACTGTGTGTCCAGAGAAGGAGAATTACGATGGTGACAACATGTGAAACCAAACCATATGAAGATCATTTTCAAACCTGGAGATGTTTCATATGGAAAAGAGAAGGGTTACAGGGAATAGAAATATGGTCACTGCCTTCAAAAGGTCTGCATAGGGAAGAAAGGTTAGACTCTTTTTTTTTCTCTTTTAGACACAGAAGGCTAGGACCCAAGACTTTCCCAGGTGGAAGTCTCATGGCTGTAGATTTTGAATTAACATAAAGAAAATTCCCTGGAGAAAAACAGAGTAGGTCACCTTGTGAGGTCATGGATTCCCTCTCAATGTGGTCTGGAAGTCCATATTTTAAGTAAGGGTTGGAACAAATCACTTCTGACATCTCTTCTAGTTTCAAGGATCCATGATAATACAATTTTTCAAATCCTCTTTTTTTTTATAATTTGCTATATTTCAGCAACAAAAAGGAGAATTAACACATTCATTAGTTGGGGTCTTTTTTATGTTATGTCAACTCGAATTAAGTGTTTGTTTAGATTAAGCTTTTCCATCTTTATTTTCATTATTAGTGTTGCTTGCAAGTGAGAATTCATTTGAATTTCCCAGTTTCTTCGACTTCTCTGGACTTTTTATTTTTCATCTACTAAATAAGGAGTTTGAACTAAATCATTTTGAAGTTCCTCCGTAGCTTGAGAATCGCTAACGTATGGATTAAGAAGAATCAGAGGCTGTCATTTTTTTTCACAGAGGCCAAGGTAAGGAAGGAATAGGGTTTGACCAGCCAAAAAGTTATCCTTCTTCATGGTAGCATAAACAAAATTCTGATTTCATGAATTTGCTTATCGTCCTCCCATGATATTGAGACTAATCATCCTTGGTCTTTGGCCCTAACACAGGCTACAGAGCAAACACACTAACACACACACACACACACACACACACGCCTCTAATTAAATCAGGGACTCCTTTTTTCTGTCATGGACCCTGTTGACAATCCTGTAAAGCTTATAAACCCCTTCTCAGAATCATATTTTTAAATGTAGAAATTAAAATACAGAGTTACCAATTGCTTGAAAAGATTATCAAAATATTTAAAAAAAAAAAAACAGCTCATGGACCCTAGATTAAGAACTCCTGGTTTAAATAATGAGAATATTGGTTTTTTGGAGCGGTTTTCTGCCAATTTATTTGTTATACTTTTCTATTGAGATCATCCAAACATAGAGTCTTGGGTTTTTTTCTATTATTTTCTATCATCTAGTTCTCTCTCATCTCTGTCTAATCTCTCAGTTCAGGCACTCCCTCCAGTGACACAGATAGCAATTCATCCATTCTTACTCATCCCAAGTTGACTCCCATCATTATCCTTCCACAGATGGTCTTATCCAGCATGTTCCTCTTGACATCATGAGAATAATCATAGAACATGCAAGCTTTCAGTCTATTTTCTTCTCTATTCAAACATTTCTTTGATACACCTTTTGCCCCAGTCTTCCTTTGTAACTCCTTTTTAAAAATGGGACACAGGGGCAGCTAGATGGCACAGTGGATAGAGCACTGGCCCTGGAGTCAGGAAGACCTGAGTTCAAATGTGGCCTCAGACACTTGACACTTACTAGCTGTGTGACCCTGGGCAAGTCACTTAACCCCATTGCCTGAAAAAATAAAAATGGTATTTAGCCTACTCACACCTACAATCTACCTCTCCATTACCCTTCCATTAGTAGCACTTCCCCTGCTTTGGAGGCTGTATTGTTTCAGCTCAAAGCTATTGACCAACACTAGTTCTAATATTTCCTAACTTTGTAGAATTTTAAAATTAATTTCTTTTAAGGAAGCTAGGTGGCGTAGTGGATAGAGCACTGGCCCTGGGGTCAGGAGGACTTGAGTTCAAATCCAGCCTTAGACACTTACTAGCTGTGTGACTCTGGGCAAGTTACTTAACCCCAATCACCTCCCCCCAAAATATCTCTTTGGGATGAAAGTACTTATTTATAGAAACATTTCAGAAACATTTCCAAATATATAGGTAGTCAACAAAAAATGTTTAGTCCTTCTTCCTTTTACTCCTATTGATTTTGGATCAAAATCAGTGACAAGTTTTAGAGAAACAGTTTGTTATTTCTATGTATCCATGGAAGAAAAACAATCACCATCCAGTCTAAAAATATAAAGACACCAAAAACCACCAAGAAAATCCAAATCCAGGGAAAGAAGTTTCAAAGCTCTGTAACAAGAAGTTGAGTCAAGCAAATCTTGTTGCTTTTTGAGTTCAGGTCAGATCCTCCCGGCATTCAGGATTCTGCCAGACTCCCCTACCTTACTTTCCCTACCTTATCTTGCTTCTCTACATGTGCTTTACCCGTGAACTGCCACTCCTTGTTATTCCAAGCCAGAAGACCGAAAAAAGTGATTTATGGAGCAATCCACTTAGTCATTCAGCTGCCAGATCTGAGCATTCTGCCTTCATCTCTCTCCAACTCAGCATTCTCTTCTCTCCATCCACACTGGATCACTCTTTTCATCTCTTGACACCTATTGCAACATCCTGTCTGATTGGTCTCCCTGACTCGAGTCTCTCCTCATCCCAAATGACATCTGTAAAGCACATATCTGGCCATATCACTCCCCTGTTCAGTGAACTGCAATACTCCCCTATTACCTCTAGAGACAAATGTAAACTTCTCTGTTTGGCATCTAGCCTTTTACAATTTGGCTGAAATCTATCTTTCTAAACTTATAACACATACCTCTCCTTTATGTTTTCTAAGGCTAAACTGGTTTTTTTACTGTTTTTTTGTTTTTTGTTTTTTTGGCTAGGAAATTGGGTTAAGTGACTTGCCCAGGGTCACATAGTTAGTGTTATGTGTCTGAGGGCAGATTTGAACTCAGGTCCTCCTGAATCCAGGGCTAGTGCTCTATCCACTGTACCATGTATCTGCCCCTCCCCCCCCTTTTTTGAGTCAATCAGGGTTAAGTGACTTGCCCAGGGTCACACAACTGGTAAGTATATGAGGTTATATTTGAATTCAGGTCCTCCTGACTCCAGGGCCCTTGCTCTATATACTGCGCTACCTGGCTACCCCTTTTACTGTTCTTCATACCTAGTACTTCATTTCCAATCACCATGCCTTTGAATTGACTGCCCCCCATGCCTGGAATGCATTCCTTCCTCACCTCTGCCTCTTAGAATATCTAGTTTCCTTTCTAAAGACTCAAATATCACCTTCCACATGATGCCTCCCCCAAATCCCTCCAGCTGTTGGTACTCCTCACAAATCACCTTTAATCTATTTGGTTTAGCCCTGCACTCAGAGCCTAGAACATGTCTCTACACATGTCAAAACTTATGTGTGTGTAGGAGCAGAACAGAGGTCTTCCTGATTTCGATACTCATTTCATTACACCAGGCTGTCTCTCCCCTCCACACATCCTAAATGCTTTGTGTTTTTTGAGGAGCACTGGCTTTAAAGTTCATGGATCTTGGTTCAAATCCCAAATCTTACTATCTATGTGAACTTGGACAAGTCACTTAACTCATCTGGGCCTCAGTTTCCTTTTCTGTAAAATGTGAGGTTTAGACTAGATGGGTTCTGAACCAATTAGGTGGTACAGTGAATTACAGCATTTGAGTTGGAGTCAGGAAATTTTTTTTTTTTGAGTAAGTAAAAGAAGCCATTTTTTTTTTGACCTCATTTCTTACTTAGCCTTCTACACTGAATTGGTGCTGCCTCAGACAAACTGGGACTTGGGAAAGACCTTAGCTTAAAAAGATCAAGGTCTCCCACTGCATCTGGGGCCATCTCCAGTCAATCTGATCTATGTCTTGCCACTGGACCCAGATGGCTCCAGAGGAGAGAGTGAGGCTGGTGACTTTGCACAACCCTGCTTCACTTGAATTCACTTGCAAGTCATGGCATCACCTTCCTGGTGTCATGATCCTCTTCAAAAGGAAGGACAAACAACAACCTAGGAATAGCTAAGAATTTTTATTCCCCAGGCAATGACAAAAACAACACCAATACCCTAAGTGTGAGGGACAGGCTGGTAGGAGGAGGAAAAAGAAGACAGGGCAGGGAAAAATCTCATCTGGTCTTTCATCTGATAGCTTCTTATGAGTCAGCTAAGGACTCTCGAAAACTAGATGCTAAGCTATGTTGCTTCTAGGTTGCTAAGGGAAAGTATGAACCACTCCCTCTAATTCTAGTGCTCTTCAAATTTTTCACCCTGGTGCAAAAACCCAGTCATCTTGCCCTAGTTTTGACTCAAAAATGAGGACCTGGAGATTAAGTAACTTTTTCTGAGTCAGGGAGCTAGTAAGAGTCTAAGTCTAGAGTAGAATCAAAGCTTTTTGGCCCTCAAGTCCTGTCTTTTTCCATTCCTGACCATCTATAGTGTGGGGCTGAGCATTCACCTATTCAGATAGCTCAGCTTAGAGATGCACTTTCTTCTAAATAGATCGTCAAAACCACAGGCTATGAATGAAACCACTCAGCCTCACAGAAACATCTCATTCTCGAGACCTCCAGCATTGTCCTGGAAAGTTTCAATTTCTTTTTGTACACCATTGAAAAGGAGACAGGATGGAATCAGGGTAAAGGGATCTGATTTCTAAACAGGTAAAAGGAGATTCATTTGTGCTGGGTCATGGACTAAAATGACTTAGGAAATCCAACAAGTGCTTTTTTCCCTCCTGAGGACACAGGCATAGGCCGAAAGCAGCCCAGCAGAACAAAATGATATTCTTGTCTCATATTTTCCAAGTAGGATGTTGAACTCATGAATTAATCACTTACCTTCATACTTAAATGGAGTTAAGATTTAGATTGTATGGTCAAGTAGCCAAAGTGAAAGGAACTACTAATTCCATGTATTACTGTATTATATACATTGCCACATTACATTAAATAATACATGATCATATTTTCCATTTTTATAGTGCTTGAAGGTTTGCAACATGCTTTGCACATGTTATTATCTTATTTGCTCTCAGAAAGTGTATTCCCATAATGATCCAAACGTTAGAGGGTATAGTGAGCAGTGTTGGAATTGTAATGGAGTCATTGACTTGGATTCAATTTCTCCCTCTGAAACTTAATTTTGTGGAACCATGGGCAAATCACTTAATGTGTCTAAGTTCTTCAATAGGAAAATGGAGATCACAATACTGATGGTATCTACTTTACAGGGTTGTTGTGATATACAGATTTTTTGCATGTACAAAACTGTTTGCATGTTGTCACCTCCATTAGATGTAGGGTTATCTATTATAAAACATAACATATAATAATATAAAATGCTTGAGAGCAGGGACTGGACTTTTTTTTTTTTGGTCTCTCTTTATATCCCCAGAACTTAGTACAGTGCTTGGGACATAATAGAGGCTTAATAAATGCTTATTGACTGGTTGATTGACATTGAAATAAGAAAATGTAAGTAGAGCACTATAGAAATTTCTTTCTTTTTCTTCGGTTTTTCCTTCTTTCCTTTTTCTCCCTTTTCTCTTTCTTTCCTTCCTTCTTTCTAATATTTTGACCAATGGATCACATATTCTGTGAGGGTATCTTATAGAATAGGGACTCTCGTGGCTCCTTCTCACTTTCAGAATCAAATATAAAATCCTCTGCTTTGCTTTTCAAGTCCTTCATAACCTAGCCCCTTCCCCTCTTCTCAGTCTTCTTATACTCCATTCTCCTCCATGTACTCTATGATGTAGTGATATTGGTCTTCTTACTGTTTTTCAAACCCAGCACTCCATCTCTGACTCCATGTGTTTTAACCAAGCCTAGAATTCTCCCCCAACCTCATCTCCTGGTTTCCTTCAAGTCTCAACTAAAATCCCACCTTCTGTAAGAAGCCTTCCTCAATCCCTGATAATGCTAGTGATTATCTCCAATTCATCTGCTCTATATCTCATTTGTACAAGTTGCTTGCGTGTTGACTCCCCCATTGGGATATGAGTTCCTTGAGATCAAGGACTGTTTTTGTCTTTCCTTGTATCCTTAGGATTTAGCACAGTGCCTGATACATGACAGGTGTTTAATAAATGCTCGTTGACTTGACTTGACACTGAATGACCAAGTCAGTATCCAGAAAGATCTTTGTAGGCTGGCACATTGGGCCCAAACTAATGAGATGAAATTCAATAAGTATAAATCCCATAAATTTTCCAATTGGGTTGAAAAGATTGACTTCACAAGTATATGGTAGGGAAGGTATGGTTAGAAAATAATTATTCTGGGGGCAGCTAGGTGGTGCAGTGGATAGAGCTCCAGCCTTGGAGTCAGGAGGACCTGAGTTCAAATCCGGCCTCAGACACTTGACATTTACTAGCTGTGTAACTCTGGGCAAGTCACTTAATCCTAATTGCCTAACCAAAAAAACAACAAAGAAACAAAAAACAAAAAAAAGAAAATAATTATTCTGAAAAAAGATGTGAAGGTTTTAATGGACTTCAAGTTCAATATGAGTTGATAATATGGCAGCCAAAGAAAGCCAATTCTTAGGTTCTATTTAAAGAAGCATAGCTTCCAGGAATAACTAGATACCCTGCCCTAGTCAGATCATACTGGAGTACTGTGTTTGGCTGGTATACCACAGTTTAGGAAGGACATTGCTGAGCTAGAGAACATTCAAGGGAAAGGAACAAGAATGGTGAAGGCCTTGTATGGACTGGTTGAAGTAATCATAGATGTTGAACCTGGAATAGGAGAGACTGGGGTGGGAGGTAGGGATGGGGGGGCAGGGTAAGAAATGAGAGCCATTGTCAAATATTTGAAGGGCTGTTGTGTGGGACAGGTATTATTAGATTTGCTCTGTTTTGCCCAGGGACCAAACAGGTCAGATTGGTAATAGACACAGCTGCAAAAAGACACATTTAGGTTTGATATGAAGAAAAACTTCCCAAGAATTAAGTGCTCACCATCAGGTTGCTCATCTGTTAAATGACCTCTACAATCCTTTCTAGCTCCCAAATACCTCAATCACAATTAGTATCCTAATGGATGAAAGTTACTTTTAACAGAGGCAGCCAGGTGGTCCAGTGAATAGAGTCAGGAAGACCCAAGTTTAAATGGAGCCTCAGACACTAGATGTGTGACCCAGGGCAAGTCACTTAACTCTGTTTGCCTCAGTTTCCTCAACTGTAAAATGGGGATAATAATAGCACCTACCTTCCAGTATCATTGTCAGGATCAAATGAGATAATCTTTGTCAAATACAAGTGCTTCACATGGTGCCTGGCACAGAGTTGGTGCTATAAAAATGCTTATTCTCTTATTCCCCTCCCATAATAATGAGCACTATCTGCAAATGGACTGCCATGTGAAGTAGTGAGTCTCCCACTACAGGAAAGTCTCCAGCAGAAGGGATACTTGTAAGACTGGAGTTGTATAAGATGGTTCCTAAGCCCCCTTCCAACTCTAATGTCCTGTGATTTCATGAAGCAAAACAGTTCCAGGCACACTATAAATAAACTCTTTGTATTTTGTGTTTTTAGGGCCCTGGGTCTCCTTGCTAAATGACTACTCTCTTGCTGTTTCCTGACTCTTTCTCCTTTGTTGCAGTCCAATTTCTCATAATGTTTTGACAGGTGAAACTGCTGGAAGAGATAACAAACCAAGCCAAAAAACAAAAAAGCACACCACCACCACCTTTGCCTCTTCACCCAGTACATTGCCTCCCTCCCTTTCCTCCTCCTTATAAAGCAAACAGACTAGAAATTCCTTTGGCTCCCCAGCAAAACAGCAGAACTGTAGAACTGGACTCAAGGGGGGTAGAGAGATGTTTGTCCTCTAGGCAGGAAATTTTGTTTCAGCCTCTAGGTTGCCCACCTTTTCTCCACCCTCCACCCTGACCTCACCCAGTTGGGAGCTGTTGGATACTCCAAGCTTCTGCCAGCAAAAACATGTCCCAGCAAGAGGGCCGGCTCTTATATTTATGCACACACTCGGTGGGAACACAGACAATCATGATTTTTTAAAAAGTACATTGTATTGCATTGCAGGAATAGGAGTTTGGCCTTTGGCCTTCAGCCTCTCTGTACAAAGGTTCCATTTTTTAAACCATGAGCAACACTTTGGGAGGGAACCATGAAAACCAGGATGGAGAGGTGTTCTGAAGCACACATTAGAGCACTGGGGACTTTTGCTTCTGTGGACTATTCACTGCCAAGCTCAGCATCCTTCATGAAAACCTTATTTCAATGCCTCTTGTGGCCTTACTCAGGGGGTTCTTAATCTGGGGTCCATAAACTTGTGTTTTTAAGTAAAAATGCTTGGATAACAGTATTTCAATGCACTCAGTTTTTGTTTGTTTGTTTGTTTGTTTTGTGTTGTTTTGTAAACCTCTCTGTTTTATGTATTTAAAAACACTATGCTGAGACAGGGTACATAGGCTTCACCAGACTGACTGCCCAAGGGATCCATGACTCCCCAATGACAAGCAGTCCTGCTTACTGTATCATGGAAGATAATTCTGGGATCTCGAAGGCCATGCTACTGGAGCATTATGGGAATTATGAGCTAAAGTGACAGAGGAGAAGGTTTTAGCTCAATATAAGAATAAAGGAGAATATTCTAATGATTACAGCTATCTAAAAATCAATTGGATTTGCTTGGAAGGTAATGAATTCCCTGTCAATGGAAGAAAGCAAAAACTAGATGTTGTCTTCTTGGAGACTAGTGCATCAGGCAGATCTGTAAGTACAGGAATTCTGAGGTCTCTTTCAACCATGGTGGTATGGAACAACAGCTGACTTAGGAGACCTAGGCTCAATTCCTGCCTTTAACACTTACTAGCAGTGTGACCATGGGTAGGTCACCTAACCTCTTGGAGCTCCAGATTCCTCATCAGTAAATTGGAGATGATGATAATGGTGATGATGATGGTGATGGTGATGATGATTGATGATGATGATAATGGTGATGATGATGATGATGATGATCATGGTGATGGTGATGATGATTGATGATGATGATGATAATGGTGATGATGATCGTGGCTAACATATATATATATATATATCTCTTATTATGTGCCAAGCAGTGTGCTAAGCACTTCACAATTATTATCTCATTTGATCCTCACAAAAACCCTGGGTGGTACGTGCTATCATTATCCCTATTTTACAGATGAGGAAACTGAGGCAAATAGAGGTTAAATAGCTTGCCCAAGGTCACACAGCTAGTAAGTGCCCAAGGTTGGATTTGAACTCAGGTCTTCCTGATTCCAGACCAGGAACTCTAACACCCTACAGATCTCACAAGATTGTTGTGAGGAAGATGATCTGTAAACCTTAAAGTTCTATATAAGTGTGAGTTCCTATCAACAATAACAGCCATAATAATATGAAGATACCAGGACTTCAGGACTGCAGATTCCTTCTAACATAGCAGTTTTAAACTTGGCAGCCATGAATTTGTTTTTTAAAATATATTGCTAACTATGTTGATATCATTGGTTTCCTTTGTATTTCTATGTAATTCGTCTTGTGCATTTAACAACGGGATTCAGAGAAGGGAACCACAGGCTTCACCACACTTCCAAAAGAGACCATGACACACACAACGGTTAAGAAGCTCTGCCCTAACACTATTTCTACTTCACTTCAAGGCATTCTTTTAATTGCAGCCTCTTCCCTTGAATACATATATCCTTTGGTATAAGTATTACCTTAAGCATTCTCAGTCATTTTATGCCATGTGTGAATGAGTTTATCAGATCCTGCCTGGAAAGTAAGGTCTAAGGGGAGCAGGAGGATGGAAAGAGAGAGAATGCAAATCTGATATTGAGAGAGAAATGAAGTACAGGAAGGAGAAGGCAGCATGCTACAAGGTGAAGATCACTACATTGGAGGCAGAGAACCTCAGGTGAGACCCCAGCTCTGTCATTTACTATTTCAATGACCCTGGACAAGTCACTTAACTTCTCCAGGCCTCAGTTTCTTCATCTATAAAATGAAAGATAGGACTAATTATCCTCTAAGGTTCCTCTCACCTCTAAATCTATGATCCTTGGTTCCTGACGACAAATTCTCTTACTTCAAAATTTTGCTCTTTGTCATCTTTGCCTACAAGACTTGTTGTTTGTCCTTCATTCTCAAAGAGGACCATGACATTGAAAAGATGATGGCATGACTTGTAAGTCAATAGGATTTAAGTAAGGGAGGGCTGTGCAAAGTCACCAGCCTCAGTTTCTCTTCTGGGGCCATCTGGGTCTGGTGGCCAAATATGGATCAGGACAACTGGAGATGACCCAGGATGCAGTGGGGAACCTTGGCCTTTTCAAGCTAAGGTCTTTCCCAGGTCTCAGTTTGACTGAGGCAACACCCATTCAGTGATTAAGGCTTAATAAAAAATGAGCCAAAGAATGGCCTCTACAAGACTTACACAACAGCCAAGGGGGCATTAGACAAGTTGAAAGTGTCAGTTCAGAGTTGGAGCTGACCGGTGCTGAAGTACTTAGCAAGGGATGGTTCAGCAGAATGAGCCCTTAAAGATCCCCAAGTCTGAATCTGCCTCTGACATTTACTAACCACATGACCCTGGCAATCCATTTGAACTCTGAGCCTTTCTGTAAAATGATGGTAATAACCTCACAGTGCTGCAAGGGAGGTTCAAATGAGATCAAATCAATGAAGGGCTTTGTCAGCCTTAATATGCTATTGAAATGTTGATCACCATCATCATAGGATCATAGACTTAGAGCTGGAAGATGTCCTCAGAGTTTGTGTATTTCAAACCTTCATTTTACAAATGAGGACACTGAGGCCTGGGGAGGTATAATAACTTGTCTACAGTTATACAGGTACTAAGTTGCCTTTCCATGATTCCAAGCAGCTCCTTTCAAGGCTGCCATTGCAAACCTTAACACACCATATAAATGTTAGCTATCATTATTATGTCGTGGAGAATGGAATTTTCTGGCATTAGAAAATGAACATTAATATGCATTAGCACATATTTGTACATGCACATGATTTATTCATGTTTATTACTATATCCCTTGATGTGACCTTCTTTCTCTCTCCTCCCTGTCCCCTCCCTTAGCCCCCATCCTTATCCTTCAACACCTGTAGTTTTGGTTCTGAGTTGGAATTTGTGTTAAAGAGTAACAGTACTCAGTAATCTTCTTTGATCTCAAGTTAAGCATATGCTCCTTTCTCATTTTGTCAGTCAGTCAATATACACTTATTAAGCACTTAGTTCTTCTACCTGGGGGTGATTACAGCTACCAGGGATCTGTTTACAAGGCAGATCCCTTCTCCACTTACTCATTCTAGCAACAAGCATTTATTAAATGCTTATTACCAGCCAGGCATTGTCCTAAGTACAAACAATACAAAGAATGGTGAAAATGGTCGCCCCCACAAGGAGCTCACATTCTACAATTCCACAGCACAACTTTCCCCATCACAGTTTTGATATTTTTCAGGTCAGTATAAGAAATTAAATGGGAATTTGGGGGGAGTTTTGTGGAAGCTGCAGATGGCATGCAAAGGCCAGCAGATGACAGAGAAAAAGTTTAGAAACTCAGAAATGTATAATATATAAATATATAGTATTGTATATTATCAACATATTTTATCTTTTAATACCATAATAATTCATACTTCTTCTCTGGGTATGAAGAGACAGCCAAAAAACTTTACACAGATTTTTCAGATCATGGGGCCATCCCTAACCCCCATGAAGCAGAAGGGATGCTGTAATGCAGGAGACAACATGAAAACAGCTATGTACATACAAGATATATACAGAGTAGATGGAAAGTAATCTGAAAAAGAAAGGCACTAGAAGAAGGGGTACTGGGAAAGGCCTCCTGCAGAAGGTAGGATTTGAACTGTGTCTAGGGAGAAGCCAGGAGGATTTTAAAAACAATTTATTTTAAACTTAAATACAAAAAATTAAATACACAAGAAAAGAAAAAGAAATATATTATAAAACTAAATATTCAAACTTAAATACAAAATAAGAAAAGAAAAAAAAGCATTGCCACATGCACAGCAGAACTCAAGAGAAGATTAAAAATATACAGCAATAAGTTTCTATTTCAAGAAAGCCTATATGATAAATACTACTCATTGTGTTCTGAACTGTCCATCTTTTCTTTGCTTCCTTGTAAGTTTTCTTTTCTTCTCTGCTGTGCACTTTTTACTTTGTTCTTTTTTCCTCCTTCTCCCCCTTCCAAAGGTACAATTAAGCACATGTGTGTGTGTGTATGTGTATGTGTATATCTATATACGCACATGTATACATATCATATATACAAACACACATATATGTACAAAAATATATACATACATATATATGTACACTTACATACACATGCATATACTTAGATAGCTATAATCATACTCATATATAGACATACACATTCATATGCATCTATACAAGACTGTACTATACTTGTTTGTCTTCTGTTTCTCTAAGGGTGGATAACCTCTTCCTTCCTAAGTCCAAGTCTTTCCATATTTTTCTAAGTCCACCAACTCATCAGTTTCTATACCACAACATCATTCCATCCTTCTACTGTCTAGTTATTTTAAGTAGTCTAAAACAATATTGATTAATATGGTTGACATATAGTATAGTTTCCCTATTTTTCTCTTATTATTAAATCTATTTTAGTTTTAATTTTGTCTAGGGAGGATGTTTCAAGGGTACCGTACAACCTGTCATCCCAAAAGAAAAAAAAGAAAAGACAAAGAAAAAAGAGATCCTAATTCTCCTATGACATGCCTCCCCATCCCACCCCAGCTCCCCATTTCCCCATTTCAGCTTTAGCTTGGTTCAGAATGTCAAACCATATCATTATTGAAATTGCCTCTTGCCATCCCTAATCTGTGTCAGGCATCCAAGGAGAGCACACCAGTGGTTTCTGTTCCACTGATGAGAGGGTCGAGAATAAGGAGGCAAGACTTCAGGGCAAGCTTGAGTAAGTGCCCTGTCTGTAAGCAGAAAACGTTTCTCTTCTGATGGTTGCCAGCCAAACACACAGTTATCATTAACTCTGACTGCGGTCATCATTCCAGCTTTGCATTGAATCTATTTTGACTAAGAATATTGTCCTCGGAAACACTGCAATTTCCTGCAGAGACTGCAAATCAGCAGTCGTGCCTGAAATCCTACATGGCCATTATCCTTCCGCTAGGCCTGAAGACAGGATGTCATTGGGAGCTGGGAGGCTGACTTTATTTAGTGTCTGCCTTTTGGCTGAGCAATAACGCAAGGAAATTTGATCCTGAGCACTCAGAACAGGGATTTGACCTCCTCTGAGAGGTCCCAGAGAGGCTGAGCAAACTACTCTGAGATAGGAAGGTAATACAATTGAACTAGCCATGAGAAGGCCTGTTGCCACCTGCCAGAACTATGGTGAGAGCTTCTGGACAAGAGTCTGGGATCTTCTCTTTTCCAGTCCAGCATCTTCTTTGTGTCCAGATCTGGTCAAATCATCCCTTTGCTCAGAGCTCTTCAATGATTCTCTACTGTTGACCCAATAAAGTTCCCATTCCTTCGCCTGCTACTCAGGAAACCTCCCAGTCTGCAGCTGTTCCAGCCTTCCAGGGCTTATGTAATTGTGCTCCTTGTACAAATTCTAACTCAGAATTAAAACTCGGGGTATTGGAGGATGGGGATGGGGACTGAGGGAGAAGACAAAGAGGAGACAGAGGGGGAGAGGGGGAGAGGGAGAGAGAGAGAGAGAGAGAGAGAGAGAGAGAGAGAAGGAGAGAGAGAGAGAGAGAGACTGTCAGTCAATAAATATTTGTTTAGTGCCTACTGGCTCAGTGGATAGAGTACTGGGCCTGGAGTCAGGAAGACCTGAGTTCAATCAGACACTTATTAGCAATGTGACCCTGGAAAAGTAATTTAACTTCTGTCTGCCTCAGTTTCCTCAGCTGTAAAACAAGTATCATAATGACTTCTACCTCACAGGGTTGTGAGAGGGTTGTGAAGAGTAAATTAGATAGTATTTGTAAAGCACTTAACAGAGTGTGTGGCACATGGTAAATAGTTACTAAATACCTGTCCCCTTCCTCCTCTGTCATGGCAGGTCTGGAAGACAGAGTGAGACTGGTGACTTTGTACAGCCCTGACTCACTTAAAGCCAATTCACGCAAGTCATGATCACCTTTCTGATGTCATGGTCTTCTTCAAGAATGAAGGACAAACAACAATTTGTGAGTAGTAGGAGCTGCCCCACTGGGCAGTTCTAGTTGGGCAATACACTTCTTTCCTTCCTTCCTTCCTTCCTTCCTTCCTTCCTTCCTTCCTTCCT
>NW_020954652.1:941588-944768 GCF_900497805.2 Vombatus ursinus | reverse complement strand
CTGTCTACATAGGGAATCATACCCTTACCTGTGGGTGCTCTGTCCAGAGGAATGTAAATTTTGATCACAGAAACCTCACAAGATATCTTGGGGTTTATGGGCTAAATTTTTTTTTAAGGACCACACCTTAAACCCAAATCACTCTGGCTCTCATTGATTGGCCAACAATAGATCCCAGCCCAAGTCTCACTTGGTCATTGTTTCAGCCCTAATGGTTCTGAGTAAGCATAAATGATAATTGTTTCTGTTTTGGGCTGAGGGTCTCCCCCTCCCAGATTGAATTTTTTAAAACTAGATAAAAGAGGCCATTCTTTGCCTCATTTCTTACCCAGCCTTAATCACTGAATGGGTGTTGCCTCAGTCTACTGAGACCTGGGAAAGACTTGGGCTTAAAAAGGCCAAGATTTCCCACTGCATTAGGACCATCTCTAGTTGTCCTGATCTTGCCACTAGCACATATGTGCTTAATTGTACCTTTGGAAGGGGGAGAAGGAGGAAAAAAGAACAAAGTAAAAAGTGCACAGCAGAGAAGAAAAGAAAACTTACAAGGAAGCAAAGAAAAGATGGACAGTTCAGAACACAATGAGTAGTATTTATTATATAGGCTTTCTTGAAATAGAAACTTATTGCTGTACATTTTTAATCTTCTCTTAGGGATGGCAAGAGAGTGAGGCAGGTGACTTTACACAGCCCTCCCTCCCTTAAATCTAATTCATTTGTAAGTCATGGCATCACCTTCTTGAGGTCATGGTCCTGTTGGAGAACAAAGGACAAACAACAACAGCAGGTCTGGACATGCACATATGTACCTACGTATGCCTTTGCTGCCAGAATAACACAGAATTGTAGGCACGCATGACCTGAAAGAATCCTAGCCACCGTTCTCCCCGCCGGATAGACAGACAGACTCCATCTACACCATCTGAATAAGAAGAGGATCTTGCCTATTTTGAAAGAAGTTCAATGAGCATTTATTAATCCCTCACTGTGAGACTGGCACTGTGCCAGGCACTGGGTACACAAAAATTAAAACAAAAGAATTCCTGTCCTGAGGGAGTTTACATTGTATCTGGGAAAATAACACTTGTAGAGTGAATACAAATAAATGCCAAGTAATCTGGAGGTGGAAGGAGCTCTGGTATATCTTGGTGTGTAGGGGGTGGAAATCGGGAAAGGATTCATGTAAGGATAGATGTTTGAGCTGAACCCTGAAAGGAACTAAGGATTCTAAGAGACTGAGACAAGGAGAGAATGCATTCCAGGCATGAGAAACAGCCCAAGTGACGGCATGTAGATGAGAAGGGAAAATGTTTTACAAAGAATGCTATGACTCTGACCATCAATAAATCCTTCCATCTATCCAATCTTAATCCCTCAATTTGAGAACCTAGTTGTGAAGGCAAGCAGCTGGAGAGGCATGAGAGCATGAGAGACATAGGAGATAGAGAATGATCATACTGTGGGAGGGGCTCAGACTCTACAGTCTCTAATTTTTCTGGAATGCAATCTTCTTAAACAATGATTATAGATACAAAACATGCACTTGAAGTGGCTGGAAATGTCATTAATTATGAGACAAAAAAATCCTACAGGCTAAATTCTCCCTTCAAGTAAACACATGTAGCTCCCATGGAAATTAATGGGTGTCACATGCAGGTAGGCTGAGAAGAGAACCTGACTCCATGGGCTTAGAAGGCTCAAAGACTCTGGCATCCACAATGATCATTAAGAGATCCATTCAGAAAGACCAGAGATGGAAGCCATGGGAAAGAAAGAGAGTAACACCCATGTTCCCTGCCTCCCTCCCCCAAAAGACCTTGACATTAGAATTCATTTTCTCTTTGCCTTTGAGGATGTCAGGGTCCATCTAAGGGCTGGACAGTGTAAGGGCAGAATGTGGGAAAGTGACAAGACATTCATATTCCTCAGTATTTCCATTCTTTTCTATTTAGCTACTCAGAGAAGCAGCTAGGTGGCATTGTGGATGTAGAGATGGGCCTGGAGTCAGGAAGATCTGAGTTCAAATGTGACCTGACCTTCAGGAGTTGTGTGATGCCAGGCAAGATTCTTAGCCTTCCAATTTCCTCATGTGTTAAAATGGGGAAAATAATGACACCTGCCTCCCAGGGTTGTTGTGAGGATAAAATGAGATAATAACTGTAAAATACTTAGCACAGTACCTGGCACATAGTGAGTGCTTAATAAAGGTTTCCTTCCTTCCTTCCCTCCTTCCTTCCTCCCCTTTTTCCTCCCTTTATCCCTTCCTCCCCGCAGCCTCTTTCCTTCCTCCCTCATTTCCCTCTTATCCTTCTTTCTCCCTCCTTCCCTTTCTTCATTTTTCTTCCCTCCCTCCTGCCCTTCTTTCCTCCTTCCTTCCCTTCCTTCTTTCTTTCCTTCCTTCTTTCCCTCTTTCTTCCTTCCTTCTTTCTTCCTGATCTCACTGATATGGGTGTTCCTTCAAATATTGCAAATTTCAATCCATCTCTGCCTCTGCACCCTGTACACACACACACACACACACACACACACACACACACACACACACACACACACCATGTCCTCCCATAAATTCATCACAGGGGGGCTATCTAAGGTTCTGGAAGCCTTCCTTCATTTATCTGAACTTCAGGAGATATCATAGGCACCTAGGTAGCATAGATTTTAGAGCATTGGACTTGAAGTCAAGAAGACTTCAATTCAAATTCTGTCTCAGATATTTACTAGACATAAGAACCTAGTCAAGTCACTTGGCTTCTTTGCAGTTCAGTTTCCTCAGCTATAAAATGAGGACATTAGATTCAATGACTGCTAAGGTGTCTTTCAGCTCTAAATCTATAATATCTATAATCCTAAAAGAATACCAATGGATTACAGGGGCTGAATACATCCAACCCATCACTCTTGCTAGAGATCGATCTCTTCTTTTTCACCCATATGCTTTCTTTACTTTGCTCCATTTATCTTTCATAATGTCCTGCATGTGATGTGTTGCAACCTGCCCACAGTCACCATGCACATCTCTATTGACTTCTGAGTAATGCTTATTTTCAGTTCTTTGGAGACAGCAATGAACCTTGCCATGTTTTGGTTTTGCCATAAAAAACCAGGAAAATGTCGTGTTTTAGAAAGAAAGGTCTTTGTTTCAGACAGAAGCTTGGAAGTCTTTTTCTTTCTTTCTTT
>NW_020954652.1:938023-941433 GCF_900497805.2 Vombatus ursinus | reverse complement strand
ATTTTCTTTCTTTCTTCCTTTCTTATGATTTGCTTATTTTTTAGTTTTCAACATTCACTTCCAGGTTTGGGGTCATTAAAAGAACATCTCAATTGCCCAAAGGCAACCCAGCCCTCTCTCTGGTAAACCTTGAGCTCACTGTCCAGTCCCTTTGAATTGCTTGTCTATTTTCTTCAGAAATATCCCTTGACAAAGCTGACCAATACACAGGAGCATAGAAAGCCAGCTTATACTGGTTCTTAAGAACTGATTGTTAAATTTTCAATGTGAGCATTTACACCTTGGAAACTGGCAAACACAACAAATCAGGGCTTGATTTCTTGTTGTGTTGATTGTCTAGACTTAAGAAAGCAGAAAGAAAATGTTAATTATGCAGGTTAAACTGAAAAGCATTATAAATACTCCCTCCTCCAGAGCTGATTGTTAGATGTTTCCAGCACACCGCTTGATTGTTAGATGTTACCAGCACACCGCTGAATATGCATCTCATTTGATTCAGGTCTTACTCAGAGAACTAGGCAAGCATGGAAAGAATTCAGCAATAAGTATCTGCCCAAAATAAAATTAGGTGTTTTGGTGGAATGGAAAGGCTGAAACTGCTTTCCAAATTCACTGTTCCTAGGCTCCTAGACAGCAGGAAAGGTAGAAAGAAAGAACCAAGGATAATTAAAAATAACAAATGAACCCTCACAGTTTTGGAGATGGGATGGATCTCTTAGTCATCTATTTCAGTTCAATCTCCTAGGATCATCAGATCCAGGGGGGGACCTCAATGACATTTAGTCCAAACTCTTCATTTCACAGACGAAGAAACTGAGGCCTAGAGAAGGGACTTACTCAAGGGTCATAAAAGCAGTAAGTGGAAGTCAGAATTCAAGCCTAGGGCTCTTTTCCACTGTGCCACAGATAAGGGAACTGGGGCCTTCAAAAGCTGAACAATTTGTTCAAGGTCACACAGTTTGTTAGTTGGTGTGCGAGCCAGTGAGGTGACATAACAGAGAGAATACTGAACTTGGAGCCAGGAAGGCATGAGGTCTAATGTCTGTGTTTGGGCAAGTCACTTAATTTGTGTCTCCCTAGGATTTCTCATCTGTAAAATGGGGATAACCATAGCATCTACCTTATAAGGTTATAGTGAGAAACAAGTGAGATCATATATATAAAGTGCTTTGCAAGCCTTAAATCACTTTATAAATGCTAATGATAATAATGCTAAAAGCTAGCATTTATATAGTGCCTAATACTTGCCAGGCACTGTGCTAAGTTCCTTACAACTCATTATCCCCATTTTTTAGATAAGGAAACTGAGGCAGAGGTTAAGTGACTTGCCTAAAGTCATGCTGCTAGTAAGTGTCTGAGGCTGTATTTGAACTCAATTGATACTGTTATTATTTTAGCAACAGAACCTGGATTTAAGCCCAAGTCACTTGATTCCCAGAGTTCTTTCTGTTAAATCAGATTACCTGTTGTTTGCTTTAAATTTGTCAATCTTTGCTATTTTGTTAATTCAGTCTCCAGAGGGAGGAGAACTAAATCTGGTGAGAAAGAAAGGATAAGAAGGAGAGAGTTTCAATGAAGTAAGACAAAGATGGAGCTGTCTGTTTGCTGTCTGGGATCCTCTTGTCAAGTCCTGAAAGAAATCAGAACCATGAATTGAGGAATAAAGTGTCTCTAGTTGAGATAATAGGATAGCAAACTTGCCACCCTGGGGAATGTCCAGTGGATTTCCCTACCAAAGAGATCCATGAAAAAGTTTTTATTTGTAGGAGGAGAGGGGGAGGAGGCAGCATGAGGTGACAAGGCCCAGCTATGAGACCCCAGTGGCCGTTGGCCATCCAGGCAAGAAAAGTCACTCCATTCTGGCTGTTTTGCCTTCATGCCATGAATTCCAATGGAAGGGAGCATGGATCCTTGAGCTGGGCTCCCCACAAGGCAACATCGCTGGACGGGAAGACTTAGGGTATGGTTCAGTTCAACCTAATCAAGAGTAAATACCTTGAGAGTAGGAATGTAAGGATATTACTGAAATTCTGATATTACAAGGATCATTTAAGAGAGTGGCAGTCCATATTACACTTGGTATTAACAATTTCTGTCTGTCACTCTGGAGTCACCCTTCTCTGTCCTTGAGGAAATAAGAAGCCTTTGTAGGATGGGAGATGGCAAATAGACACACAGATTAGTGATATAAATCATGTAAATACAACCAGAGATGGGTGAGGACCTTTATCTTTAACCAGTCCTGAGTCTTCGACCTGAAATCTTGATAAAACTCCTTTGAGCAAGAAGGGGGATCACAAAATTAGAATTGTTCACAGGGTGACTGACTAAAAAATAGTCCACCTCAGAAGTTCACACTGAGTTCTTAAGCAAATTAAAGGAAAATACTACCCATAAATGAACTTTTAAAAATCAGAGCTTTCCCTCTTGTTGTACAACAGTCACCTAAACAGAATTCACAGAGAGATGGGGATGATAATGGGGATAATAATGGCAATTGTCCTTAATGCTCGAAGAGGACCAAAATAACATCACCATGTCAGGGTCAAGGTACAGTGTGTCCAACTGTGGCTAGTCAGAGCAATGGGAGCTCCACAGGTTGGACACAAATAGTCCATATTAACATTTGGAGCAGAGATGTCTTTAAATTTGCTCATTTCATGTTTCTTTGGAGCTGCCGCAATTCTGCTTCACTCATAGAACACAGAGCCTTCTTTGATTCAAGCATGCCATGTTGGGTGTTCCTATGCCAGTGTTTTTCATGTCTCTCAATCAACTCCAATATGCTTCAGAGAAACCTTGGAGTTTCCCTATACTGCTTCTTCTGACCTCCATGTGAGTGTCTGCCTCGCATTAGTTCTCCATAAAATAGTCTATTCTACCACCACCCTGTGGATGCTGTAAGGATCAAATGATATAATGTTTGTATGGTACATTGCAACTATTATTTATCATTGTTATCATTATTAGATTGACACTACTTAATTCTTCATGAGAGGAAATTGCTTTGTAAACCTTAAAGCAATACAGGGTGACAGTGTTGCCTAATGGATAGAGAAGTTGGTCCTGGTGTCTGTCAGGTCTCACTTTATTTACTTACTTGGCTGTGTGACCCTAGGCAAAACACTTAAACTTTTAGTGCCCCAGGTAACTCTATAAAAATATAAATTGCAGAGCAGGTGGCAATTCCTTCACTGGGAGTTCTCTTAACAATGAAATCCTGGATCCAATAAGGAAATACCCTTACAAAACCTGGAAAGACTTATATGAACTGATGCAAAGTGAAGTGAGCAGAACCAGAACATTGTACACAGTAACAGCAATATTGTAATGATGATCAATTGTGAAAGACTTAGCTATTCTCAGCAATACAATGATCCAAGACAATCCCAAAGGTCTAATGATGAAGC
>NW_020954652.1:911279-937984 GCF_900497805.2 Vombatus ursinus | reverse complement strand
GTGTTATTTGTCTCCAGAGAAAGAACTGATATTGTTCTGAATATGGACTGAAACATGATAATTTTTTTCTTTCTTTCTTTCCCTTCCTTCCTTCCTTCCCTCCCTCCCTTCTTCCTCCTTCCTCCCTCTCATTCTTTCTTTCTTTCTCTCTTTCTTTCTTTCTTTCTTTCTTTCTTTCTTTCTTTCTTTCTTTCTTTCTTTCTTTCTTTCTTTCTTTCTTTCTTCCTTCCTTTCTTTCTTTCTTCCTTCCTTCCTTCCTTCTTTTCTTTCATTCTTTCTTTCATTCTTGTTTGAATCTTCTTGTATAAAATTACTAACATGGAAATGCTTAACATGATTATACATGGAGACCTATATCTGATTGCTTACCATCTCAGGGACGGAGAAGGAGAGAGAAGGAGGGATAGAATTTGGAACTCAAAATTTTTTTAAAAGTGTTAAAATTGTTTTAACATGGAATTGGGGAAAATATTATTTAAAAAATACTCTTACCTTTAATAATCAGAATCTTAAATATATCTCTAGGGGATATAGTGATTTTATTTCTGGAGGGCAAAAGATACCATCTCTCCTAGCTTTGTCTAGCCCTTTTCTGGTCCTGTTCCTGCCTGATTTGTATAGGCCAGGGGGCATGGTGAGGATTGAGAGAAATTTCCTCACCACAATCAGATTTGAGAAGTGAGCAATAGGTTAAGAAGATGGTAGCTGAAAAAAATGGGTTTTGGATTTGTGACTTAAAATATAGGAATGATGGACTATTGGACTGAGGTTGAGTGCTTTTAACAAGGGAGAGTAAAAATGTATTTACTGGGCCAGCGAGGAGGCACGGTGGATAGAGCACTGGCCCCAGAGTCAGGAGGACCTGAGTTCAAGACCCACCTCAGACCAAACACTTGACACTTACTAGCTGTGTGACCCTGGGCAAGTCACTTAACCCCAATTGCCTAAAAAAAATGTATTTACATCTTCAAGAAAGAGAATCAGCATTCTGAAGTGTCAAGGGCAGAGACAGCACGGCAAAGTGGGAAAAGTGATTCGGAGTCCAATGCCCTAAGTTTGAATCCTAACTTTGCTGCTTACTTCCTCTGTGACCTTGGGTAAGTTGCTGAACTTTTTTGGGCCTAATCTTCCTCATGTATACCAGGATCCTATAATCATCTGAATGAATGTCAAGTGAGTGCAATTTAGTAGTCAAATGCTGGAGCTAAGCCAAGGATGATGAAGACTGAGAAAAAGCACTCATTGGTGAGCTTTAAGAGTAGTGGAGTGGTGAGAATAGAAGCTAAATTAAAAGGAGTTATGGAAAATATGACTGAGGAGGAGGGAGAAACCACAAGGATAATGGCTCGTTGGCAAAATCTAGGTCAGAAAAAAAGGAGGAAAATAAGAGTTGAAGTGGTTAGAGCATTGGACTTGGGGTCAGGAAGACCTGAGGTCAAACCTCACCCTAGACATGTGGTGTGACCCTGAGCAAGTGACTTAACCTCCGCCCGCCTCAGTTTCCTCATCTATAAAACGGGTATAATAATAGCACCTATCTCACAGGTTTGTTGTAAGGACCAAATGAGATAACATCTATAAATATCACTTTGCAAACCTTAAAGTGTTATAAAAATGCTAGTTGTTAGGACAATGAATAAGGGTAGCAGCAGGTTCAAGCAGAGTTGTGCATGTTTTGTTTTGTTTTGTTCTGTTTTGTTTTCCAGGCAGAAGAAACATAAGTTTGTTTAAAGGCAAAGATGAAAGAGTGAGTGGTAGACAATACTTGATTGGCTTAAGGTACAGACTAAATCTCATCTTTGATCTTGATCTCAGTAAAGTAGAAGGCCAGGTCACCTGCCTTAAAGTAAGCAGCTGCAAGTGGGGCTTGGAGAGTTTAAAGAAACTGACGGTTTGAAATACCTGTGGTGGGGAATGTGCTAAGGAATCAGTCCTCAAGTACCCATGGGCCTTGCCATCCATAAGGCCTCTGCAACCTTAGACCTTCCACGCCTTTCCATCTGCCCCGTAGCTGAATCTTCCTGTACAAGTCATCTCACCCAATTAGAGTGTCAGTTCCTTGCGAGCAGGGACTTTCCTCTTTATCTGTTTTATCATCCCCTAGCACAGTCCTTGAAAAATTATAAATATTTAATAAATTTTCTTTTTTCTTTCTTCCTTACCTCCCTTCCTTCTTTCCTTCCTTCCTTCCTCACTCCCTCTTTCTCTTTTTCTTCTTCTCTCCTCTTTTTCTTTCTTTCTCTTCTTCCCTCCTCTTTCTTTCTCTTTCTTCCTTCTTTCCTTCCTTCCTCACTCTTTTCTTTCTCTCATTTTTTCTCTTTCTTTCTCCCTTTCTCTTCCTTCTTCCCTCCCTCTTTCTATTTCTTTCTTTCCTTTCTTTTTCCTTCCTTCCTTCCTTTCTTTCTTTCTTTCTTTTTTTCTTTCTTTCTTTCATAACGGGATAGTGCAGAATCAGCAACCGTTCCTCCTGCCTTAAGTGCAGATGACTAGATTCAGTTGTTTTATTTAATGGATAAATTTTCCTGACCATCCATGGCTTCAGAGACTAGTCCTTTTCTGTATCCATTGAGGGTAAATAATTTGTCTTGTGTTACGTATCTTGTTATCATGTGCTTGTAAGGGAATTTAGTTAAGTACTAGATAATAAAAAGAACAACAGCAATAATAGCCAGCATTTGTATAATGCTTTAAAGTTTACAAAGCCCTTTACATATGTTATTTCATTTGATCCTTACAACAATCTTAGGAGGTAGGAGGTACTATTCATTTTACAAATGGGGAAAGCAAGTCAGACAGAAGTCAAATGACTTGCCCAAAGTCATACAGCTAGCAAGTATCTGAAACAGGATTTGAATTCACATCTTCCTAACTCCAAGACCCACACTCTATCCTCTTTGCCAGAGGGGGTCAAACACAAGCCTTCATTTGTGACCCAACAAACTCCCCAGTGCCCTGGACCAGATTAAAATGTAATTGGGAAATATTTAACAAAATAAATAAAAATACAAGAGAACAGAGATAATATCAGTAGGTGGTTTTCTAAGTCAACATGCGGCTAACAAGGATGTATGGTTTAGAGGCTCTTTTACTTGGGTTTGACACCACTTCCTGTGCCACCTAGCCTCCTATTAGTCAAATATAGTTGTTCTCATGAGAAATGCTGGGTGGAGAAATAAACCTAAGTAAGATATCTGGTAATAATTAAGAAATCTCCAAGGATGAATCTAGAGGTCAAGTCACGGACAATGTGTTGGTTACACATAAATGAAGGTTCTTATTTTCCATCTGTTCTGTCTCAGCAGCATGTAACAACCTGTAATTGTCTTCCAGTCTTTCCAACTCTGTCCTTTGTGGCCAGGCTTCATTGACATGTAAGGCAGGGGTAAAAGGTGACTGGTAGTATATTGTGGGAGTCCTTAACCACAGCAGTGTGAATTTTGGTAGACACTGGCTAAGCTCTTCCGGCTCTCAGAATAAAGAACACTTCCTCTCTTCCTCGAACGGAGGAGGAGGCCCAGAGATCAAATTTTAGGCAAATCATTCCCAAGTACCAATTTTCAGTCTATTTCAGCTTTTAGTTGATGATGAAAATGTTCCTACACACTCAAGCTCAGTACTTGAAAATGACCCAATTACTGGTAGGCAGCTGCATTTTAAAAATCTCAGCTTTGTTAATGATGCTGAATCATCCCTGCTGATGGAGTCAACTTTCCCCCTTTTCTAGGCAATTAGTGACAAGGCATCTAACCTAATTGATGTTTGACTAATTTTCCATTATTTGCATTGCTTCTAATGCTGTATCTGCCTACCAGGACTCATATACCTTTTCCCATGACCTAGATCATAGACTTAGAGATAAAAGGAAGCCATTTAATCCAATGCCTTCTTACGATAGATGAGGAAAGTGAGGCCCAAGGAAGTAGGGTGACTTTCCCAAGGTCCCACAAATGATGAACATCAGAGATCTCCAGGCCCATTCTAATAAAACGTAATCCCTAGAACATCTTACTGAGATTGAATGACTTCAGCTCATCCAAGAACCAGCCCAGGAAAATTCAGAGAGGCTCATGACCAAGCTGACCACAGGGTAATTGAGCTTTTGTCCAGGACAACTCTCAAAAACCATCTACTAATGATGAGGATGGGATCCCCCTAACCTCTAGACCTCATCACTAAGTCAGACAGGGGCTGAGATCTGCCTCAGTAGCAGGAGTACCCCCTTAAAGGAAATCATAGATCCCTAAAGTGTCAAAGACAGTACTGAAACTACACTCTTTGCAGAAGCTCTAAGGACAGATAACCTCATGAAGTGAAAGTTCTAGTAGAAATTATGTAGTGTTTGTTCAGTCATTTTCCTACAATGTATTTCTGAATTGCTGGCCTTGAAGACCTCTCAGGTCTCTTCTAACTCTGAATCTTTAATTCTGTGAATTTCCTTTTTTTTTTTTTTTTTTTTTTTTTTTTTTTTTTTTTTTTTTTTTGGCAATTGAGGTTAAGTGACTTGCCCAGGGTCACACAGCTAGTAAGTATTAAGTGTTTGGTCTGAGGCTGGATTTGACCTCAGGTCCTCCTGACTTCAGGGCCGGTGCTCTATCCACTGCGCCACCTAGCTGCCCCTGTGAATTTCCTTTTGAAAGCTGTTACTCATGCTCTTTTCTTTTGTTATATTTCACATATGTCTCTTGCCTGGTCTTCTGCATCTGCAGGGAAGAGGGGAGTCAGAGCCTTTCCATTATGTTCCAGGGGTCTCTAGCTTCTGCTGGAAGTGGGAAGTGGAGAAGTGAGCACCTTCCCATCATTCCCTGTGCATTTCCTGCCTGGTCAGTGTAATCATAGGCAAATCACTTACTCTCTTTTGGACTTAGTTTCCAGAGTTTTATTATACTCCCCCAAATACATAACTTATTCTTTTTTTAAAATTTTATTTATTTTATTCTGAACTTAAGAAATAAAACAAGCATTTCCATAACATAGTAGGATAGAAAAAAGGTGATTGCACATGAAAATGTAAATCTATTATGTACATTTACCATTCCTTTTAAATATATAATAAAGTTATTATGTAGTTTTTTTCATTTTTTTCTTCCCTCCCCATCCCCCCTCCCTAGAGACGGCTGCCATTAGACACACCTTATACATACATACACACACACATACGCACACACATACACATATACACATTCTATACATTCATCTAGTTATAGACTTGTATGAAATAACAAAGAGTGAAATGAGCAGAACCAAGAAAACATTGTATACAATAAGAACAATATTGTCTTAAGAACAATTTTGAGTGACCAAGTCATTTTGACTATTAGAAACACCCACTTTGATATCCAGTAATACTAGTCTCCTTGCTGATACTTTAACACAACATTCCATCTTCTGACTGAGCATTTTCACAGGCTTGTCTGCCATGACTAGAATGTCCTCTCTCCTTAACTCTGCCTCCTGGCTTCCATCAAATCCCAGATAAAATCCTACCTTCTGCCAAAAGCTTTTCCAGACTCTCCTCAATTCTAGTCCTTCTCTATTGTTTATCTCCAACCTATCCTGTAAATATCTTGTTTGAATATAATTGTCTGCATGTTGTTTTCCCCATTGGACTGTGAGCTCCTTGAGGGCAGGGACTGTCTTTTGCCTGCTTTTTTATCCCCAGTTCTTAGCACAGTGTCTGGCACATAGTAGGTGCTTTAAAAATGCTCATTGTCTAACTAACTGTGAAAAGAGGAAGCTGAATTGAGTAACTTCTAAGGTTCCTTCCACTCTGGATCTGTGATCTTGTGAATCTCTCTAAGCCTTGGTTTCATTATTTCCAAAATGGAGACAATAATGTTTGTAATACTTATTTCACAGGGTTGTTGTAAGACACAAATAAGATTATGGGTATAAAGTGCTTTACATCTTTATTGCCTGTGGAAATGTCTGTTATTCTTTATTAGGAAGCATTTAGATGAGCACTAATACATGCTGAGGGGCAGCTAGGTAGTACAGTGGATAGAGAGCCAAGTCTAGAGTCAGAAAGACTCTTTTTCTGGAGTTCAAATCCAGCCTCAGACACTTACTAGCTGTGTGACCCTGGGCAAGTCACTTAACTCTGTTTGCCTCAGTTTCCTCAACTGTAAAATGAGCTGGAAACCAGAAACCACTCCAGTATCTTTGCCAAGAAAACCCCAAATGGGGTCACAAAGAGTAGGACATGACTAAAAAACAACTCAACAACAATATTTGCTGAATTGTCCTTGTCTCTGCATAAAGCTCCTTCCTTTATAATTCTTTCAGGTAATTCTCTAGTATAATGTAAGCTCCTTGAGTATGAGGGCTGTCTCATCTTTATATTTGTATGCCCAGTACTTAGTATGGTGTCTGGGCACATAGTAAAGACATTAATAAATGTCAATCAGTCAATAAGCATTTATTAAGTGATTACTATATACCAAGCCCCTTTGCTAATGAAAAAACACAGGTCCCTGCCCTCAAGGAGTTCACATTCTAATGGAAGAGACAACATGCAAATAACTGCTTACAAGATATATACAGTACAAATGGAAGCCAATCTCAGAGGAAAGGCACCAGGGGTGGGGCAGAATAGAGGGACCTCCTGAAGAAGGTGGGATTTGCTTATTGACACGCAACTATTGATTGGTTGGTTTCTTCCTTCCTTCCTTCCTTTATTCATTTATTCATTAATAATTCATAATAATTCATTCAATAATAAATTCATGATCCCAGTTCAGAGAACACAGAGTAGGTAGACACATAGTAGGTGATTAATTCATGTCTAATGTTTGATTATTTGCCTTTAGCAGATCAAAGTGACTACAATCCCACTGCAATGAGATTTGATGTGAACTGTTTGATATTTTATGCCTCCCACAAAAAAAACAGTGGAAATGAAAAAACCTCAAGTGAATATTTCGCAACAGGAATGAGCTCATGCGGGTGGGAGTGGTGGTGTTTGACTTAGCCTTATCTTAAATGATGAAACCTGTGGTTACAACATGGGTAACTTAACTACCTTCTGCACAGGCACATGTGGGATTCTCATTTAGCAGCAGTCAACTCTGGCCAATGGGGATTGGCCCTTTGTTTGGTCCTTCTATAGCCCGAGAGAGGGCTGAGATAAGTTTCCTGGAACATAACTCTCTGTGTCTCTCCTCCCTTTGTCCTGTGTATGTAGGTTGTAAAGAGATTATAAATTGTACATGCACCAGAAAACCCATAGGATATTAGCCAGGATGGCTGCTCAGACCATAAGTCAAAAATCACACCCTTCTGGTTATGGCACCAAAGAGAATTCTTGATTTGACCTTGACCTTGGAGCCAATGACCTCATCCATTTCCAGAAAGCCTTTGGGGAAAACACAAACCAACAATCTTGGCTGAGATCTTTTAAATACGGCAGCTTAGCTTCAAATCTACTTTGGGGTCAATATATTTTAACAACAGCTTTGTCAGTGGGTTCAACGTGTGGTGGTGGAAAGAGAGGTTAGGTGCTATCTCTTTATCTCATCTCATTTCCCATGTGACATAATGATGACTGTGTAGGTGCAGCAATGCTTTCACTATAGATTGAAAACAAATTTAACCACCAAGTTCCAGAGACATGTGGGTTTTGTGCAAGACGACAAACAGTAAAGTTCATAGTGGGGGGAGGAGGGACAGAGGCATGGAAAAGAAACTTGGATGAAGAGGCTGCATGAAGTCATGGTGAGGGCGAGGGAGAAATAACCACTGGCTTTGCAATCAGAGCAACTGTGTTTGATTCTTGTCTCTGCTATGTGACTGGATATATCACCTTGGAGAAGTCACTTTCCCTCTCTGAAAAGTGGTTTCTTCATCTAAATAACTAGCTGACATCTAAGCTCCCATCCAATCTATGATCCTATGAACCTGGAAGACAAGATTTGAACTGTCACTATTTAACTCCTTTATGTCAGAAATCAAGATTCAGATACATTGTATGGAAGGAGTCATTGACTGGACAACTTCATGTGCACACTTCATTTCCAAATATATGCTCAATCGGATGGCAACTAAGGGCTTGATGGGAATACTGTGCCCCTAATGAGACAATCAGAGCATAATATGCTCATGATCAAAGATTTAGATTGAAAGAGCTCTTGAGGTCACCAAATCTAGTCCACTCATTTTAAGGCTAGGTGACACAGTGGATAGAGTACTGGGCCTGGAATCAGGAAGACCTGAATTCAAATCCAGCTTTAGACACTTACTAACTGTGTGACCTTGGGCAAGACATTTAACCCTGTTTGCCTCACTTTCCTCATCTGTAAAACAAACTGGAGAAGGAAATGGCAAGCCACTCCAGTATCTCTGCCATGAAAACCCCAAATGGGGACATGAAGAGTTGGACATGACTGAAAAATCACTGAAAAACAACAAATATTTTGCAGATGAGGAAAACTGAGCCCTGGGAAGTTTAACTGACTTTTCCAAGATCATGCATGTAGTGTCCAAAGCAAAATCTGAACTCCAGTCTCCTGACCACAGAGTAAGTGTTCCTTCTGTTCCCCTTATGGTCCCTTCCAATTTTGAGTCTATGATCGATTGCGCCATCACAGAATCACAGAGTTTCAGAGGTGGAAGCAGTGTCAGTGGCCATCTAGTTCAAACTATACCCCTCCACTCAAATCCTTTCTACAACGTAGCCAATAACTGGATATCCCATGTATCCATGAATACCTCTAATGAGGAAAGCCTACTACCTCTTTGAGGCTGTCTGTCCATTTCACTTTGGGATTGCTCTGATTGTTAGAAAGATTCTCCTCCCCCCCACTCTTTATATCATGCCTGCATTCCAACCTGGTTCTGTCCTCTGGGGATCAATGGCTCCAGAGTTAGAGAATCTGGACCCAAATCCCACTTCTGAATCTCACTACATGTGTGACTATGGGCAAATCATTCAACCTGCCTCAGCCTCAGTTTCCTCATTTGTAAAATGAGGGAGTTGGAGCAGATGGTCCCTTGAGTCCCTGCCTGCTCTAAAACTACAAACCTATTGTAGCAGGCTTTTGGAGACTGATTGCTCTGCAGGCAGAGAGAGGAAGTTTTCAGAGTCTCGTCACTTATTTCTGGGAAATCTTGTATAGCATTGCTTCATCCTGTACTGGGAAGGGCAGAGATAATCCTCAACTCTGGGTTATGTGATGTAACAGCAACCAAAACAGGGAGTTTAGACCTGAGAATAGCTGGGGAGCTGGGGGTAGAGGAAAGATATGATAGAGTCAAGAAGGAGAAAGCACAGAAAGGGAAAGGAAACTATATTGGAAACTAGATACGTTTAAGGAATCTTGGCCCCATTGACCACTGCCTCCATTGCTGAGATACTGATGAGTGGTGTGGTTGGAACAGACTAAGGCCAGCCAAACTTTTCTCTCCGGGAGTTTGTGGAAGGTCTCATAGTGGTTCTTTCCCCCTCATTTCCTCTGTCTGTAACAGCAGAGGTTTGTTTCCAAGTTTCTCTGTTATTTCTATCTGTTCATAATTACTTATTTAATTAGTAAGTTAAAATTGGCTTATTCTAGCTCAGAAGTTCTTAACCTAGGGTCCATGAACTTGTTTTGAAAAATATTTTGATAACTATATTTCAATATAAAGGATTTCCTTTGTAATGTATTTTATTTTATGCATTTACAACATTATCCTAAAATGGGTTCCATTAACTTCACAAGTTGCCAAAAGGGTCTATGATCCCAAAAAAGATTAAGAACCACAGCTCTAGATAAAAATCTAATAGATCCTAACTATTTTGTTTCCTGGATGCCTATATTTGGGAAGAGGAAGCTTCAAAAAAAAAGAGAGGCAGAGGATAGTTTGTGGTACACAAGGAATAATAAAAAAGACAGAGGTTCAAACCTGGGTTCAAAGTGCCAGACATTCTCCTGGCTGGGGGTTGAATCTAAATGAGAGAAAATCTCAAGGAGTTTTATTTTGTTAGTATTTTTTTTATAAGCTTCCTAAAAGCAGAGAAAGATCAAATCACAGATGAATCTGGACTCAAGCCAAGAATAAGTAGAATAATAGATGGAGAAAGCAGAAAGACACTTCTCTCAGATGTTATTAGTCTTGGTCACTTTTACTCCTCTCCAATGTCCTCTCTCAGCTAGTTCAAAGAGTTTGGTCAGTTCCTGAGAGGAGAGAAGCTTCTACTCCAGGTGGGGTAGAGGCATCTACTGAGGGAAAGTCACCCTTCCTTTCCCTCTTCCTCACCCAAGAGAGGAGTTGAGAAAGAGTGTCTTCATTCACATTCTGAAGTCAAGGGGAGGGTGATAGCTAAAAAGGGAGTAGACGGTTTGCCTGTGATACTGAGTCCAACTCACCCCAACCGTTAGACTATGTTATAAATTAGAAATTGAATTTCACTTCCACAGTTGTTTAAGATAACTACCATTTTCCTACTCAATCTTCTCTACTCCAGCACTTAGCATACCGCTTAGCCCAAGAGTCCCAGAAATGTCAGTGCCAGCCAAACCAGCAGTTACATTTCCAGACCAGCTCACAGACTATTGGTAAGAGTCACACACACGATGGACAGGCAGATGGGTCGTAATCTGTACTTCTGCATAAATCCCCCTTCACAATATGTTCCAATCTTCTGTCTCCCTACTGCTCCCTAAGTAACCCACTACTTTAATTCTTGGGACACTAGGAGTCCATATCTGGCCACATCATATCCAACCATCACAGTCCCTTTCTCACCCTTTCCCACTCTTCTACTTTTTTCAATTTCTTCTACTCTTTTCAATTCTTTCTACTTTCACTTTCATTCATTCACTCCCACTCACTGTTACCATTTGCCTAGATCTCCCTCAACTGAATATTCTTTATCAGCTTTTTTTTTAATAAAGTGAATCAAACAAAGCCATAACTAGGAATTCCAGCCCCTTCAGAAAATTTAGTGGAAAAAGACAGGACAGAGAAGGCAACTTGAAGAAAGGAATAACTATTATGAGACCTGTGGCTATCTAGGGAACTCAGCAGTGTGTGTGTGTGTGTGTGTGTGTGTGTATAATATATATATATATATATATAAATATCTTTAAATACGTATGTGTATGAGTATTACATATGGTGTGTACATGTAATCAAACAGAAGGTAACCAGAACTATATTCCACTCCATGAAGGGGTCTTAGACACGATTGTTTGGTGGGGGCAAGAACAGTATAATGATGTACTTCCATTTTGTGAAAAAGAAGATCACAGCTACAAAAAAAGACAGAGCAGGGAGCAGCTAGGTGGCACAGTGGATAGAGCACCAGCCCTGGATTCAGGAGGACCTGAGTTCAAATCTGGGCTCAGACACATAATACTCACTAGCTGTGTGACTCTGGGCAAGTCACTTAACCCCAATTGCCTCACCAAAAAAAAAAAAGAGAGAGAGAGAGAAAGAGAGAGAGAGCAGAGACAAGAGAGGAATGTTTGTAAATAGTTTAATAATAAGAGCTAGCATTTATATACCCTTTAATATTATCTCATTTTATCCTCACAGCAACCCTTGGGAGGTACGTGCTATTATTATCCCCATTTGACAGATGAGGAAGAGAAGAGATTAAATGACTTGTCCAGGGATGTACAACTAGTAAATATCTGAGGTTGGATTTGAATTCAAATCTTCTTAACTCCAGGCTCAGTGGTTCATCCCAGGGGTGGGGAACCTGCGGCCTTGAAGCCACATGTAAGCCCTGTAGGTCCTCAAGTGCAGCCCTTTGACTGAATCCAAACTTCACAGAACAAATCCCTTAGTTTGGATTCAGTCAAAGGGCTGCTCTTGAGGACCTAGAGGGCCACATGTGGCCTCAAGGTCACAGGTTCCCCACCCTGGGTCTATCCACTGCTTTGATAGCTACCTACCTCAAGAAAAAGCTTCACTTCGGGACCAGTGGAGACAGAATACGTTTGTATGATGGAAAGGTGAGCTTTGAGTAGATGGTACCTGAAGTCAGATCAACAGTAAAAGGAGGAGAAAAAGAAAGAGGCAAGAGTAGACTGTAAGTTGGATTTCTACATGAGACCTTCTTGTGGATAATAGCTAAAGGAAGCTACAGTTTCCATGGGCACATTGGCAGGAATTTGCTAATTACACATGAAAATAAGTGAGCAAATAGAATTATATTAAAGATAGTAAAAACTTGTCTCAGATAAAAACTCACTGAGGAGCCACCAGCAATAAAAGCCAGTTAGCCAGGAAAATTAGCCATTAGAGCTAGCAACAAGGGAAACAGAGAACTGGGGAATCTCAATTCCAGTGAGCAGAAAAGGGAAAAGGGAATTTTCCAGTGAACTTATATTAAGATTGGATTTCTGCCAGTGCCAAATAATAATAATAGCTCACATTTATATATCACATTAAGGTTTATAAAGCCTCTAACCCTACAAGACAGGTAGTGCAAGTGTTATCTTCATTTTATTGCTGTAGAAATGGAGACTCAGAAAGAGTGAGTACAGGATCTGGAGTCAAAGAATCTGGGTTCAGATCCTACTTCTGCCACTTATAATCTATGAGACCTTGGGCAAGTCACTTGGGCAAGTAACTTCTCTTGGCTAAAGTTTCCTCAATTGTAAAATGAGAGGATTGAAGAAGGTGACTGCTAAGGTCCTTCAGTTTTCTTTCTGTAATACTATGATTTGGTCAAGTCACTCCCAATCAGTGAGATCCTACAGAAATTAGCAAAAGGAAAGACATCAGTAGAAAGGATAAATCCACAACAAGAAGCAATAACTAGGAAAAGCATGGCCATGGATCTTTATACAAATGTACAGAGTACAAGAAATAAACAGGGTATATAAGGGTATATAAGAAGGTAACTTAGATCTTCATGATATCTTAATACTTATGGCATTACTGAGACTTGTTGGTATGGAACTCATACCTGGAACATTGGTTTGGATGAGTAGATCTTCAGAAGGAGCAAATTAAATCAGTAGTTGAGTGAAGTAGCATTGAATAGCAAGAAAATATATTCAAGTGAGAAAATCCATGGAGGGGAGGAGAAAATCATGGTAGAAACCAAAGAGTACCAATTAGTGGATCAATGACAACCTGAAGCACGTCCAAAATAGGAAGCCTCAGGTCCCCATTTTTGTCAGTAACTTGGTTGAAGGAATAGATGGAATGTGCATCAAATTTTAGATAGCATAAGATTGGGAGCATAAAATTGGATGACAGAAGTAAGACTCTCCCCCACCCCCAGACCTAATAATTGGCTCTGTCTAAATAAAGTGAAATTTAATAAAGATAATTGTAAATTCTTATAGCTGGGCTCAAAAAAGACAACATCACAAATACAGAGAAGCATGACTAGACTTTAGTTTTCATAGAAATTATGTGGTATTTTTGTTGAACTGCAAGTTTAATGTGGCAGCCAAAAAAGCTGGCGCAATCTTAGGCAAGGGTGATAGTTTCACCATGCTCAATCCAGGCGGAGTATCATGTACATTTCTGGGCACCAATTTTTAGACAAGACGTTCACAAATTAGAGCATGTCCAGAGGAGAGTAAACAGGATTTTGAAAGTACTAAACAAGGATGGATTGGAAGAACTGGCTATGTTTTGCTTTAGGTAAACCATGAGCACTATCTTCAAGTATGTGAAAAACTGTCATTTAGAAGATGGGTTCAAATTGGACTGCTTAGCTCCAAAGGACAAAACTAGAAGCAATGGGCAAAAGTTGGAGAGAGGAGCCATTGTTTAGGATAAGGAAAATATTTTTAATAATTCAAAAACTATTAAAAATGGAATAGGCAGCAACAGGATATAATGAGTTATTTGCCTGTGAATCACCCACTGCCAGGAATGGAAGGTGGATAGGGGTAAATAGAATAGGAGTGACATTTAGGGAGAGTCTCAATGGAGGAGGGCACGATTCCTGAGTTTTTCCTCTTCTCTCCTTTTCATCCTCCCCCTGACTCCCTGGTCTCTGCCACTCCTCAGATTCATTCCTGTGTGATGAACTATTACAAATCAAGATCAAAACATTAGTCACTATACATACCTCAGACTTTTCCCATCTGTTCAATGACTCCTGCACATAAGGGACACCCTTTCTGAAAACCTGTGCAGACATTTGCGCTAAATTCCAGGAGCCATTCTATAGATGGTCTAGAGTTTTATTATGGCCATTATGAGTGGTTGGATTGATGCTTTCATCTTTTTTCTTATGTCACTTAATGTCAGTAGAAATGCTTTTTGGTTTGTCTCTCTTTTATTGCCCAGAAAATGATAGCTACAATGCAATGGGAGGTCTTCAAGCTGAGGTTGGATAGCCACTTATCATAATATAATAGAAGAGATTGCTTTTCAGATCATGTTGTACTAAATGACCTCTCAGAAGGAAGTAATGCAGTATAATAGAAAGTGCTCTGACTCTGGAATAAAAGAACCAAGGTTTAAATCCTGCCATTTGTGTAACATTGGACAATTTACTTAGCCTGCTTGGGTCTCAGTTTCCTCATCTGTAAAATGAGGAGCTTGAACTAGCTGGCCTCTGAGATCCTGTCCAGCTCAATTTCATGGTCCTATGCTTCTGCAATCCCTTCCCTCTCCATATTCCTCTATTTTGTGAAGTTGGTTAAACTTAATGGGATATACACAGTAAGCACTCAATAAGTGTTTGATGATGATTATGATGATTGATGGTAGAAACTAAGAGTTCCCTATCCCAGCCAGAGAGAAGAGATAGTAGTATCTACAGAGTAATGGAGAAGTATTAAGAAGGAAATTAGCACTTTTATCTTGAAGAAAAGTCAAAAATAAGATGAGAAAAATGAATCAGGAACTTGGAAAGTAACCTGAGGTAGCTTGCAGATCTGTGAGAAGAGAAGAAAATTAAGTTGAGCAGAGCAGTGTAACATAAAGATTTATATTAGTAAAGTTTATAACAGTTAAGTGGTAAGAAAAGTCCTCTATTTGTACTTAGGAGTACATTTTGCTTGTAACCCTTTTTCTAGCTAAGGTATTCTTTTTTTTAATAAAGAGGTAAAAATGAAGACTATATATAAATTTGTAGTTAAAAATAATGCTTTATTCAGAAATACAAGTGATTAGATATTAAGCTGCATGGTTGTCTATTCTGTTACCAATCTTTGAAGTCACTGAGTCTAAAGTTTAAATTCTAAACAGAAATCATCATTCTTCTGGTAGAGGCTACCATAACTGTAAGTAGAGTGCCTAGGGAGGGCTTGAGTCACCTTTTACTCTTTTATGAGACAAATAGTATAGAGTACAAATACTTCTGAGAAGTGATGTTGACTTAATTTCACAGGGAACTGGTCAATATATGATGTTGGAAAGTTTTTGGTGAACAGTTTTTCTATTACATCAAAAAATATTTACTACATTACATATCAGGTATCTGTTCATTCAAGGATGAAATAAAACAGTACCTGTCTTCAAGGAGCTTATAATCTAACAGGAGAAATAAAATGATGCATGCAAAATTATGATACTAGATAAGAAGTGAAATAATGAGGTCCAGTCAAAAATACTTGAGAAGGCTAAGATGACTTTCCACTTAGGGGATTGTGGATGGTCTTCTGGTGGAAATCAGATAGAAGGGACGACAAAAATGCCAATGGACTGGAAGGAGAGAGGCACTATAGAAAGGAGAAAGGAGAAAGGAGAAAAGAAAGAGGAGGCTGCTGATTCCAAAAAATACCTCAGCTAAATAATTTTTCCCAGGCTGATAACTAGGAATGACATTCTCATGCCCTTTCTCTCAGAACTTTCTTTCCTTCCTTCCTCCATTGATTCCATTCTCAGTTTCTGGCAGAGTCAAAGAAGATGTGCCACTAGCAGCCAGAAAATTATTATCAATTTAACTACTGCTATGAAATTGTTTATTAATTCCAATTGGGTCAATGTATCACTTGGGTCTGAAATATCAATCTATTCCGGTTTAACCTTAATCAATCACCTATAAACAAGAACATTGAAATAGAAAAATGAGAAAGTGAGTGCTTGGGGAGAGGAGGAAACCTATTATAGAATGTAGTAGCATGTGCAAGAGTTAGCAGATGGATGATCCTATCATTCTGTCTTCCTTTCCCCAGCCAAAGCTTCCTATAGTTTGTATGCTTTACACATGGTAGCAGTAAAGAAAACTGAAAAAATTAAAATGTGTGCACAATTAAACCTTGAATAATCAATCAACCAGTTACAATTTTTTTTATTAAGCACTTATTAGGTGCCAGGCACTGTGCTAGGTGCTGAGGATACAAGTACAGGGAATGAAACAGTCCCTGACCTCAAGGATGCGTACATTCTAATGTGGGAAGTAACAAGTCTATAAAACATATGTACAGCACAAAATGAAGTGAATAAATACAAACACATGCAAAGTTTGGGGTAGGGAGAGAGAGGGAGAGAGAGAGAGAGAGAAAGAGAGAGAGAGAAAAGAGGGTAGGGAGGGAGATAACCAATGGAAGCCTATTACATTTGTCAATAAGAACCTTACTGACAGTGAGACTTACCCTGTTTACAAGTTACAGTTCTTCATCTAAAAAATGGCTTTTGTGGATAAGTTTTGAGACTATTAGGACCATGATTCTAGGTATAGATGGACAACAATGTAAGATTGTTACATGTAATAAGGCTGAAAACTACTAAATTGGATGCCCCTAAAGACCTAGAGAAGGAAATGGCAAATTACTCCAGTATTTTTGCCAAGAAAAGGTCACAAAAAGTCAGACATGACTGAAAACGACTTGAACAACAAACAACACCAATCAGAGATGGGTAGTAGCTTTGGCTAGTTATGAATTCAGTGCCTATCACTGGTCAGGCAGAGCCACCATGGATACAAAGGTCCTGTGCATCCAAAACTTTCTGCTGAACATTAGTGGTAGCCCACAACTTATGTAGAAGGCTCAGCGGGGTCAGTTAGTCAATAAGCATTTATTAAATGCTTACTATGTGCCAGGCACCGTACTAAGCATTGGGAATATAAAAAGGCAAAAGACGGTACAGGGCCTCAAGGAACTTACAATCTAATGGAATGCACAACGGCCAACAATGGCCAATCGAATGGACAGCATGCAAACAAATCTATAAACAACATCAACTGAGTACTTCTGATAAGATAGCAATGCAAAGCAAGCTATATACAGGATAAAAAGGAAATAATCAACAGAGAGAAGGGATTGGAGAAGCCTTGCTGGTGGGATTTTAGCTGAGACTTAAAGGAAGCCAGGGAGGTCAGTAGCCAGAGCAGAGGAGGGAGAACATTCCAGGCATGGGGTACAACCAGAGAGAATGCTCATAGCTGAGATATGGATCATCTTGTTCAAGGAACAGTCAAGAGATTAATGTCATTGGATTGAAGAATATGTGTTGGGAAGTAAGGTATGAAAAGATTGAAAAGGTAGGAAGGATCTAGGTTATGATTTTTTAAAATTTGTTCAGTCATTTTAGTTGTGTCCAACTCTCTGTGACCCCATTTGGGGTGTTCTTGGCAATGATATGGGAGTGGTTTGCCATTTCTTTCTCCAGCTCATTTTATGGATGAGAAAATGGAGGCAAACGGGGTTAAGTGACTTGCCCAAGGTCACATAGCTAGTGTCTGAGGGTCATATTTGAACTTAGGAAGATGAGTTTTCCTGACTCCAAGCCTGGTACTCTATTCACTGTGCTACCTAGTTTCCCCTAGGTCATAAAGGGGTTCAAATGCCAAACAGAGGATTGTGTATTTGATCCTGGAAGCAATAAGGAGTTTCTTGAGTAGGGAAGTGATTTTAGGTGTACTTTAGGAAAATCACTTTGGTGGCTGAATGGAGGACGGTTTGGGAATGGAGAGAGACTTGTGTCAGACAGACCTCCAGCAGACAGTTTCAATAATCCAAGCATGAGGTGATGAGGGCCTGAACTAGAGTGGTGGCAGTATTAGAGGAGAGAAAGGGCCATGTTCAAGAGATATTGCAAAGGTCATATTGACAGGCCTTGGCAAGAACTGGGATGGTGGGGTGGTGGGAGAGAGTTAAGAGTCCAGGATGACTCCTACATTGTAAGCCTGAGGGGCTGGGAAGATGGTAATGCCCTGCACAGTAATAGGAAAGAGGGGAGGGTTTAGGGGGAAAGATAATGAATTCTGTTTTGGACATAATGAGTTTAAGATGTCTACTGGACATCCAGTTTGAGATGTCTAAAAGATAATTGGAGATGTGAGATTGAAAGTCAGCAGAGAGTCTGGGGCAGGACAGGTAGATTTGAGAATTGTCAGCATAGAGATGGTAATTAAATGCATGGGAACTGATGAGATCACCAAGTGAAGTAGTATAGAGGGAGAAGAAGAACAGCCAGGACAGAATCCTGAGGGATGCCTATGGTTAGAGGGAGTGGTCTGGAAGAGGACCCAGCAAAGGGAACAGAGAAAGAGAGGTCAGAGGGTTAGGACCCATCCAAAGAGACTGAGAGGTAAGGAAGCTAAGCCAGGGAAATCCACTGGGTTGGAGAGAGCCCCCAGAGGCAGCAAAGGGTGCCAGCACCTCCTCAGAAGCTGTGAGAATGGAGAAGGAAGAAACTGTACAGAGCTTCAAGAGGGAAACTGGAGAGCTAGCGTTCACCATGAAGTGGGAAAGGGGCCACAGCAATGAGGTCTGAGGTGGCCAGAGCCAGATTTCTGGAGCCACGAGGCATGTGTGAGCAAATCCTACTTTGCTGACACCTATCCAGAAGGCAAGACCCAAGGTGGTAATTCTCCAAGTTTCCTCTTGGAAAGGGGCCACACATACCTGTTTCTCACTGGGATACTTGACTGTTCCTTGACTTTATTTACCACTCTATTTAACTTTGTCTGTTAAGCCTTGTTGTTGTTGTTGTTCTGTCAAATCACACTTTTGTGACCCCATTTGGGGTTGGCAAAGCTACTGGAGTGGTTTGCCATTTCCCTCTCCAGCTCATTTTTACAGATGAGGAAACTGAGGCAAGGAGGGTTAAGTGACTTGCCACCTAGTAAGTGTCTCAGGCCAGATTTGAACTCAGGAAGATAAGCCTTCCTGATTACAAGCCCAGTGCTATCCACTGCACCACCTAGCTGCCATGTGTCCCTTAAGCCTACAGTTGGGATAAATGTGATTGACCAGTGCACTATTAATCTCTGTGTCATTATTAATGCAGTAGAGAGAGATAATTGGGAGACATCTAGAAAGAAAGATATATTAAAAACTATAATTAAAAAAATTTTGCCACCAACTTCTGTTCCGGGGACTCAGAGTCCATATTTTAATTACTTTCCTAGTAATGTTATGTTTATTCCTTTTCATTGGACTCAGATCTGAGTCCCACTTATGGCCTTATCTCTTTCATAATAAATGTGTTTATGCTCAAAATGCTTATTAGTTGCCTTGTTAGCAGACAATCTTATTCAGATGCCCTAGAAATGAGCCAGATTGAGATGTTCCCAGATTTAGCAGGGTGGAGGGAGGAGGGAAGAGCAGAGTGTCATCATGACTGATGTCTCAAAGATGAAACCCAGTCTACCTGTCCTCAATTGACATACAGGTTACACAAGTATAAGGCAGAATTGTAAAACTTTAAATTATATCCTTAGGCAATTCACATACTCATGATATAGAACCCAAGAATGTTAGAACTGAAAAAGCCTTAGAGATCACATAGCCCAAGCCTCTTCTTTTACAGATGAGTACACTGAGGCAGAGGGAGGTGAGGTTACTCACTCAGTGCCACAAAACAAATGAGTTGCGGAAACTTAACTAGAACCCAGGTCTCTAGACTCCTAGCCCAAGGCTCTCTTCACTACACCACAGTTTCCGTGGCTTCCATCAAGTCCCAACCAAAATCTCACTTTCTACATGAAGCCTTTCCCAATCCTTCTTAATTCTAGTCCCTTCCTTTATTGATTATCTTCAATTTATCCTGTATATACACAGGTGTACATAGTTCTTTACGTGTTGTCTCTCTCATTAGATTGTGAGCTCTTTGATGACAGGGACTGTCTTTTGCCTTTCTCTATATTCTCAGTGTTTGTTTAGCACAGTACTTGTCACATAGTAGAAGCTTTATAAATGCATATTCTCTTCCCTCCATCCCCCTTTACACCACCCAGTGTTTAGCACCGTACCTGGCACCTAGCAGGTGACTAATGAATGCTTATTGAATAACTAACTACCTGACCATTCACCATAGTGGTTCCTATAGGACATGTAGGAATATTATAAGTTTTAAAAATTGATCTATCAACTGTTTTATTAATTCTATTGATTCCCAAATGAACTTCAAAAAGGATAAATGACTTTCCTTAGGGACCATTGTAACAGGGTTTACAACCACAATCCAGGTGTAATTTCAAGACTGAGATGAAACCATGGAAGGCGAAGGAAGATATTGCATATGGGCGTACAACTTGTCCCTGCCTCCTGGACTGGTTTTGAGGATTTCACTTGGGAGAGATTTCTAATCTGCCATTCCATGAATGTTGCTCAGTGAGTATAGGAGCAGAGAAGTTTCTGGGAACTGCCACAAAGACAAAGCATTGCAGGGTGAGATGGTTCAGACCCTGGAGACCTGTGATTAGCTCATCCACAGTGGAGGCAGGATTGGGACCTTGGGGATGTAAGTAAGACTGGCAAAAAGAGATGGTACTATTGTAATACTGAACAGGACTGGCTGCTACCATGAAGTCTCAGAAAAGTAAGATCAGACTAGAGGGGTCATTCTGAAATTTTAGCATTTCTTCCATTTTCCCCGGTCAGCCTGCCAAGCCAGTTCTGGGAAATTTCAAACATGGAATTTCAATTCTCTCCCTGTAACCTGATCAATGAGAATAGTCAGCAGGCCCAAGGAGAGCCAGTTGGAGGAAATGATTTCTTTATAGTTCTGCTACTCAAAAACTCCTTTGCTTTTTTTTTTTTAAGCTATGCTACCCTTTCCCCCTTATAGTGTCTTAATAAGTCATGTAACCTGTCAAAATCAATCATCTAAGTCTTTATGATTGAGAGCAGAGTGGGGAGTTGAATGAAGAGAAAAAAGTTTTCCTATTTTATTAATTTTGGACATCTTCTAGATCATAATCTTATATCTATATTAAACCTGGGACCATCACTACCACCTCATGAGCTTTGGACAGAGTGAGGCTGATGACTTTGTGCAGCTCTGCCTCACTTAAATCCAATTCATGAGCAAGTCAAGACATCACCCAGGTCTTCATCGCCACTGGTCTTCATTGAGATCTAAGGAGAAACAACAAGAGCTTGAGGTAGTAGGGGTGGAGGGTTGGATAGTTTGTGGTTGTTGAGTTGTTTCAATTGTGTCAGACTCTTTGTAATCTAAGAACCCTATAATGAGCAGGAGCAATACTTTGGCCTTTGGGAAAGCCAACATCGTATACTTAATGCCATCTTCTGATGAAGTCATATAGTTAGGGTCCTGAAGATAGCGCCACGTTATGGCCAAAGTATGTACTACACTCCCCTGCTGGTGAATTTATTAAGTAGCAGCCTGCTCCTCTGTAGAGTGTAGAAAACAGAAATGAGTCAGGTGTGAAGGAGTATAGATTCTGCAGCACTACCATGTGTACACTTAGACCACATCTGTGTATGCATCTGTTTTCAAACCTTCTCTAGAGTATTTGAACTGCCAGGCTTTCTTCTATTTTCTACTACTTTCTTCTACTGCAAACTCCCCTCTCCCTTCAGGAAATCTGAAGATCATACAAACTTCATTCATTTATTCCTAGGATCTTCTCATTGTAATTTGGAAATCTATGCACAAAGGCAGAAAAACAAGGCTGGGAAACCAAGGGGCCCACTTAAAAGGCTCAATGTTGGGGAGGTGCCTACTGCAGGGGCAGTTACAAGCTGATTCTTGCTCCCTCATCTCTATGCCAGAACCTTTCCTTCACTGGAATTATTTTTCCCCCACAACAAATCCCATAAAGCAGACATTGAGATCTTCAGACAATAGGGAAGTTGGGTAGTACCTCAAAAGGCTGCCATTAAAAATAACCAGACTCTCTTACATGGTTATATCCATAGATTTCTTTTGATTTCCCATTGGAAATTTCCAGTGCTGCAATGAGAAACAATCAGAATGGCTGAAAGCACATGTTATTGTTCTATCGGTCATCCCCCAAATCTCTGCTCATCAGAGGTGAGTTGGGTACAGTCAGAACTAAATATACCCTTTAGATATATTCTAAATTCCCAGGGGGACATTATACCTCACTGAAACCTAAAAGTGTTAGGAATAACCTCTCTAGATAAATATGCCCCTTGATGGAGATTTAAATCTGTCCTATTAGAGGCACTTCTAAGGATTTTTCCACTCCAGAAATATTTTCTTTTTGGAAACCCTGCTGAGGCCGGACCATGATGCCTATAAAAGCCCTCTGTGTTCCCTGAAGCACTATTAATGACTCATCAAAGAGGATGGAAATAAAATGGGAGGGGGGAGGGCAATGACCTCCAGCCCCACGCCAAATGTCATGGGCGCCAGGCTTAGCATTATTTGTTGGTGGCAGTCATCATTATCTTCTGCACGTGGTTTCTCAGCTTGGCAAGGCCTCTTTAAAAACTCCCTGAAAGAACTGGCATGTGCCCCTGGCTTAGCTCTCTTGTATGTCTGTTAGGTATTGAAAAAGAGGCCCGGTTTCCCAAGAAACAAGGCTCCAGTCACCAAGCAGCCACTGAAACAGAAGAGAATGAATAATGCTCAGGAACCCTCCTGGCAAGGCTTAGCTCCTCCTCCAACTGCATTTCCTGTGATTTGAGACACCCATCTATCTAGGGTCTTGTAAACCATTAGGGAAACATTAAGGGTTCCCCCACCTTTATAACTGGGCAAAGTCAGTAAGCAACACTGAGAATAAACTTAATAGAATAATCTTAATAGTAGCAGTGAGTCTGAAAAGGGATAGGAACGCTTTAACACAGTTCTAGAGGCAGCTCAGAGGCGCCACTTCCCCCACAGAATCAGAAAAATAAAAGGTGTGCAGCTAGAACTAAGGTAGGGTTACTGGAGCTTTGTCCTAGTGTACTGATATTTAGAGGGTGCCAATAGTACTTGTAATCCTTCAATGGGTAGAAACAAATAAATTTACCACCTACTTAGCAAGAATAAACAGGAAACTACTGGATGAATCACTTATTCTCCTTGGTAACAACACTCCAGATGAGATCATCTTTGATTCCTTCTCATCCTGTTTCCTCCTCATGGTGGTGGCTTCCTGAGAAGCAGTAACCTCCCAGTATCCTAATTTTTTTTTCTTCAAAGTAGGTGGCATCCTGAATTGACTCAACCCACAGAGTCTTCTTGTCTGTGGTTTATTGATTAACTGATTGATATCTACATGTCACCTTCCCCCTTAGAATGTCAGCTCCTTGAAGACAGTGGGCATTTTTGTCTCAGTGTAAGATGAGACTTTCAGAAATTTGAACATTTTTATTTATTGGAATGGGAACAAAAAGGACATTGGTGTGAGAAACACTGAGAAAGTAGCCCCTTTGTACTTGGACATGAAGACAGATGAGAGGACCTGAAAGAAAGCAGCCTCTAAGAGGAAAGAGACTTCCCAAGGACAAACAGTCTTGTTTCCCGGGGCTCACCTAGAGAGTTGTAGGTTGGCACTACACGCACACTCACTCTTGCACATCACTTTTGTATAGTACCTAACCCAGTGCTAGGCACATTGCAGACATTTAAAAAATATGCACATCACTACCACCAAATAAGTTGCAAGGGAAAACATTTTTGTAAGATACATTGGAAAGAGGGCTAGATTTGCAGTCAGAGGACTGAATTTGAAACCCTGCTCTGATACTAACCACTTACATGACCATGGGCAACTCACCTTCCCTCTCTAGGCCCCCAGCTTCCTCATCTGTAAAAGGCCAGCTTCAGACCCAACAACCTCAAAGATTCCATTTAGCTCTAAGGCTGTGGCTAACTTCTGTCTTCTCCCACACTTCTCCCTTTGGTGTGCTCCATGAGTTTCTGCCCTCTGACATGCTCTAAAATCTCTCCAGTTGGTATGCCATATAGATTCCACTTATGGAAGTCACCTGTACCTTTTCTTAGGTGTTCTCAGCTAACTCATTTTATATTTCAGAGCCTTTGTAATAGAATCTATAAATAAGGGGGATGGACTAGATAAGAGTTGTCAAACACACCTCCCACAGGCCACGTGTGGTCCACAACATTCCGATGCGTGCCCAGAACCAGATTAAATTGTAGTTCCTTGCTGATTTTAATACGCTTCTGCAGTAATAAAAAAATATCTAAACATATGTGGTGTTCTAAGTCAACATGCTTCCTGAAAGGATCCTTCTGGGTGATTTAGTAGCCCCCATATCTATCTGAGTTTAATACCACTTTGTTGTTGTTGAGTCATTTCAGTCATACCTGACTGTTTGTGACTGCATCTGGGGCTTTCTTGGCAGACACTGGAGTGATTTGCCATTTCTTTCTCCAACTCATTTTATGAATGAGGAAACTGAGGCAAACAGTGTAAAGTGAGATGCCCAGGGTCATACATCAAGTAAGTGTCTGAGGCTGGATGTGAACTCATGAAGATGCGTCTTCCTGACTCCAGGCCCAGCACTCTATCTACTGAACCACGTAGCTATACTCATTGCTGCGCCTGGACTGTAACATTTCTAAGGGTCATTCCTCTCTTCAGTCCTCATCTGCCCCAGTTTAATGATGCCTTACTTCTAAATAAAGTCAGCCTATTTCTGTTGAGGGCAGCTAGGTGGGGCTACAATGGTTAGAGGGCTGGGCTTGGAGTCAGGAAGACTCATCTTCCTGAGTTCAAATCCATCCTCAGACACTTACTTGCTGTGTGACCCTGGGCATGTCACTTAACTGTGTTTGCCTCAGTTTCCTTATCCGTAAAATGAGCTAGAGAAGGAAATGGCAAACCACTCCAATATCATTGCCAAGAACACCCCAAATGAGGTCACAAAGAGTCAGACACAACAGAAAATGACTAAACAAAATTTCTGTTGAAGTCATTACTCATCCCAAGATACTTGACCAATCCAGGCAGCATCTTCCTGCTCCCAAATGTGTGAAGTTCTACCTGCCTTTAGGAGCTACCTGACTGGTTGAGCCAGAGCATTAAATCATGCAGCCAAAAGGTAGGCATGATGGGTCCTGATTTTCAGACCACATACCGACTTCAAAATGAAGGGAGTAGGATACTGTCAAGAGGCAGTCAGGAGGACTGACAGCAAACACTAAAGACAGGGAGAGCTAACTTTCCAATTTGGCCCGCTTTGCTCAGATTCCTCTCTGTGACCTTGACCTCTCTGGTGGCAGGAAGGCATTTCATGAAAAGAGCCTATGAGAATTTATATCATTGAAAAATAAACTAACAAAATCCCCAACCGTGCCTGGGTGAAGCGCCTTGGCCAAATGGCATTTCTCATAGGTATGGGGGAAAATGCTATTCCCTCATTTGGAAAGGAAGTAAGAGCAAATCTAGATGAAGAATCAGAAATATGTTGATGAAGTCAAAGATGTCAAAATTCCCATAAGTTCCTTTCTCCAAAAATTGCAAATACAAGGTCTTAGGAATGAGAAAGTAATAGCTGGGATTCTATAGCATCATCTTCCCTGGGAACAGAAAATGATTCCAGAAATCATGAGGTGGGATGGGAGCAATGTTGAGTCCACAAGTGTGGAACATTGTATATTTTATGTAATTTTTCCATGTGTTTACTGGGTTTGTTGATTTTTTTTTCCTTCTTCCTCCTTTATCTTAAAAGAAAAAAAAAACTTTGTTATAAGGGATAGTTCTCTGAGAAAGGATAGAGAAGAGATATAAAGACCAATGCAGCTGATGTAAAAACAAAGATATTAAAAATTTTTTGGAAAAGTACTGCATAAATTTCCAAAAGGACACACACACACACACAGTGTTCCTAAAGTCTTCACTTTTGGAACACTGTCTATGTTTCTCTTTCCCTCTGTTTTTCTCTGTCTTTCTTCATTTACATATGTATATGTGTATATATATATATATGTATATATATATATGTTCACACATACAAGAGCATGTGTGTACATACACACACACACAAAATATTGTCTTGAACATGAAAATCTAACTTTCCTGACCCATCAGTAGAGCACAGGCTTTTCTAGGATTTTTATGTAAGCCACACAAGATTCCTTGTATAAGAATAGCCCAAGGTCACCAGCCCCAAAAGGTTGGGGTACCCTCTTTTACTAAGCTGTCCCAGCTCTGGACTTATACATGGACCATGTTCAGCTCTGCAGGAAATCTGCCCTCCAGAGACAGGTATCAGGGCCCTTTTCTCCTTGTCTCTGTCCTTTTGTGTTCATACTCCCAGTGGGGAGTAATTATTTAAATAAAATAAAATAAGATAAGATAATAATAATGAAGGCAAATAATAAAAAATGGGGGGTGTCACTTAAAGTTTGGGTTTAGCTAGTATCTAGGGTCTCTCCAAAAAGGAACAGAAATTTACTAAGTGTACAATGTAGATCAGATATTTGTTGTTCAATTGTTTTTCAGTCATGTCTGACTCTTCATGATCCCATTTGGGGTTTTCTTGGCAAAGATACTGGAGTGGTTTGCCATTTCCTTCTCCAGCTCATTTTACAGATGAGGAAACTGAGGCATATGGAGTGAAGTGACTTGCCCAAAGTCACATAGCTAGTAAGTGTCTGAGGCTGGATTTGAACTCAGGAAGAGGAGTCTTTCTGAC
>NW_020954652.1:899719-911236 GCF_900497805.2 Vombatus ursinus | reverse complement strand
TCCTGACACCTGATATTCTATCCACTGCAGTGCCACCTAGCTGCCCAAGAGATCAGATATGGCACAACTATGTATTTCCTCTACTCAAAAGAAATGTTTAAAATTATATTAAAAAAAAACCATAAGCACCTATTGTTAAAGATTTTAAACATGACACAATAACCTACCAACTCTTACATTCTCCAGGGAGGTTGATACTTAAAACCTCAAAGCTTGAAGCATTTAAGGGGACTACTGAATGGGCATTTCATTTTCGCTTGACCCTACACTGTCCAAACAGTTCTCTTGAGGTCCATGTGTTTTAGAAAGCTAAGTCACATCAGGGCGTGAGCCCATCAACCAAAAGTGGTCATCTTCTCCTTCAAGAAGGATAATAGCAGTTGTAGGAAGCGCCTCCCACAGTGTAGAGAGCACCTGCTGAGGTACCCAGGAGCTCCAGACCTCTCCAACACATGAGATTGTCTTCTTAGCTCCCAACAGAAACATTTCTGCTTGGTCGTATATTCTCAGAGAAAGAAACACAAAGCCTAAGAGGTAGCCTGGGTCTTGAGATCCCATCTCAGGTTCACCTAAAAGAGCATATATTCTTGCTGCCATAGGTGTGAGTAGAAGAAAAGAAGGGAAGGAGGAAGGAAGGATGGAAGGAAAGAAGGGAAGGAGGAAGGAAGGAAGGAAGGAGGGAGGGAGGGAGGGAAGGTAGAAGGGAAAGAAGAAAGAAGGAAACAAAGTTAGGTAGGAAGGGAAGAAGGAAGGATGGAAGTCAGTCAGTCAGTCACAGACCCAGGATAGGAACCCAGATCCTCTGACTCCAAACCCTTGGTCATTCCACTGCTCCAGGTGAGCTTTGAGTTGCTTTGTGGGTCATGGCAATCAGTCTCAAATGGTTGCCTAACTGAACTATTTGTTTAGCCCCTTAGAGTGTTTCTAATGTCTATAATGCAATTTATAAGTTAATTAGTATTTGTTAAGGGTTCTTGGTAGCATAGAATGAAGACTGTTATTGGTAAGGAAATTCTAGCAGCAGGGATACACAGAATCAGATTCCTTCTCACATTGTGTACTTTTATTTATATTTAAGAAGATTTCTGTTTGAGTTGCTGTGTGACATAAACGCTAACTACAGGCAAGTCACAAGGAAGGAAAACTCTTTTAATTGAGAATATACAGAGTTCCCTTAAAAACTTTCTCAATACATGCATACAAAACAAACCTCCCTACTATCGACTATCCTTCCTTCTTAACGCTCTTCTCTCTTAGATGAGGTGAATAACTACCCCAAATAGCTTTAGCTCAATGTGTATGGAGACTCCTATACACTTAGACTCTGGGCCTCAGTTTCCTCATTTGTAAAATGAGGGAGTTGGATTTATCTATGCCACTAGAAGGTTGTAACCTAGGAATACTGGATAATCAGTGCCCCTTCTATACATGAAGGATAGCCAACAGCTGGAAGGGAGCCTAGTGGTCATCTAGTTCAGCCCCTTCATTTTACAGATGAGGAAACTGAGTCCCAGAGAGGTTAGGTGACTTGCCCAAGTTCACACAGGAAGTAAGTAGCATAGCTAGAGTTTCAACTTTGGTCCAATGACTCTTCATTCAGTGATCGTCCCTCTGTTCCACCGAAGACAGTGGAAATGGAGTCTAATTTGATTTAGCAGCGAAACCCCCAGTAGCTATGAGTGTACCTGTCTCTGTCACGGTGACGAAAGGGACATACACGGTAGAAGAACAGGGAACTGCTTGTACAGGACAACCGAGTCACATACAATCTGTTTGCATGGCACAATTAAAGCCTCTGCACTTCTGCCACAGGCAGAGTGACAAACAGAAAGAGACTTGGCGCTGTCTCTCTTTGCCCCAGAATCCACTTCCAACCAGACAGCGGAGGAGCTGCCAACACAGCCTCCCCCTCACTCTCTAACAATAGACAGTAGCTGCTCTGGCTTGGAAGGGGATTATTTGGATACCCATGTCAACTGCAGGCTCTGAACCAAACTGACAATTTGAGCAAATTGTACACAATTACGAACAGTGGGATGATGAGGGCCGTCCAATGGGAATTGGTTGAAATGACCAGATTTTAGCTGTATGTGAGGGTGAGGGAATCAACTTCCAGAGATTTCAAGAGAGTGATCAACGAAACTGGCTAATGGCACAAACAGCAGAAACCATTTACTGAGGTTCCTCCATCAGTAGAAAGCGTATCCCTGTGTCTGCAAATAGGATCAGAGAGTAATTTATTTATTTATTTATTTATTTTGGCTAGGCAATGGGGTTAAGTGACTTGCCCAGGGTCACACAGCCAGTAAGTGTTAATGTGTTTGAGGCCGGATTTGAACTCAGGTCCTCCTGAATCCAGGGCTGATGCTCTATCCACTGCGCCATCTAGCTGCCCCTAGAGAGTAATTTAGAGGGACCTGCGAGGGACCTCAGTGGTCATCTACTCCAATCCCTCCCATTTTACAGATGGGAAAACTGAGGCTTAGGGAGGTTAAATGACTTACCTGGAAGCCGGAAGACCTGAGTTTGAATCCTGCCTTAGACATTGTCTAGCTGTGTGATCCTGGGCAAGTCACTTAATCTCTGTCTGCTTTAGTTTCCTCATCTGTAAAATTGGGGTAATAATAGTACCTACTTCACAGGGTCATTGTGAAGATAAAATAACATATGTAAAGTGCTTTGCAAACCTTAAAGTGCTAAAAAAAATGCTTGTTATTATCATCACTATTAGTATTCTATGAAAGTATAATCTCTGTGACATTGAGATTTTGATTCATAGTTTTAGAAGCGTTTTTCTCTAACTTACTGGTGCTCATTGCATCACATGTAATAGTACTCTAGTATCAGTAAACATAGGGAATGCTTGAGAGAATAATTGGAGTCAGGAAGACTTGAATTCAAATCCTACCTCAGATGCTTTCTAGTTGTGTGACTCTGGCCAAGTCACTTAGCTTTAATCTCATTATCTGTAAAATGAGGATAACAATAGCCCTTACTTCCCAGGATTATTGTGAGGATGAAATGAGATTGTATAACGTACTTCACAATCTTTAAAGCACTCTATTAGTAGAAAAAAAAATCACAATTAACTTACCAGTAAAACATGGATGAATAGCAATCAGTGCCACTGGAGGGAATAGCCCCACCAATAAGCTACAAAGCCACTGCAGTAATGAAGAGCTTGTGTGATAAAAGTTCGTACAATACCAGATCGAGAGCAACCTGAGAGGTCATGTCAGCCAGCCACGGGAGGAAACCGAAGCCCAGGAAGGATAAATCCATTATCCAACATAAAAGAGATCTATCTGTCAGAGGCAAGATTTGAACTCATGTCTCCTGACTTCAGATTCACTGCTCCTTCCATTGAACCACACTGATCCCCATCCCCCCAATGGAGAGATAACTTGTTAGTATCACTATAGAACTTTGAGATTTTCAGAGAAGAGCATTCCAAGAACATATATCCTAATGTCAAGTGGTATAATGTAAGATACAGGAAGCCATCACTCTAACACATCCAGCTTTGCTTTTAAAGCCCCCAGTAATATTGTTTCTACCAGAGCAGGAAAGATACTGAGTCTGCAATTCAAATCAGGAAGCATTTATTACGCACTGGGTATACACCAGGCACTGTGTTAGATACTAGAGATACAAAGCCAAAATGAAAAAAAAAAATCCCTGCCCTCAAGGAGTTTTTGGAGACCAAGGAATGTTTTTACTCTGACAAAAAATATGGGGAGGTGGGGAGGATGGAGCTTCTGGACCTGTGGTTTCATTAGTGCGAGAAAATCCCAATGTGGAAACTCCCTGTATTGAATAGAATAGTAACTTCATAACTTAGCATCCTCAAGAATTGCTTGGGAATAAGTAGATTCTGTCCACCTACTGGAGAATGGGCTAGGCAAATTTTGGAATGTGAAGGTCATGGAATATTACTGCACTATAACCATATCAAATATGATGACTATAGAGAAATATGGAAAGATTTCCAGGAACTGATGCAAAGTAAAGTAAGCAGAGCCAAGAAAATGATATACACAACGGCAATGACAAGAATAACAACAATAAAACCATTGACAGCAAACATTACAGAAATACAAAGAGCAATATGGCTCCATTGAGGAGATATGAGAAGATGCCTCTGCCCTACTACTTGGGCAGAGGTAGGTGGTCCATGGGAGTGGAACATTCCATATATTTTCAAACTTTTTGTATGTATTGATCAGTTTTGCTGATTTTTTTTTCTACTTCCTCTTTTTCTTCTTTAAGAATTATTATTTGTATAGAAATACGTTTCACATGACTTCACAGGTATAATCTATATCAAATTGCTTGCCTTTTCAAGCTAGGTAGAGGAGGAAGGGAGAGAGAGAATTTGAAAGTCAAAATTAAAAACCAAAATTTTTTAAAAAATTACATGTAATTGAGAAAAATGAAATAAAAGAAAAAATGGCAGAAAAAATAAATATTATTTGTCATATAGGATGGCCCTCTGGGAAAGGGAAGTGGGAGGAGTACTGAAAGAAAATTCAGTGATGGAAAAAACAAAACTGAAAAATGTAGTTTTAAAAAAAAGTTAATTTGCCCATAATCACAGAGCTAGAATATTTCAGAGTCAGGACTTGAACCCAGATCTTTCTAACTCCAAGGTTATCCCACTATCCACTAGGAAACAGTGCCCTTCTACAAAATGAATTTGCAAAAATTCTAGAGATTGGGGTGGGAGGGAGAGGCAAGAGTTCAGAAAAAAATCAAAGGTGACAAACCTAAGTGATTAAAAGAATAGTTAAAAAAAAAATAGTGATTTCCTTGATAGAAATCATGATGTTAGGAAGAAGGGAGGGTTTAAGGAAAAGATAGTTTTGTTTTAGACATGATGTGTTTGACCTCCCTACCAGACTGTCTTCTCAGCCTTAATTATGCCTTTCCCATTTGAGGAATATCCAACTCACCACGCACCCATATCCCTCACTTGTCCCTGCCTTCCAGCAAAATAATAGAAATGATCTTTCACATGAAGTTACTATGCCAAAGACATATTAGTGATTATAAATGTGACTGAAAGCTCAGTGGGTTTCAATTATACAATACTGTGTGTATGATCATTATTATTACCCAAAGGAAGTACTTTTCCATGGAAACCATTTCCCCCAGGTTAAACCTTTAAAACAGTAGGAAGATGATCCCTATGTTAGCCCTTCTATTGTGCTTATTATCAATAACAAACTTTGGCTGCTCTGAGAGTTTAGCTGGGTACTGTCATTAAGATTTATACACATTATAACACATAATCTCCCGTCCTTGTTTGAATGGCATTTCTCGCCCCTGTCTGCTTGTGCCTCACCAGTTTCTGTTACCAGGGAACAGAAGGTCAATGTTATATACAGTTAGCTCAAAGTAATTTGAAACCAGACAATTTTTCTCTTGTAACTGGAGAGTCCAAGGTCACAGAATGACTCCCTCCAGCAGTGTCTGAGCTGTCAACTGGGTTTTTCAAATTTAAAATCCAAGGAGGTCAAAAAAGTTCATCAATTAGAAACTATGAGGACTTGATTTTTAAACTTTTTTTAAAAATAAGATTTAGAATCATAGAATCTTGCAGTTGGAAAGGACCTAAGATGTTTTCAAATCTAATTTTCATTCAGAGCACGAATCCCCATGACAACATCCAAGACAAGTATGGTGATGGCATTCACCCCAATGGTGGCTCTAATTATTTAAAATTCTTTTTTATATTGAGACAAAATGTGTCTCCCAGTAGGTTTTATTTCTGCCCGTTATGGTCCATAGGATGTTTATGCCCTTTTCTGCATGGCAGTTCTTCAAACATTGACATTATGTGACTATAGTTTCTGGAATCTATTTTGTTTTTAAATGTATTTAAATAACACTATTTGTTACCTCTTCTCTTAGAGCCCATGTAATTTTATTGGTTAGAAGAGAACTGTCTTTTGGCATTGTAATTGATTGATATAAACCATTCCCTTCCCTACAAGCATAGCACCCCTGGTCATCCCCAGCTTTCGCATGTGCTTTTGAGGTAGGACTCATAGCCTGAGCCCCAACTGTATATGTTAGACATACCAAAGGTACATAAATCCAATAGCAAAGCACTTAATTATAACATGAGATATAAATAATAAGAAAAAGAATCAAGTAGTAAGATAGTCTGAACCCAAAGTGTACAAATCTATATATCAAGGAGGGCTATAATCTAATGAGACTCAATCTCTAACTCCCAATCATAGCAGGAGGGTGTAGTAAGTGTGGAAAGCACAATTCAAGGGGGTAGAAACCGGAACATGGCACATTTGTTTCTTGGAATGTTTTTTTTTTTTTTTTCTGGGAGTTCCCAAGGGCAAGATAGAAACTCTAGAGCTCTTAACTTATCTCTGTAGTCATCATGCTCATCCAGACAAGATGCCAAGCTTACAAATGACGTGAGCACCATGCTACATAGTAATTTTCTCTGTCTATAGCCTGATTATAGCACTGGGTCTTGCTGCTCCAGTCTGCTGGTATCCTGTGGGTCTTGTAGGGTCTCTTTTTAAACCTTGTGCCCAGAGGAACCTCCTCATCAAAGAGAATCCTTTCCCAAGGACATCAACAAATCGCAAACTTATATATAGCCTTCTAAGAGATGCTGGCTCAGCCTCAAGCCTTGTAGCCAGTTAAGTCAATAATTGTTACTAAGTGCCTTCTATGTGCCATGCAGTACACTGGGGATACAAAGAAAAGCAAAAGACAGTCTCTACTCTCAAAGACCTCACAATTTAATGGGGGGGGGAGAATATGCAAATAACTATATACAAACAAACTGATTAGAGGATAAATCAGAATTAATCAACAGAGGTAGGGCACTAGCATGATGTGATATACTTCCTATAAAAGGTGGAATTTTATCTGGGATCTGAAGGAAGCCAGGAAAGAGGCTAAGAGGCAGAAATAAGGACAGAAAACATTTCTTGCATGGGGGCTAGCTGGTAAAAATGTCTTGAGTTGGCAGATGGTTTGATGTGTCTGAGGAAGAGCAAGGCTAAATGAAATTCTGTGGACATACCCGTTACATAAGCAAGGCAACCATCAGAAGTTTGACCTTAGGACAATAATAAAGTCTGAGAAAAGATAGTGAATCAAGAGCTTTACGTTCTAATTTTACCATATACTTTTCCCCCTGCATTCAGTCCTTTGGATATGGAATTAGGAGTTATCATTCACTTTCCTCTTGAGGACAATGTATTATTCATTCATTGGACACTCATTAAATGCCTTTTCCATGCAGGACATTGCTACGAGATGAGAGTGCCAGAAATTGAATTAGGGTTAGCTTTCACGGAACTCACAGTATAAGAAGGGTAACACTCAAACCCAGACAGACGTGATACACAATATTATGTGGTAGGTGCATCAGAGCCCTTCAAAATAAAGTACAATCCAAGGGTCCGAGAGGGAAGGTCATTACTGACAAGAGGGAGTTAAGGAAGGGCTTCCTGGAGGTAGTAGAATTTTGGGAGGGTTTTCAACCACCTGGGTGAACATTCCACAGGTAAAGATGAGGAAAGAGGATAAGAAGCTTCTCCAGTAAAGACAGAGAAAGGAAAGATCTCTGCAGGAAGAAGAGTACTCAGTCTACTTTAGCTGAAGCTTAGAGTGCATGGAGTGGAGTAAGATTGGATGAGGTTGAAAGAGTAGAATGATACCATTTGCTGGCCTTATAGACCAAGCAAAAGAATTTGAAATTAATTAAGGAGGCAAAAGGAAGCCTCTGGAGATTCTTGAAGGAAAGCATAGTCTCAAAGCCTTCCTACTGATATCGAAGCTCCAAAGTGTGAACATGGGATTGAAAGACCCAAGATGTGGTTCCTTCCATGTCAGTTTCAGGGATGATTCTCCTTTGCCTATCCACTGCAAAGAAGCTACTTGGCACAGTAGATGGAGCACTGGGTCTGGAATCAAGAAGACCTGAGTTCAAATTCAGCCTGAGACACTTCTGAGCTCTGAGGCCCTGGGTAAGTCACTTAACCTCTTTGCCTCAGTTTCCTCAACTGAAAAATGGGGATATAATAATAATACCTACCTGCCAGGGGTTGTTGTGAAGATCAATGAGATAATATTTATAGGAGCTTAGCACTTATAGGAGCCTAGCCTTTAGTAGGGGTTTAATAAATACATGTTCTTTTTACTGCAATTGCTGCCTGAAGGTCCCATGCCATTCGAAGCATAGTTTTCTGCTTTCTCATAACTTCTGACTGCACTATCATGAAAAAAAAAAAACCTTGTTCTGTATCATTATTCAATGGTTGTGAAGGGTTACAATATTCTAGCATGCTATGGAATATATGGCCCTTGCCAACAGCATGATTTGGAGCAGAAATCAGAGCATCATTCAGCTTTTTACAAAATGTAAACAGCCTCCAGCAAGGCACAACTTTTCTCAGCCTGGGCCTTTCTGAAGACAAGGCTACCATCTCCTCATAGGGTACATCCTGAAAGTGAGAATGCAACACATACTCAATAGGATTTTCAAAAGCCTGGAAAACCCTATAATTAGGAAGCAAGAGTTATAATTATATTACCTAGTTAGGGCAAAGCATAGTAGCTGGCTAATGTAATTACAACTCTAGCTTTACTTGAGAATGAAAGAGGCAGGATAATTTCAACAAAGAGGGGTAAAGATATAGCTATAGGATTTCCCTTTTCCTTGTGTATTTTTCAACTTTCTTTCCAACCTCATCCTCCACTCTTCATGCCCGAAATTGCCAGTGGACTTGCTTTGCCCTGTTGTGCTTGGAATAGGTCAGGGGTAGGGAACCTGCAGCCTCTAGGCCACTTGTGGCCTGCTAGGTCCTTGGGTGTGGCCTTTTGAGTGAGTCCAAGTTTTACAGAACAAATCCTTTTAAGTCCAAGTTTTACAGAACAAATCCTTTTAAGTCCAAGTTTTACAGAACAAATCCTTTTATTAAGAGGATTTGTTCTGTGAATGTGGATTCAGTCAAAGGGCCATGCTTAAAGACCTAGAGGGCCACATGTGGCCTCGAGGCCATAGGTTCCCCACTCCCGGAATAGAAGAAATTAAAAAACAGGTCACCATTTTTTATGTATTTATATTTTGTATTATCACACTATTGTGAGATGTGGCTCCTTGTATTTTTTATTCATTCCCTTTGTTGCATTTTACTAATGGCTCACTGTGCATTGATTTTTGTCTCATGCCAGGGGTATATTCGGCTTTCCAATATGCTCATCCATTCCTCCTTACAGGAAGCTTGGGACTCTAACTCCTATGGGAAGAGACATATTTTCTAGATTTCTAGGAAGGGAAGGGAAACACTAGGAGAGCTAAATGTTTGGGTATGAGAAGAGATCTTTAACCCATACTCCAAATCTGGATGTTTTTAGAGTTTTCTTCATTTGGACTTTAGGTGTCTTGGGTTCTAATCATCACTTTGTGACTTTGAACATGCTACTTAACCTCTCTGGCCCCACTCTCCTCATCAAGTCTGTAAAGGTGGATCAGAAATACAGCTCATTTTCTACTAGAGATTTAAGATCCACTCTAAAGACAACCCAGGCTTTGCCTTATTAAATGTTCCCTAACATGCTTCCCACCTCCTACGTTTTTTAATGCTCATTAGCACCTCCAGCAGAGGGCATACAGAGACAGGATAGGAGAAAACTGAAATCAGATCAACAGTTTCCTTCCAGTCAGCAACCTTGGTATGATGAGAGATACATCCCCACACTAACTCTATGGTTAGCCTTGCCTTCAACATCTATACCCCCCTGATTTAGCCCTTCCAAGTTTCTATTGTATCAGTTAAATAGCTATTTTTAGGGCAAATTTTACCCAAACACTTTATTTACGTGATTAGCATAGGGTGTCCCTAAAGTCTTAGTGCAGTCTTAAGCTTTAATGGACTCAAACTGTACTAAGATTTTGAGGACATCCTGTATGCCCAGGGCTTATTCAGTCATCTCACTCTACCACAGACTGGGGGTGACACGTAGATGTTGTATAAGAGGTGAATTTAGGCTTGACTTCATACTTCTTAATGTTGAGAGCTGTCCCAATGTTAAATGGACTGCCTACAGGGGTCGTGGGTTCAAAGTCACGGTGACCACTTGTCAAGTCGGTTGTAGAGGGTTTTGTTTCTGCCCTGGTATTCACTAGTCAAGTAAGAGGCAGCTCAGAGTATCGGATAGAGAGCCAGGAAGACTTCAATTGACACATACTGTCTATGAGACCCTGGGCATGTCACTTAGCTACCCAATCCTTTAGGCTATTGTCTGAGACTGTAAATAGCAGATACAATGCTAATCCCACACTGGTAAAGGAAGTTTCTTCACCTGAGAGTTCCCTATTCCTACATGATCAAAGACCAACAAATCAGACAACATTGCCACTGAGAATCCTTCCAACTGAGAAATTCTGTGACGCTGTGAAACAAAAGCAATTGTCACTAGATTAGGGTCTGGCAAAGCCCCCATATTCCTGGGTATATGTTTGACCCTTGCTTTCTAACATCTTACACTGTGAAATAACTTGCTTATTATTCACCCCTGTATGCAACAGAAATAATCTTAGATCTTTATTTGTAAGGCTAAATACTGAAAATAAATCTAGCAGTTACCTAATCTTATGTTTTATTGAAGTGTTTCAACTCAGAAGGTCACAGAAGAAAACTTCATGGCACAATAGACAGTGCTGGAAATGAAGTCAGAGGGTCTGGGTGAGAATTCTGACTCTGCTATTTATTACCTATATGGCCTTGGGCTAGTCCCTTAAACTCTTTAGATCTCACTTTCCTGATGTGTTAAAATCTAGGAGGCTGGGCCAGATGATAAAATCTCAGTACTTATCCCCTCCTCTTCCACCCTAAAGTCCTTGATGATTTCCCAGTTGGTTTCAGTCCAGCTCCCTTGTAGACAACTGAAACTTCAAGTTCCCAGAAGTATTTTGAAAGGTCCTCCAAGCTCCCCTGTCAGCATTTCCCACCTCTAATTATATCTTTCCGTGACAGTTTCTCCTAATATATGTAAGGTGAGGCTTAGAGCTATTCGTGGCATGGGATATGGCTCTTCATTAACAACTGCCCATAAATTAGGATGGGATTGGTTTTATGTCTTCAACAACATGCTCACAGTGGAAGCCAGGAACCTCTGCTTATTCCCAGCATAAGAAAACAGAGCTATTTTAATAAAAGTATGCTGAAATATTTATAACACTATTCTAGCCTACAAGGCTCTAAGGATAGATTCATCCCCAACCTTCAGCTGCATACTTGTTTCCAAGGAAATAGATTATGAAGTGGCCTAGATAGGTCACTCTGGTAATCTGAGGGTTAATGAACAAAAATGAAGAAAAATTGAGTGGCTCTGTAGAGGAAAAAAAAACATGTTTTTCTTAGCTACTGCTCCTCTACTCACACCCAGTCCCTAATGCCACCAAAAAACCAAAGGAAGGAAGGGAAGGAGGGAGGAAGGAAGGAAGGAAGGAAGGAAGGAAGGAAGGAAGGA
>NW_020954652.1:898478-899677 GCF_900497805.2 Vombatus ursinus | reverse complement strand
AAGGAGGGAGGAAAAAGAAAGGAAAACTAAGAAATACATTCAGAAGTATTTGTGTAGAAATAAGAGGGGATACTTTAAGTGAGAGGACAGAAATATTTTATTCTAATCAGAAGATGCTATATGGAAGTTGGAATGTTTCTGAACAAGGGCATCAGTCTCAGGGTCAAGTATAAACCTTGGTCTCTTCAAACTTCAGCCAAGAGCTGCCATTTCACCCAATGCTGCTCTTCTCATTCCCTAGTCATACCAGAATCAATAATATTATCACAGATTTAGAGCTGGAAGGGACCCCTAAGACCATCCAATCCAATTCCCTAAATTTAAAAATGAGGAAACTGAGGCACAGGGAGGTCATAATATCATAGATGTAGACCTAGAAGGGCCCTCAGAGGCCCTGTAGTTCCAGAGCAGGAAAGTGAAGATGAGAAAGATTAAGTGAAGTGCTTTCCCAGGATGACTCAAGTCAGCGTCTGAAACTGGGTCTGAACTCACACCTTCCTGAGTCCAAGTCCAGAGCTCTAGCCACCAAGAGAATTACATAACCTGGACAAAGGCGTGACGTTCCTCTATTCCAACATTTTTGGTGTGTGAAAATGCTATCAGGTACATTTGTTGCTTGAAGGCTATTGGAATGTTTCCCTAATCACTAGCAAAGCCACATGATCGCTTCCCTGTCTGCTTATCAGTTTCCTCATCTATACAAATAAGGGGTCACACTGGATAATCTCTAGCATCCCTTCAATTTTTCAATCTCTAATCCTCTGATCCCATGATTCCTCTTCCTAAATAGGGCAGCAACCACATTGGGGCACTCGGGGACACTATCCTCCCCTCCCCCCCCGTGCCCACCAATGTTCCTTAGCAGGCATTGGGGAAAATGCCAAGCACAACTGAAATCCTGTGGTGTCAGCTGCTGTTCTCTCTTTTCTGGAGCAGCAATGAACAGCTTTCATCTTCAAGGGAGGGACCGTCTTCCCAGGCTAAATCAGAATCTAGCATCCTCCATGTGCCCTACCTCCTTTTAGTGGCTGGCTGAAGTGGGGGGCGGGGGGGGGTCAGTCAGCCATGGGACAACAGCCAATGAAATCTGAGACTGGCTGACCTGATAGTGATTGACAGTTCAGCTGTCCAGTGATATTGGTGGAAAGAAAGGCCATCTCTCTCTCTCTCTCTCTCTCTCTCTCTCTCTCTCTCTCTCT
>NW_020954652.1:890114-898451 GCF_900497805.2 Vombatus ursinus | reverse complement strand
TTTCTCTCTATATATTATTTTGTGCCTAATAACTATTTCAATTAGTACAAATAACTCTATAGAGCTCTTCTCTGTCCATGCTAATGATCCAGTGGACACTGAATCTCAGAAACACATTTGACATTCATTATCCAGCACTATCCATAATGGCTCAAAGGATCAGGTGGGCCACGTTTAGTTTGAAAGCCTCCAGGTTTTTTGCTTGCCTGGGAAAGCCATCCTATGAAAGAATATTGAGGGGGTCTAGCCCCGGGGGATCTGCTTTCCACTCCTCTATTGTGTGTCCACCTATATAACCAGTGTTAACATACTTTCTTTATTCATTCCAACAATGTAATATCTGTTGGGTCTGGAGTACCAGGACTATCTCCCTCTCTCATCTTGATTAAGAGGGTACCTCTACTTTGGATCCAGGCTGCATTAAATCTGGGGGAGTTTGGCCTCATCTGTGAAATGGGGATTATAATAACTCTAGCATCAACTCCACAGAGATTATAGAATCTTATTTTTAGAGCAGACAACCCTCTCTTCTCATAGATGAAAAAACAGAGGCATGGAAAGATTAGGTGATTTGTCCAGGGTCACACAGGTAGGATCATGGATTTAAAGTTGGGCCACTGTCCCATCTCACCATCCCATCTAGTTGGTACCTAGCAGTTTGCATGGTGTCTCCTCTGTTAGGCCTCTAGGGGGAGCCACAGTACACAGAGCACTTGGACTGGAGTCAGAACAACCTGAGTTCAAATCCAGCCTAGGATTCTTACTGTTATGTGACCATGGGCAAATCACCTCACCTCTGTTTGCCTCAGTTTCCTCAATAAAATAGAGATTATAATAATACCTACCTCTCAAGGCTGTGGCAAGGACCTAATGAGTTAATATTTATAAAGCTCTTAGCACAGTGCCTAGCACATAGTGGGTGCTATATAAATGCTTATTCCTTTCCCTGTCACCTTTACATAGTGAGCTCCTCCAGGGTGGGGACTGTCTTTACCCCCTTCCCCCTTTTTGTAGTCCCAGTACTTAGTACAGTGCCTGGCATATAGTAGGCAGTTAATAAATGCTTATTGACACACTTCCTGATTAAAATAGCACGTGATGTTTGCTAACTTGTTATGTAATATAAGTTCCTTGGGGGACAGAGATTTGAGTCTCAGGGCCTAGCTCAGGTGCTTAAGTAATGATTGACAAGTATAATGGGTACCACATTGCTTGCTTTTCAGGGGGTGAAGAAGGAGCTGGAGGGAGGGAGAGAATTTGGAATTTAAAATAAAAAAAGCCAATGTTAAAAAATAAACAAAAATACATCATGAAAATGAATAAATAAACAAATGGTTATCAAGCCTTTCATCGATAATACAGTGCTCAAAAGTGGCCCAGGTATAGAAGACTTTAGAAATTCTCAGGAAGGAACAACCATTAAACTCTGTTCTGCCTGTCTCTAAATGTGAGGCCCTTTCCCAGGAACTAGTGGGCTGCTTTATCAGCCCAAACCCAAGGGAGCAAGGCCAGATTTCACTTAATCTTACCGACTCATTTGGCCCCAGTCTCCAGTCTCCGGATTGTCCAATAACACCGGGAACCCTTGGGTGTGGGGCTCTGCTAAAAGCCCTAACCCAAGCAGAACAAAGACCAAGTCCTTGGATCAATCATTTCCCAAATTCCAAGAATAATCTGAAGGAAGAAAAACTTTGCTCTAGTAAAGGACCATGACCTGTCCTCCCCCTCACAGAGGCCCCACCTCATTAACTTTTAACTGGTTCTTTGAATATTCAGCTTGTGCTTTCTAAGGGCTTTATCAGATGGTCTGGGAGGCCAAATACATAAAATTAGAATGGCCCATTTCTAATGTGAGCGGATTTTTTTGGGGGGGGGGAACTTTTAGAAAAGGACATAGGATTGAGAGGACAAGGTTTTAAGAGAGACCACTGAGAATCAATTTATTGATTATTGCTAGTCTCAATAATAAATTGATTATAAATTACCCAGGAAACTAAAAGAGAGGATATGGGATTACTTTGGGGGTACAAGTTGGATGCAAGCTGTTGTCCCCAACTAGATACAGCGTGGCACATTGTTTCATTGTTGTTCAGTCACGTCCAACTCTTTGAGACCCCATCTAGGGGTTTTCTTGGCAAAGATAATGGAATGGTTTGCCATTTCCTTCTCTGGTTCATTTTACAGATGAGGAAACTGAGACAAACAGGGTTGAGTGACTTGCCCAAGGACATATGGCTAGTAAGCATCTGAGGCCAGATTTGAACTCAGGGAGATGAGTCTTCCTGACTTGAGGCCAGCACTCTATCGACTGAGCCACCCAGCATTCACTGTAGGTACATAATTAAATGTTAATTGACTGACTAATAACAAAAGTGCTTTAAAGTTTTCAGAATAAATTACATCAATAATTTCATTTTATCCTCATGATCAATCTGGGAGCTAAGCACTATTATTATCCTCATTTTCTAAATGAGGAAACTGAGATGGAGAGCAGTTAAATGACTTGCCCGGAGTCCCACTTTTAGCTCATATGTGTCAGAGGGAAGATTTGAACTCAGGTCTCTCTATCTCCAAGTCTAGGCTCCAGCCTAGACTGCCTTCCAAACCGAAGAGTTCTTTTCCATCTAAGATGCTCTAGAGTTAAGATATTTAAACTAAAGAGTGATGTAGGGATGAGGATCACATGATTAAGAAGATTCAATGCAATTTCACTATCAAGGTATAATCATTGGTGGCAAATAACGTAACTACTGGTTATATGATGAAACATTCAATTAGACAGGCACTTATTAATTTCCCACAAGATGCCTAGTATGAAGCAACATGCTGTGCTGGGGTTCTTAACCTTTTTTGTGTCATGGACCTCTTTGGCAATCAGTCTGATGAAGCCTGTGGAGCTCTTCTCAGTATAAGATTTTTAAATGTATAAAATAAAGTACAGAGGATTATAAAGGAAGACAATTATATTGAAATAGTTATCAAAATACTAAAAGAATTTAAGTTCATAAACCCCAAGTAAGAACCTCGGGTTTAGGGGTTGGACCAATGTACAATATATCCATAATGTGTCATCAAAAGCTATACAAGATAAGCTATAGCCTCAGCGTTTAATGAGAAGTGAAAATACCAATACAGAATTTAAGTTCCTGCTTTGATAAGAGAGAAACAAAGACCCAAGATCTAGTCCTTACTGACTTGTCTAGTTTATCAGACAAAAGTGGGCATAATCCAAAGAAGGAAGAAGGAATGACTTTTAACAGAACTCAAGGGAGGAGGGACCGAGCATTTTTTAAGCACCTACTATGTGCCAGACACTGTGCTAAACTCTTTACAGATAATATCTCATGTGATTCTCACAACAGCCAATTGAGGTAGGTGCTATTCTGATTCTCATTTTACAGTGAAGGAAACTGAAGTAGACGGAGGTTAAATGATTACAACATAAATGTGTCAGTGTCGGATGGATCATAGACCAAGCAAGACTAATTGACATTCCTTTTGAGAAAACTCGGACTTCGGAGAGTCTTTGAAATGCAAATGAAGCAAGCAAAAGGAACTTGAGATATGTAAATATATTTGAATGTCTCTGAATAGCTGGATGTGTATCTAGCGCTAATTTTCTAAAGGGAGGAGCTAGACTGTTTTCTCTTTGTAGACCCACCTGGAGGGTATTTGAGGGAACAAGAGACTTGTTTTGGGCTTGAGTATTCAAAAAGGAAAAATCCTAGAGATGGAAGTGGGTAGAGAGAGAGACAGACAGAGAAAGAGAGGGAGAAGAATTTAGTACTTGTAATTGGGACAGTCCTGGTGAAGATCATTCAGGGTATAGGTTTCTTCCCACCCATTCCCTTGGGGAAGAAAGGGAATCTCTTGAACCTCACCTTTATCTAGGTCTATCTAGGAAAGATAAAAAAAAATAGGTTAGTACAATAAAGCTAGAAACTAGGCTAGGAAAAAGAAGGGTACCAAGGCAGTACAAGTTGGGAAATTTGCCACCAAAGGATATATCTCTAAGAAGAAAGTGGACTAGACCACGTGTTCACTTTGAATAATATAACCTCTGTGAAGACTTCTCAGGGTGGTGATGAAAAGACTGTCTCAAAAGTAGAGATAGGCTCTGAGAGAACGAACAGGCCATAAGTTTAAATTACCTAAACCTATAGGAATTCGGCCCTAAAAACTCCCTCCTGATTGCCACTGCCACGTCAGCATTAGGTATGCTAAATAAGGACATGTATGTTTGGATTGGCTATGCCCTGTTTCTTTGTTCTTTGGGAATGGGAAAGATTTTCAAGCCTAGAATGTAAGCCTGCCTCTCAGCCAATGGGAGTAAGGGATAGTGGTGGGGTGGGAGTTTCCTGTTTGGGTTAAGATATATAACCTTGCTTTCTCTCCTGCTGGTAGTGTGCTGGAGGAATAGATGCCTCTTCTCACAAGATTGTAATAAAGAGTAACTTTTTGCTTCCACCTTGAGAAGTCTCTGAATTTAATTGTGTTAGAGTAGCTGTACCACACAACTTCAACCACCTTCACAATTAAGGATGCTACATACCTGTTTGCTTCAGTTTCCTCATCTGTAAAATGAGCAGGAGAAAGAAATGGCAACCACTCCACTATCTTTGCCAAAAGAACCCCAAATGGAGTCATGAAGAGTCATACACAATTGAAAAATGACTGAACAATCCGGAACATACCTAAATAGGGTAGCTAGGTGTCACAGTGGATAGAGTGCTGGACCTGGAGTCAGGAAGACTCATCTTCCTGAGTTCAAACTGGCTTCAGACACTTACTAGCTGTGTGACCCTGAGCAAGTCACTTACCCTGTTTGCCTCAGTTTTCTCATCTGTAAAATGAGCTGGAGAAGGAAATGGCAAACCACTCTAGTACCATTGCCAAGAAAACCCCAAATGGAGTCACGAATAGTTGGGCATGACTGAACAGCGGCAACAAAACACACATAAATCATTTGCAGGAATCAACAATGGTCATCATGACAACTGAGAGGGTCTATTTATGGGATTATAGATCTAGAGGTCACTTCATTCAACCCCCTTCATTTTATAATTGAGAGAATGAAGGCCCAAGAGGTTATGCAATCTACCTAGCAGCATGTAGGTGTAGAGGGGAAATATGAACTTAAGACTTCTGATTATAGAGCCAGGGCTCTTTGGAGACTGCTCCTACCAAAAAATATTCCCTCATCTACTCTCCATCCCTTATTACAATTCAGTTTAACATATTTTATTAATATTTTCCTTCATTAAGATGCAGAACATCTTACTGGGGGGAGATATAAAATATAGGCAAGAAGCAGTCCCTGCCTTCATAAAGCTTCAGTCTAACTCATTGATAAGACATAAATACAAATAAATTTAGCCTCTGGGAGGGTCAGGTTGTATATGTGGTCTCCAGAAAAATTCAGTTCAGGTACCCCCTCTTATGATACATAAAGTCCTTCCTGATTCCCACCCCCACCCCCATCCACTGGACATCAGTAGAATGTTGGATTTGGAGACTAGAAGACCCCAGCTCAAATCCCACCTCAGACACTAGCTGTGTGACCCTGGGCAATTCACTTACCTTATGTCTGTCTCAGTTTCCTCGTGTGTAAAATGGGGATAACAATAGCACCTACCTACCAAAATTGTTGCAAGGATCAAATGAGATGTTTGTAAAGTGCTTTGCAACCCATAAAGTACCATGGAAATGCTAACTATAATTAGCACTCACCCCCTTATCACCTTGTGTTTAATATACAAATATTTTGTCCATTCAGCCACTAAAATGTTATTTTGTCCAATACTATGTAAGCCCCTTTACATAAAAATTGCTTAATAAAAGATTTCGATTTATTGAATGATCCTTTAAAGCCCCAATTAAATTTACATCTTCCATGAATAATACTAGGTAACATTCATATGGATTTTCAAATTTGCAAAGTACTTTACATACATTATCTCATTTGATCCTTACAGCAACCCTGGGAGGTAGGTGCGATGATTATTATTCCCATTTTATATACGAAATGAAGGCTGAGGCTAAATGATTTGTACAGGGGCACAGAGCTAGTACATGTCTGGCATGGGACTGGAATCCAGGTCTTCAGGATTATAACTGTATCTACTGTATCTTGCCACTCAGAGCGATTAGACTATCAATCTATCAATATTTATTAAGCTCCTACTATATGTCAGGCACTATGCTAAGCACTGGGGCTACAAAAAGGGACAAAAGACAGTCCTTACCCTCAAGGAGCTTACAATCTAATAAGGGAGACAACATGCAAACAAATACACACAAAGCATATGCAGGATAAATAGGAAATAATTAGCAGAGGGATTAGGGAAGATTTCCAGTAAAAGATGGGATTTTAGTTGAGATATAAAGGAAGCCAGAAAGAGGTCGGTAGTCAGAACAGAGGAGGGAGAGCATTCCGGGCATGGGGACACCCAGAGAAAATTCCTTGGAGTGTCTTGGTGGAATAGCCAGGAGGCCAGTGTCATTGCTTGTGATCTGACCTACACAAATCAGTGCACCAACATGTTTTCCTCTCCCCAGATGCACAAAATACAATGGCTTTTCTCTCCTGAGAACACACATTTAAAAAAAAAATACATCATTGGGACTGGTCCTAAAAGATATACACTCTCCGTATTCCGACTCTTCTAAGATAAAGATTCTCCTGGGGTCTTGTCTTCAGAATTGAATACACAACCTATGGCAAAAGTTGTTTTTGTTGTTTGTCCTTTCTGGAAGAGGACCTTGACATCTAGGAGGTGATGCCGTGCAAGTGACGTGCAAGTGAATTGGATTTAAGTGAGGAAGGGCTGTGCAAAGTCACCAGCCTCACTTTCTCCTCCAGAACCACCTGGGTCCAGCTATGACATGGGGAAATAGATCAAATCAGATTCAGTAGCTTTTGGATTTTGTTGGCTAGGGGTCAGTAGGTAGCCTTCCCTCACAGAGGGGCATTAGCTAATGAAGACATGGGTCTTCTTCAGCCTTGTACCTGCTCATCCCCTCAGTTCCAGTGTTTTTCAAAATAGCCTCTGCCAGGATTAATTTCATTGTGGGAAGGTGATCTCATTAATTATCTGCTTTCAGCCTCAGCATCATTGCCAGCTACCCCTGCCATCATCACTGCTGAGGTCAATTGCATGGGAAGTTGACATTTCCCACCTGCAGATGTACTGAACTGATAAAATCCTATTGGCTTCAGTAAATTCCATTAGCATTTCTATTGGAGACTCAAACCTAAAAGCTATTGTATCTGTTTCCACAACTCTTAGCTATTAAATTGTCAGCTTTGTGAAGGCTAGGACTATATCTCAGAATCATATGATCATAGAGCTTGAAGGGAGCTCAGAGACCATTCAGTGCAATTCTCTCATTTTACAGATGAGGAAACTGAGGCCCTGAAAGGTTCAGTGATTTGCCCAAAGATACACAGGCAATAAACATTATTTTTGTATGTCCAGTGCCTTATACAGAATTGGTATTTATAAATGTTTGTTGTTGAATTGAATCGCTGAATTAAATTCTTTCAAGGATTACTTAGGTAATGGTCCCGTTCAGCTTAACTGACCAAATTTTTCACCCTAAAAGAAAATTGTAATAGGGGAAGGGAATAAGCATTTTTATTGTTTTTACTATGTGCTAGGCATTGTACTAAACACTTTACAAATATAATTTCATTTGTTTCTCATTACAACCCTAGGAGGTAGGTGCTATTTTTAATCCTCATTTTATGGTTGAGGAAACTGAGGCAAACAGAGGTTATGTGACTTGCCCAGGGTCACGCAGCTAGTAAACATCTGGGGCTGCATTTGAACTCAGGTCTTTCTGACTCCAGGTCCCAGTGTTCTGTCCACTGTACCACCAGCTGCTTCTCAGCAACAGTAATAGTTACAGAATAATTCTGGTTTTTTTTTTTCAATCAAGTATTTTATAGGCAAAGGTATACACACTCGGTCTCTTTTCTTTCTTTACCATCCATATTCATGTAATCCACCATGTTCTTATAAATGTAAGATGGACCTGATGGGGTTGGGATCTGCGCCCTAGAAAGGAAAAACCCTGGACTTTCCCACTTGGCCAAATCTCTGGCATTCACCTGAGGCTATAATTCCATCAACTGGCCTTTCATTGTGGCTACACCCAATGTCCCAATTCTGTTAATCTAGTCTGGTCTTCCTTTGTCTTACCTCCTCCCAATGTATGACCCCTGGCCATTTTCCACCCTTAATCCTAGCTAGGCTCCGTTCTTCCTCGGCCACGAGGTCCAGGTCCCAGGAGTTCTGTTCACTCCAGTTTACTGGCCACTCCTAGGTCCCTCCC
>NW_020954652.1:886125-890028 GCF_900497805.2 Vombatus ursinus | reverse complement strand
TTGTCTGTGCCTGAAAGAAGGCTTGGGTCGAATTCTTTCAGGCAGAACCCACGTGTTGTGATTTTGGGGTCCTAGCACCCCTGAACCTCTAAACCACATCAGACGCAGGCATTCAAAATGGCCAGTATTTTAAAATAAAAATTGCACATTCTCAAAAAATTGAGAACAATTCATATGGAAAACAAAACCCTTATCAACAAAATAAAAATTAAAGCAAAACAAATTCTCTTTCCATCAGCCTTCCAACTGAATACCATCATATAAGGTAGGGAGAATATGGTTTTTAGACTGAGGGGGAAATGGGTAACCGTGGAGGACTGAAATAACAACCTCAAGTTTCTTTTTTTGGGGGCGAGGGCACTTGAAGTGACTTGCCCAGGGTCACATAGCTAGTAAGTGTCAAGTGTTTGTTCTGAGGCCGGATTTGAACTCAGGTCCTCCTGACTTCAGAGCAGATGCTCTATCCTCTGCGCCACCTAGCTGCCCCTACAACCTCAAGTTTCAAGGAGCCTAAAAGCCATCATCTCTAACTGAATACATTCTATAGGTCTCATTTACGGTATAATCAGTGGACAACAAACAGTTCTTAATCCCCTAGCACAAAGCTGCCATGTGTAATGCAGTGACATAGTTTTACAGCCATCAGTTTATCCTGGAAAATGTTCAGTGCAACATGGGAGCTGAACTGTCTTCCTCAGAAAGGAGTCTTTCCCTTTATTTCAGTCCTCCACCTGTGCGGTTGCCATGAAAGGATTCAAAGACTCTTGTCATTTAAAACCAAAGTGGGTTATTTGGTCTCACACTAGTCATGGGTCCTCATAACCCTTTGTATTTGTAGACTCTTTCATCCAAACATCACCAGCATTCATTTAGTAATATATTTAGATTCCATTAATGCTGAGCTTATGGTTGGCAAAGAGAATAGAAAACCCAAAGATTAAACATTCCATCTTTTCTGTCTCTGTATCTCTCCCCTTTCCTCTCTCTTCCCTCCTCTCTCTTCCCCCTGTCCCTCTCTTCCTTTCTCTCTCTATTACTTTCTCTCTCTCTCCCTCTCTCTCTTTTTTCTTTGTCTCTCTCTCTTTCTGATTTTCCTCTTTCATATTATGAACTTGACAAATAAAAATACAAGCATATCTCTATACAAAGAAGAACAGGAAAAAACTGCACACGAAACCAGAAATCTGTACTACTTCCCAGTTTATTTTTAATTTTTATATTTTGAATTTAACACAATAGTTTCAACACTTTCCTGCTTGTCTACATCCTCTTTTAAACTTCCTTCTTTGCTCTTTGTATATTTTTAAATGATTCATTGATGGTATTTGCTTGCTTTCTTTTTTCCACTAAATATACAGATACACATAGATACACATATATACATACATATACATATATATGGAGAAAGAGAAAGAGAAGAAAAGAAAAGATGAGAGGAGAAGAGAAGAGGAGAGGAGAGGAAACTTTTAGGGGTATTTATATAATATAGTTATATATTATATATAAATATAATGTGTATGTTAGATAATATGTGTATATAATATACATGATATATTATATATAATATGTATATTATACTACATATATATAACTATACTACAGAGATAAATATTACTACCCTTCACTCCTCTTCCTAATTCTCCCCATCTCAAAAGGGGACATTCAATCTTAAATCTCTGTTTTCTCAAGAGCATTATTTGACACATGTAGGAATAGGATATAGTTTGGTTAATCTGAATATACCAACTATCATCATGATATTCTATTTATGGTGATGGTGAGTCCAGTAGAAGGTAACCTCCTTGAGGTTAGGAGTGATTTTGTTTTCTGTCTCTGTCTTTGTGTTCTGAGTGCCTAGTGCACTGCCTAGCTCCTGTGGGGGAGTGTCTAGATCTGTGACTTCATTTGGTATGCAGAACTCCCAGATACATATACACACATATTTTACATATTATTTATAATTGATTACATTATTTATGATATATTTGTTTTAGATATAATTATATATAATTTTATGTGTATACATAATTTTTATTTTCATTCATATAATTGGTTTCCTTCATAAGCTTATGTATTTCATTTTCTGCATTTAAAATCATTATTCTGAGAAGATTCGTAGGCTTTCTTAGACTGCCAAAGGGGTCCCTCACACAGAAAGAGTCAAGAATGCCTGGACTACAGGACCTCCAATGTCCCTTCCAACTCCAGAACTCTGTAAACATGGGATTCTGCTTAGCTGTTGCCAGTCTTGAGCTCAGCCTCAGTGGGCCAAGTCAGAGGAGAAAATACACAATCATAAAAATTCACCAAAAATTCACCAAAGCTACAAAATTAGTACTATAAAATTACCATCCACCAAAGGCTTCTCTTGTACACATTCTTTGGCAGTTCCAGATAATCCCACCATTTCTCTTTCATGACTAGAATTTAGGAACCAGAAAGTTTTGGGGTTGGGAAAGGTACGTGCATCTTCTCCAGGCATCAAGTAAAAAAGGCAGTCAGGTAACAACTGACACATGCCGCCCAGGAGTTGAAGAACTGTGTTTCCATGACATGTATTATGCTGAAAGACACTGGATACATAGAGATATCCACATTCAGGGTAACCTAACCACATGGAAATGAACCAAAAGTGAGGTTCAGAAGGGTCCTATGCTGCTTTGCTGTCACCATTTCCCCAGGTTGCAGGAAAATTGCGGCTGCTGAATGACTGGCCCACCTCCATTTCTGATCCCCCTATCTCCCGGCTGATATCCCAGGGGCCAAATGAATTTTTGGATTAGAAAAGGACAATTTGTCACAGAAGCCACATAACAGGACACTAGAGAAAAGAGTGTGTGTGTGTGTGTTTTAATATAGGCTAATTTTACAAGAATTCAGGTCTGAAGTAGCTTTCAACAAGAGTCAGGTTAGGTTAAGTCAACATTTCTTTAGTACCTACTATGTGCTAAGCATAACCATTCCCTGCCTTCAAGGGGCTCATATTCTAATGAGCCCAAATTGGATGTACAACCTACCAGAAGTGCACTTCATACTAAGCATGAAGACAGACACAAAAGAAAGAACCCTGGATCTAATGTCAGAAGACCTGAGTTCAAATCCCACTTTGGCCACTTACTACCTAGGTGACTTGGGTCAAATCAATTATTCTCTCTGGGCCTCATCTATCAAATGAGAAGGTTGAACTAGGAGAGGAGTGCAAAGGTCCCTTCAAGCTCTAAATCTAGGACAGACTAGTCTGCCTGAAGGAACTTCCTAAAATATACTGGTTCTGCCCCTTTTAGAGTATTTAACCATATTCTGCCTTGTGTCATGATCATAAGAGAAACAATACTGGTGTTATGGCTAGAGGGCTGGCCTTGGAATCAGGAAGACCTGAGTTCAAGTCCTATCTTGGACACTCATTAGCTATGGGACTGGCTAAGTCACTGTAACTTCTCAGTGCCCCAAGCAACTCCCTGTCATAAATTACAAAAGAGTTGCTAATCTAGATCGGTGGAAGGCACCTCCATACTGGGAGTTCCTCAAACTAAAGAAACCACAGGTCCAGATTATTTCTATCCCTATCTGTCTATGTAGATTGATATGTATATCTATACCCATATATAGTATGAGTGAGGTGTGCATATATACTGAGAGAGGGGAGAAAGAGAAAGAGAGGGTGGGTGGGAAAGAGAGAGAGAAAAATGAAGGCAGAGAAAGAGAGGGAGGGAGAGAGGGAAGAAGAGAGAAAGAAAGACAAAGAGAGAGACAGAAAGAGAGAGAGAAAGAAAGGGATGGACAGAAAGGAAGGAAGGAAGAAAGGGAGAGAGAAAAAAGAGAGAAAAGGAAAGAAGGAAGGGAGGAAGGAAGGAAGGAAGGAAGAAAAGAAGGAAGGAAGGAAAGAAGAAAGGAAGGAAAGAA
>NW_020954652.1:872299-886115 GCF_900497805.2 Vombatus ursinus | reverse complement strand
ACATATGGGGAAACCAAGGAAGGCAGAGGTAAAGTGACTCGCCCAAGGGCCTAGAGTCAGGAAGACTTGAGTTCAAATCTGGCTTTAGATACTTAGTAGCTGTGTGACCCTGGGCAAGACACTTAACCCTGTTGGCCTCAGTTTCCTCATCTGTAAAATGAGCTGGTGAAGGAATGGCAAACCACTCCAGTATCCTTGCCAAGAAAACCCCCAACTACAACAAAAACACAGCTAGTAACTGATGGAGGCAGGACTTGAATTCAGCTCTTCTTGACTACAAGTCCAACATTCTATTCACTGCACCCACCACCTAGCTGTAGATGTTCAGAGGATCATAAAAACATAGAGACCGCAGATCCTCTGGTCCAACCTCCCCATTTTACATATGAGCAAACTGAGACTCAGCTAGATTAAGTGACTTGGTTACACAATATAGTTAGCGGAAGATCCAAGGTCATACAGATTTCTAGTTAGAAGGTACTTTAGAAGTCACGCATGCCAACTCCCTCAATTTACAGATGAGGAAACTGAGGCCCAAAAAATTCAAATGACTTCTGGGATCATGGACTTAGAGCTGGAAGGACCTCAGAGACCATCTAATCCAAATCCTTCATTTTACAGATAAGGAAACAGAGACCCAGGGAACTTAAGTGACCTACCCCAAATCACGCAGGCAGTCCACATCAGCAGCAGAATTGGGACCAACCTCTAACTGTAAGCCAGCCTTCTTTCACTCACACCACGTATTTAGAAGTGTCACTAAATTCATAATACTTTTTATTATCATGACTTTTTCTCAATCCACAAATATTGAGTATAATTTTAGAGAGAAGTGGACTACAGAAGGGAGTTTTTTGCTAGGTAATCATCAGCATTGTGAGAGGAAATAGAGGGTAAGATATTGTCATGCCCTTTCCAATAACAATGGTGATAATATCAATTTGACTATTGTTCCTGAGATAAAGGTAAAATCAAAGGTAGCCTTGTGACGTGAAAAAAGATAAATATGAAGAATTCAGACAAACATGATATGACTTAATAATAACTAGCATTTATGGAGAGCCTTAGGATTGCAAAGAACTTTATAAATTTTAACTCTTTAGCTCCCCCACAACAACCCCAGGAGGTGGAAGCTATTATCATCCCCATTTTACAATTGAGGAAACTCAGCTAGATAGTGGTGAAGTGACTTGCCCCGGATCACATATCTAGGAAGTGTCTGGGGCTGGATTTGAACTCAGGTCTTCCTGACTCCAGGTCCAGTTCTCTGTCCTCTGTACCACCTAGTTGATACAATATGAACTGATACATAGAGAGAAGTAAGCAGAACCAGGCAACAATATGCATGACGACCACAATGTAAACAGAAAGAACAATTATATAAATTTGACTGTGGTATGATTGTACTACCAAGGTTGGCTCTGGAAATGAGAAAATGCATCTCCTTCTAGTCACCATAGAGTTACAGGGCTATGGGTGTGGAATATTACATGTACTTTCAGTTAAAATTCATATGTTAATAAGTTTTGCTGAACCAATTTTTCCTCTCTTCTTTTTTAATCTTTGCTAGAAGGAACATCTCTCATTTAGTGTTTGGAAATTATAATGATCAAACTTAACTCCAAACTCTTTTCTTTGTAGACTATGGGTGTTCAACCCTACATATAATGTTGGACTGGGTAGATGTATTAGTTAATTTTGCAGATCTTTTCTTTTCTCTTTTTAAAATTCTTTGTTATAAGGGACATGAGAAGGAAGGGCTATATTGGGAAATAAAGGTGAAAAAAAAAGATAAAAAACGTAAAAGGAGATGTTTTTCTTGGAAGGTGAAGAGAGAAGAGATATATTCAGAAATGAATGTGATGTTAAAAACAAAAGGCATCGATTTTTTTTTTTAAAGAAGAGAACATTAATCAGTCCTTGCACTGCTAAATAATTGTTCCATCCAAAATACTTGAGCCTCAGATACCAAAAACATTTTCACATTAACACTCGTTCACTTTCAACAATCCCCGTGTTATCTGGGTCAGCGTCCCTGGCTGACGTAACCAAGAATCATCATCTATTACAGGCACATGGGCTCTTGGATTTTTAAACATCCCCATGATTCTGGTTTGCAAAAACAGCCAGAAAAGCCAGGAAGCTTCAGCAAACAATTCCCCAGCCTAAGTCTTAAAAACAAACGTTCTTCCTTCTGTCAACATTGCTGTTTTACACAGGCTTAGGAAGTGATCCCGTCTGTTACAGGACAGAGATGAGATAACAGGAAGCAGTCTCAGATTCCACAGTAATTATTGTTGCTTATTATTGGCACACCATATAAGGTCTCAAGCAGATGGCATGCAATGTTTGATTAAGGGATCAGCCTGCAAGCCTAGCAAGGAGGACCTTTTCCCTCATAAATATGGAGATAACGTGAAGAAGAAAGAAGAGTGTAAGATGTACTTAACATTGATGCGGCACTCTATTTTACTGAATGTTTGATGCGGCACTCTATTTTACTGAATGTTTAATGAATTCATCTTAGCAACAATGGATGGATCCTCCACCCACATCTTCTCATCCCATGCTAAAACTTGTCCATTTGCTTTCATAGATCCTCCACAGATGATCGTCCAAGTGTGTAAGAAGCCTTGCTTAGTACTTTTAACATTCTGTGGTTACCAGGAAAGAAATTGGGTTACCCTTCTACCCTTCCTAATTGCTACAGACCCAGCTCACTTACTTTTCTGATCAAATATGAATGGATGAATGAATGAATGAATGAATGAATGAGAAAGCATTTATTAAGCACTTCATCCCCAGAATTCTGCTAAGTCCTGGATGTATGATAGATAGATTAGATAGATAGATAGATAGAATGAAGACATGAAATTGGTACAAATAAAGAGATGAGATAGATATAGTCAGACAGACAGACAGATAGACAGATGAAATAGATATACAGATAGAGAGATCAAATAGACAGTCAGACAGATAAATAGAGGAGATAGATGATAGATAGATGAGATAAATATACAGATAGAAAGGGATAAATGAGATAGATAATACAGACAGAGACAAAGATAGATAGAGGACATAGATGAAATTAGATGAATAGATGAGCTAGACATACAGTCAGACAGACAAAGGAGATAGATGATAGCCAGTTGATAGGTAGAAAAAAAGATAGAAGACACAGGTTGATGGAGACAGATGATAGATGATACATAAGTGCATGCAGGCATGCATACACACATACATACATATAGCATTTATTAAGCACTTACAATATGCCGGGCACTATGCTAAGAGCTAGAATACAACTGCAAAAGCTAAGCTAGTCTCTGCCCTCAAGGAGCTTATATGCTAATAGAGAGAGTCAACACACATAGGGGAGTGGTGTTCAAGGAAGGAAGGATACATCAGGGAAGAGACTGATCTACCCTTTTCAGGAACAATGCAATGTTGGTTTGATCATAGTTCCAGAACTGGGGTAGGGGATGAAATAGAGAGGGAGAATATTCAAACAGAGGCAAGATTTTGGCAATGCTATCAGGAAGATGACTGGGGAGTAGGGAATAAAATGAAATGTGACTGGAGTCTGCCTGAAATTGTGAGCCAGGTGAAACAATCACCAATCAAGACAGTGGGGAGCCAGAAAATCCAGAGAGGAAAGGGTTAAACCACAACTCCAGGGCATGATTTCTAGAACAGAAGTCTGTCAAGAAGATCTTCTGGAAAATGTGAAGTTAAGACACTTTTCAACTCAAGGTCATCATTGATAATACCCAGCTGCCCATTTCCACACACCACATGTCTCTTCATTGCCTGCTGGGTTACTTGCCATTCCCATTCTTCCAAAACTGTTATTTTAGGTTGTATGGGTATTTGTGAAAGCTGAAACGTTTTGATAAAATGAGTATATACTGTTGAATTTATTATGTTTTTTGAAAAGAAAAGCAAGCTATACATAATCAAAATTTATAATTTCATGTAGAATCCTCTTTTTCTGTTTGACTATGCATAAGGAAATGTCCATTTTATTGGTTTTATTAAGTTCAGGATTTTTAAAAAATTTAATAGAAAAATAATATTGCATACACAATGACTTAAAAAAACTGATTCAATTAGTGTCGATATTAGACAGAATTTATGGAGTTTGAAGCTGGAATGGAACTTAGCAGTCACCTAGTCCAAGGACTCTATGTTGAAAGCTTGCGCTAATGGGTGGGTCTAGAAATAGTCACGGGATACAAAAATGTACAAGCAGATCATTAGCAAAGATACAAAATTTCTTACTCAGCATATATATTGCACATACACTACTGCTACAGGCTCGTGTTTTAATCTTCATTTAGCCTTTTTGTCCTGATAATGTTGGGGAATCTATTCTTTGGTCATCCTGAGTTCTTTCTCATGTAGAAATTGTCACAGTCCATTCTTTGGAGGAAGAAGAGAATGACAATGTCTTGGAAATTTTTGTGTTCATGCTAAACCTAAAACATTACATATGATATCCCCTTAGTGGGATGTAAGCTTCCTGAGGGCAGGGACTTCCTATCAATTTGTCTGTGAGCATGAGGGCTGTCACATACTAAGTGATTAATAAATAAATTATTATTCTTTCTTTGTATCCTTGGCACCTAGCATAATACCTTACACACAATAAATGTTTGTTAAATTGAATTTGGATTGGGTTGGGTTGGATTGAACTGGACCAGACTTGACTGGACTCAACTGGATTGGACTGGACTGGACTGGATTGAATTGAACAGGATGTGTTTGGAGGTATGGCATGGAGAGGTGGAAAGAATATTGGCCTTGAAGACAAAAGATCTGAGTTCAAGACCTGGCTCCAATATTTATTAGTCATGTGACCCTGGGCAAATCACAACCTCTCATTCTTTATTAATTGAAGATAATATTTGCATCATATTACCTTTGGGGTTATTGTGAGGAAAAAACTTTTGTAAATCGTAAAACAGTATATAAATGTGAATCATACCCACCTCCTCTCCTGACACCACTCATCGTAATGGTGCACAAAAGTGCTATGAAATCGCTCCTGGGTTTCAGTATGCCTGGCAGGTGACCAGTAAGAAGATATCAGTTATCAGACACCAGCCTACAGCCTCAGCCTCATCGTAGGCCACTTACACTAATTAATTCCACTGCCAGTAGAGCGAAACACACTTTCCCATTGTGAAGAGACAGCTAAAATAAGGGAACTGGAGGCAAATAAGAAGAATGGAGCAGCACACTCTTCTAGGGAATATTGATATGACAAACCCACCTTGAATTAGGGAGAACAGTCTGATGTGGTAAAAAAGCCACTGAGAGTCAGCCAGTCAGGCACTTGGTGAATAAACATTTATTAAGCACCTACTACATGCCAGACAGTATGCTAAATGCTAGAGATACAATAATAAAAATTAAAATAATGCCCTTGAGGAGTTTCCAATCTAATGGGGGAGGCAACATGCAAATGACTGTTATTTGTAAGCAATAGACAGGATAAATTGGAAGTCAGGGGAACTGATTTTGAATGCTTGCTCTGCCATTTATATTGGTATGACATTGAGCGAATCATTTACTCTGGTCCTCATTTTTCTGGTCTATAAAATGAAAGATCTAGGCTAGATCCAGCATTCTTAATGTGGGCTCCATGAACTTGGTTTTTAAAAATATACATGTTCTCACAAATAGATTTCAATAAATTGGTTTCCTTTGTCATCCTATGAACTTTATTTTATGCATTTAAAATATTTCTCTAAGAAGAGGTCCACGGGCTTCACCAAACTGCCAAAGTACTGTCCATGTCACAAAAAAGCTAAAGAATCTCTGGTTGATAAGGTCTCTATAGACTGATGAGCCTCTGGCCTCATTAGCAGCCCCAGATGAGATAAATAGGTCTAAAGAATTAGACACTGAGAGAACAGAGATTATACTATAAATGATCCTGATATTACTAAGTTAATAAAGTTTCAGACATGGGAAGACACTCCCAGTCACCTAAAATTGGAGACTCTTTGACCAATAATCAAACCTGGGAACTCGCTCCCTCTCCTAGTTCTCCCCATCTAGCTACTATACCAGCCTCAAATTCTGCCTGTATAACTCAAACAGCTGGAGGCAGAGAACAATGCTGGGAGGTCCGTCAATCCACCACCCCTCCTCCCAACCTTGGCATACTTAAGAAGGGACATCTACTGGGCACACAGCCCTCTCCTCCGTTATCCTACTCTCAATTTAAGGATAATACTGCATACCAGAAAGGTCACCAACCCTGGAAAGGCTCCCTATTTCTATTTAAGGACAGGGAACTGATAAACCCATCCTGCTCATAATTTGAACAATACATGCAGACTAGAGCATTAACCTGAGTGGCTAGGTGGCACCATAGTGTATAGAGTGTCTGGTCCAGACTTAGGAAGACTCATCTTCATGAGTTCAAATCTGGTCTCAGACACTTACTAGTTGTGTGACCCTGTTTGCCTCAGTTTCCTCATCTGTCAAATGAGCTGGAGAAGCAAATGACAAATTATTCCTGTATCTTTGCCAAGAAAACCCCAAATGGGGTCACAAAGCATTGAACATGACTGAAAAGACTGAATAACAACAAAAACAACAGAGCATTAACAGTATCACAGAATCCCAGAGTTGGAAGGGACCTTAGATACAATCTAGTTCAATCAATACCTAAGTAAAAATTTGTTCCTTAGCATGCTGGCCCACTGAATAACCTGTTATACTTGGAATCAGGAAGATCTGGGTTCAAATCACGCCTCAGATATTGACTAGCTGTATGACTCTGGGACAACATACTTCATGCTCCTATGACTCAGTTTTTTCATCTGTAAAATTAGGTGACTGGACTTGATCACCTCTAGGGTCTCTTCTTATGTAATCCTATGCCTAACAACGGACCATCTAACCTTAACTTCAAAAGTTCTTATGAGGTAGGGGGGAACCTAGTACCTACACTATAGTACTTACACAGTTTTTCTTAGGTTAAGCCCCAAATCTGCCTCCCTACAATTCCAACCCATTACTCCTGGTTCGGCTGCTTAAAAGCAAACTCTGAAAGTGAGAACCATCATAAAATTCCCAATGGGCTTGTCTTTTCCTGTGTTGTTTCTTTATATCATCTTGGTGTATTCCAAGGACAGGCAGAAAGATCTCCTATGAAGGCCAGTCAGTCAACAAGCAATTATTAAGCACCTACTATGTATGTACAGGGCTAAGTATAGGGGTACAACGAAATGCAAAAGAGAGTCCCTGCCCTGAAGGAGCTCGAAGTCTAATGGGGGAGAAAACATGCAAACAACTATGTACAAACAAGTTATATATGGGAGAAACCAGAAATAATCAGCAGAAGGAAGGCACTAGCATTAAGGGGGATCATGAAAGTATCTGTGATCACTGAAGATGATAGGAAACAAGAGAGATGCGCCTCCTCATTCCTGGAGAATACAACAGATATTAGGTCAGAGGTCATTCACTCATACACTCATTCATTCAACAAGCATTTTTTTGAGTACCCACTATGCACCAGACATTGTACTAAGCCTTGGGGATACAAAGCCAAAAATCCAGATAGTCCCTGGCCACAAGGAGTTTACATTCTATTGCACAAAAGGAGAGCAATAACAATAAAATATATTTGTAAGAGTTTGAGACAAAAATTTTCCAAATTTGCCTGGTTCAGACCTTAAGGGCTGGAATCCATTGAACAGTTGTCAGTTACCTTGCCTCCTGAGTGTAGATTGCTTCCATAGCAGGGATCCCTAACCCATTTTTGTGCCATGGACCCCTTGGATCCATCCCTTAGGTGGACGACCGTTAGAAAGCCCCTTCTCAGAATGTTTTTAAATGCATAAAAACACATGGGGCAAAAAAGGAACTCAGTTATACTGACATAGTTATCAAAAAACAAGTTTATAGACTCTAGGTTAATAACTCCTGATCTATACCTTTGTCCCTGCCCATCCTTTTATATAAACAAGTAGGAAAAATTCAAAACATAAAAATTCAGAGAACTCTGGACCCTAGGGGAAATGACCAAGGAATGCACAAGGTTACCTTCAGTGATTCCAGCCATGGAAGTGTACTTGGGCACTTTGAGAATGACACACCTTCTGGCTGCTTCCCATCAGCTAAGTGTGGCTGAGGTCTTCAGCACCTTTGAGATGACAAAGAATCCCCTTATTGGTTAATGAAGAAGAAGAGCTGTTGGCTTGTCAGATCTTTAGAAAGGGAGTGACTCTATACCTTTCACTCTCTTCCTTTGTCTCTCTCATAGGGCAAATAGTTCTTTCTGGACTTCCTGTGAGACCACAGGGAGATACAAGGAGCTCTTTTTCCCAATTCCACCATGGGTAGCCACTCCCTAGGGACACCCAGAGTGGGAAATCTCAATTAGGCAAGTTTGCATCTAGGTCCTTGGTTGTCTTTGATGGTTTGTGTTTCCTTTCCTCAATAGATGAGGAAATATCATTCTTGAGTTGTACATGTCCAGACTTGCAGATAACCTTGAGATAACCTGGGTACACTGGATGGAATTAAGTTGGTGGCAAAGGGGGTCTTTTTATTGGAGTAAATAACCACCTCAAGGAAGGTGGGCCAGAGCCCTGACCTAGCTTGGCAGAAGACATACAGTAAGAGTTGTACAGTTCAGAGCTGGGGCGAAATGTGCAATGCCTATTCAGTAGTCACATAAATTATTTTGTGTTTTAATGTTAGTGACTCAACTTCCTAGAAGATTGTAATTACAGCTACAAGTGAGTCTCATGTCCTTTAGCATTTCTTTTGTGTACAGGTAATAAATGCCTGATCCATATCTGGTTCATATGTATGTTTTTAGTACCTTTCTACTTCCCCCCTTTGAAGAGTTTTTAGACGTGAGACGGGGGCCATCTCCAGTCATCCTGATGTCTATCTGGCCCCTGGACTCCAAATGGCCCTGGACGAAAAAGTGAAGCTGTTGACTTTGCATAGGCCTCCTTTCGCTTAAATACAATTCACTTGCATGTCATGGCACCACCTCCATGACGTCATGGTCTTTTTTGAGAACAAAGTTCAAACAACAACGACAGTCATGAGTCTCAACCTAAGGCTTGAGAACGTTTTCTCTGAGGAGTCTGGCTGGAACCTTAATAAATTCTTCTAATTAAATGCCAGAGTCCCCCAATACTGAATCTCATTCAGATCATCTGCATGGAATCAGGGAAGTTAGGTCACTTACTGGAAAAGTAAGTGCCTCAGCCCCTTGGTCCCAACAGCAATGTTTAATGTTAGTCAGAAATGCAAATTTAGGAAGAGTATTGGTTAGTTCCCATGGTTTAGGGTGAGGTGTCTGACTAAGAGCACCCAGCCCCAGAGAAGGAAGGATGGCAGGGAAAGGGGATTAAACCTGGGTGCAATAGCTTGCTTATGTTGCTTTGTTCTTTGTTCTATAAAGCTCAGTACTTGGATTTGGGAATCTCCTATTCAAAAGATGGGGACAATCTTGGCCAAAACTCTCAGGAAGCAAAACTGAGGAGGCTCCAGTCATTCCTATGGCAAAGGTGTCTGCGTTTCTCAAAGGGCTGGCTGAAAGAGCACAGTGTACTGTCCAAGGATTTCAAGGAACATTGTCTGGCAGCGTCTAGCAGACCAGAGTCCAGCAGAGGAGCATCTGGCAGTGTCCAGTGGCAACAATGGCACCATCAGAGAGAGCACCTGCTCTCCTTACACGTGCCTGGGCCACCTAATTTCAGTTGTTGTACAGTCATTTTTCATTTGTGCCTGACTCTTTGTGACCCCATTTGAAGTTTTCTTGGCAACAATACTGGAGTGATTTTCCATTTCCTTCTCCAGCTCATTTTACAGATGAGGAAACTGAGGCAAACAGGGTTAAGTGACTTGCCCAGGGTTGCACAGCTAGTAAGTGTCTGAGGCTAGATTTGAACTCATAAAGATGAGTCTCCCTGACTCCAGGGCTGGTACTCTATCCACTGTACCACCTAGCTGCCCTACCAACTTTCTGTACACGAGTGCCTTTCTATTTATGTTTTCCATGTATGTTAACTCCTTCTGATAATGTTATATGCTTATGGGAGAATATGTCCCAGGTTTATAATGAAGATACTATGTTTCTTATTATGCGATTTCTATAAAAACCTTTGCTTTGAACTAAAGGCATCCTCTCTATAACCACTGAAAGGGAACACATTGGTGGGGGCTTATGGACTCTAGTCTGGGGAATACAGACCCACAGAATACTTTGAACCTGAGATAGTTACACACACACACACACACACACACACACACACACACACCCTTGAGAAGTTCAAATTTCGAGTGTGCATAAAAGAGAATAGCACAGACGGGGATGCTACATATTTAAAATACACATAAAGTAATTTCTAGTGGGAAGGGCCATTTCCTTCAGGGATTGGCTCCTGAGCCAGGCTCCAAAGGAGGTTAAATGACTTTCCCAGAGTCATAGACCTAATAAGTATCTGAGATGGGATTTAAATCCAGGTCCTCCTGACTTAAAGTCCAGCACAATATGGGCTATGCCATGCCGTCTCTCGGTAGTATCTTCTGCCCCTCAGGCCCTTCTCTTCTTCTGATCAGAAGATAGAGATTCAAGAGTTCCCCCTAGAACCTCCATTTAGGGAGCAGACCTAGGCCAGCATCTCTTCACTTCCCACCTGACTATACTCCCTTGGACTTCTCTATCAAGCGCCCACACTGGGTACCCTTCACTCTGCTTTTGAGCTCCATTTTATGTTTATTCTTCCCCCATTAGATTGTCAGCTCCTTGAGGTCAGGGATTGTTTTTTTCCCTTTCTTTAAATTCCCAGAACTTAGCATAGTGTCTGCTACATGACAGGCACTTCATAAATATTAACCAAATGACTGACTGTTAACATTGGTCAACAGTTACTTATCATATCTAAGCCTCATTTTCTTCATCTATAAAATGAGGAATTGAGACTAAATAATCTCTAAGGCTTCCTCTATTCTAAGAGCCTCTGATTCTCCCAACAAAATCAATGGCCAGGCTGTTGACATTGCTGAACAGAAGAATGCTCATCTTTAGAAAGCCCTGGAACACAGATTTGTTTTGTTTTGTTCGGAGGGGAAGACTGCACACAGAACCTATTGGGCTAATTCTTTTGCTACTAGCACATAAACGGTTCTTAGTTATTCAGCTTATAGAATCAGTCAATCAATCAGTCAACCAATAAGCATCCATTATTATTTATTGTTGTGTACTAGGCTCTGGAGATAAAAACTAAAAATCTCAAGATTACTAAGAAAGAAGCATTCTTCTTACCTAGAAAATACTCTCTGGTCCCCAACAGTTTCCTGAAACTCTATTGAAGGTACTTTTTGCTACATAACCCCTAGAAAAGTGAGTTTTCCTAAAATGTCAAAGTCATTCTTAAATTCTACAACAATGAAAGTTTCCGAAGACTGTGTAAAAGGCTGGTTTCCAAGTTTGCAGTATGACAAAGATAAAAGAGTGCTAGATTTGGATTTAGAGCACCTAGGTTAAAATCCCAATTCTGTCACTCATTAGCTGTGTGACTATGGACAAGTTATTTCACATCTTTGGGAACTAGCATATTCAATCAATATTTTGAGAGTGTTACACTGGGAGTCCAGCTCTCAATCTTTTATCTCTTCCCCATTCATTCACACAGGCCATCCATCTTGCCTGGAAATAGTCTCATCCTTATCAACCTTTCAGAATTCTTATCCTCCTTCAGGACTTGGTTCAGCAAGCTAGAATATCACTGTACCTCTTTATATCCCAAATGCCTCTCACAGTGCCTTACAGAGAGCACACAACTTAATAAATAGCTTGTTGAGGTTAACTGGATTGATTGGGTTGAGTTGACTTGGGTTGGAAGAAAACAAAATTCCAACACCTTCCATGTTACATTCCGTGGCAAAAATAAATTTTATTTAAAAGAGACAGATGATTGGCCCACAGACCTGTTTGTTGGATAATAAACCAAGATCTTCCAGGGCTAAGCTTTAGCAGCTTGTGTTTATGGTAAGGACAAGAGGAGTGTTTGATGAGACATGTAGTAAGAGGGAGGGAAATAACTATGAGCTGAGATCAGTCTTACTAACATGTGTGTTAGCATGGAAAAGTCCTCCATCGACTCAGTCACAGTTGATATGTTACAGATAGATAAAATGCTAGAGATCATTTAGTCTAAGACTCTCACTTTACAGTGAAGGAAACTGAGGCAAGGTCACATACAGTTGGCTATTGGCAAAGCCAAGACTAGGACCTAGCGATCTTGTAATTTTCAATGAATTGCACATTCCCAATGAATTGAACATTCCTCTATGTTGTGATATATCTAATTCTTGAAATGTGACCATTAGTGATTTCTTCCTTTTGGCTAAGCTTTATTCTTTCCCTATTGTCCTGGAAGGGTCATAATTTAGAACCGGGAGGATAAAGGTCATCCAGTGCACTTCCTTTATTTTGCTAATGTGAAAAACAGGGGTCTAGAGACTTGTTCAAGGTCATGCAGATATTAAGTAGCAAAACTGGGATTTGAATTCGGGTCTTCTGATTTCACATCCAAACCAGCAAGTGAAAAGAATGATTTTGTTATATTGATTTCCTCCTTGACAGGAAAAAAAACTATTAGCATCATGAAAGGATTGAGTTGCTTTACATGTCTACTAGGCAATAGGACTTTTCATCTATTGAGGTGATAAGATGTAGATAAGAGAAGTGAATGATTCTGTTGGCCGAGTAAATGTCTCTGCTGAAGCAGATTTTGCACAGATTTGCAAGGGGAAAAGCATGGTAAAGGGCATTTTGAATGCTGTTGTCCTTGGTCTACAAGGTACTACTCTGTACTTGGGGATGTGAGGTGGGAGGGACCTTTAGTTTCCCATATGGAGGCAGTGGAGGTAACATAGTGGATAGAGCACTGGCCTCAGATATTAGTTATGTGATCCTAGGTAAGTCATTCAATCTCTTTCACCTCAGTTTCCTCACCTGTAAAATGGTCATAAAAATGGCACTTGGAGAGTTGTTGAGAGGACCAAATTTTATGTATGTGTGTGTATGTATGTATAGATATATAGACATAGATATATCTACATATACATCCATATCTATATCTGGCTATCTAGTGTGTGTGTGTATGTGTGTGTGTGTATCGCTGCGAATGTTAAAGTGTTATATAAATGTTAACTTGTTATTATTGCTGTTGCCCATGCAGCTATAAGACATGTTAGTACTTTCCTATCTAGGAATGATTTTGACTGTGGAAACACTGCTATTAGTACCAAAAAAAAAAAATCTCCTTTGGAAAATCTTGCTTTATGCTATTAAGCTAAAGGGTCACCACCGCAATAAAACCAGTTTTCAGAGGAAAGATGTGAAAGAATACCCACACTGCGCCTCACACAGCTCTCGACTTCATCCCCGTTCTAATTGTACCCTTCTGTTTCTCACCTCTTCTCCTTGACCACTCCTGCTGTCAATTTCCCAGCCAGCATCCTGGCATATATGATGTTCCTTGGTCCATAGCTTCTCAAAGACGATCTTCAACTTCTTTTTGTCCTTGTTTGTTCTTCCAAAGTACATACACACATATTTGCCATCACAGCAACTCTTTCCAAATTAAGTCATGATATTAATGTCTATGGACCTAATGCCTGGGAGGAAATTTAGCTGTCTGCTTGCCCACGTGTTGTATCCCCCAGGAAGAAGAGTGAAGCACAGAGCAGTGTGGATCTCCATGGTTGCCTATTTCAAAATTCAAACACTTCAATAAATTGAGGCAAACTATGAAAAGAGAGAGAA
>NW_020954652.1:850679-872263 GCF_900497805.2 Vombatus ursinus | reverse complement strand
AAGGAAGGAAGGAAGGAAGGAAGGAAGGAAGGAAGGAAGGAAGGAAGGAAAAAAGAAACAAAGAAACTACTTGTCTTATTATGCTTCTCTTTTCTCTACCAAACAAAATCATCTTCCAATGAGGAAGTACAGAAATAAAGGTAGTTGACTGAGAATTGGAAAATAGGAAAAGTGAGAAGATGGTAAACTACCATTTGCTGTTGTAGTTGTTCTTCAGTCATCTCTGATTTTTGTGACTTATCCATGAAGTTTATTTGGCAAGTGGTTTGCCATTTCCTTCTCCAGTGTGTCTTCATTTTACAGATTAGGAACTGAAATAAATAAAGGTTGAGTGACTTGCCCAGGGTCACACAGCTAGTAAGTGTCTGAGGCTAGATTTAAATTCAGATCTTCTCAACCCCACATTAGTGCTCTTTCCACTGTACCACCTAGCTGCCCCTACTGCCTTTACTGAATTTAAATCACCGCATCGAATGAATTGCATCTTAGGGTACTAAAAGAACTTGCATATATTTGCTGAGGTACTATTTGCAATCTTGCAAAAATTGTAAAGAACTGGAGAGATGCGGCGGAAGTGCAGATAGGCAAATGCACAATTTTTAAGAGTAGAAGACAGATTCTTCCAACTACAGGTGGGTGATCTTGATTTTGATTCCTGGCAACATTCTAGAACACATTATTTGAAAAGTCAATCAGAATAACTTATCAATGGCAGGGTTGATAATCATTTTGTTGTTGTTTGGTCATTTCAGTCATGTGCAACTCTTTGTGATACTATTTGGAGTTTTCTTGGCAAAGATACTAGAGTGGTTGGTCATTTCCTTCTCCAGTTCATTTTAGAGATGAGAATACTGAGGCAAACAGGGTTAAGTGATTTCCTGAAGGTCACACAGCCACTGCGTGTCTGACACCAGGCCTGGAGCTCTATCCACTGCATTACCTAGCTGCCTTTGATAATTATTAGCTACCAAGAATTCATTAAAAAACAAGTCAGGCCAAATTAACCTTTCCCTTTTGACAGGGTTACTAAATGGAAGTTTCCAAGGAATGCTATAGCATACCTGGATATTAGACAAATATTTAATAACCGTAGTAATGATAACATAATAAGTTATGCTTATATGACTCTTTAAAGTGTGCAGAGCCTCTCACAAATAGTCTTGTGGAAAACATGGAACAATTCAGGCTGGATTAGAGATAGCACAGGTAGGTTGTTTCAGAATTAGTTGAATGACTTGACTCAAAGTATGGTGATTAATGAATCTATCAACTCATGGAAAAATGTGTGATAGAATGCCATAGGGTTCACATCTTTGGATACATTCTGTTCAACACTTTTATCTGTGACTTGGGTAGAGACATAGACAATATTGTTTAATCTAATTTGCAGATGATGTAAAAGTGGGGAAGAAAGACCAATATGTCAAACGGCAGGGTCAGGATCCCAAAGTATTCCAACAAGCTAAAATTCTAGAACAAACTTAAGAAGTTTATAAGAATCAATGTAAATTCCAGCACATGGGTTCAAAAAATAAATCACATAAGTACAAAATGGGAAAATGTAGGGTATACTAGACAAAAGTTCATGCGGTTAAAAAAAACAATATGGTAAAAGATTTTGAGATCATGCCATATGAGGATCATTTGAAAGAACTGAAAATGTTTAGACTTGAAAAGAGAAGTGTGGGGGAGGCCAGGGATTGATAGCTGTGTTCAAGTATTTGATAACTATGATATGGGAGAGGGATTAGATTTCTGCTTATCCCAAAGGGAAAATCTAAGAGCAATGGGGAGAAGCTGAAGAGGCAAATTTAGTCTCGATGTAAAGAAAAACTTCTTTAAAATTATAACTCTCCAGCAGTTGAACAGGTTGCCTCAGAAGATTTACCTTCACTGGAAATCTTCCCCAAAAAGGTTAAATGACAACCTGCCACATATTTTGTAGAGTAGACTCTAACTTCACTATAGTTTTGGCCAGATAGCCTCAAGGGTTGGAAGATTCTGATTCAGAGATTTTGAAAACCTCAGAATTTGAGCACACTGAAAGCTCATCATTAGTCAACAATGTGACATATTAGCCAATATAAAAGCTAATGGGATCTTAGCCTGTATTAATTAAGGCAGTGTCTACAATGGCTACGGTGATAATCTTGCTACAGTAGAATATAAATCCCCTGAGGAAAAATACTGATTCTTATTGCCTTGGTATTCCCAGTATTTTATACACAGTAGGCATTTAACAAACTATTGTTAAATTGAATTTACCTCTGCTTTAGTCAGGACATATATGAAATGTTGGGTCCCACTCTAGACTTCCCATTTTAAGAAGGATATTGGTAAACTGGTACAAGTTCAAAGGAGGGCCATTAGTATGGTTAGGAAGCTCAGAACTGCCAGGCACAGTTAAAGAAAATGGGTATTGTTAGCTTAAAGGGAAGACTTAGTGGTTGAAGACAGAGGGAGGGTAGGGTGAGACAAGTATTTGAAGGGCTGTCATTTGGTATTGAGATTAGACCCGTTCTTCTTCTCCCTAGAGGAAATAAATAGAAGGAACGAGCAAAAGGTGCAGGTTGTAAGATTTAGAATCTCTCTAAGAAAAAAAAACTTCTTAGCCCTCTGAGGAGAATATGTTGTCTTGGGAAGTCATCACTAGATAACTTTGAGCAGATGTTAGATGACCACTTGTTGGGAAGATTGAAAAGGGGATTCCCATTCAGGTACAATGGACTTGATGCTTTCTAAGATTTATTCCAGCTCTGTTATTTTGAGTGCCCATCTCTAATCCCAGATTAGTATTTCTAAGCCCTCCTGGATAAGGGCCCTTCCTGCCTCATCTCCTCATGTTTATGAATCCCATCCCCGAGCCTTGATCCTGATGGTTGGGCACCTGCTACCCTCTTCTCCATCTTCCAGATAATAACGGTCTGTCCTGATACCATTCTACTATTGTCTCCCATTCTGGCTTCTCTCCAACACCTGCTTTGCCTCTAGTTATCTGCCCTGTTGTGTTTTCCATACCATCTCTGGTCTGGCTGATGTACCATCAACAAATCCCTAGTTATAACAGCAACTGAAAATATTCTAAAATATTGTTGGTAGCACTTAATTTGTGTTTATATAATTATTAATGATATTTCACCTTCCTATAAATTATAGCTCCAACTACACTGAGGAAAAATATTTCCTATAATTACCCATCAAGTGAATTAGAACAATTTAAGTGAATAGGTGGAATTAGTGAATGTAAGACCTTCTTTATGTAATTTTAAAAGCTTCCTGTCTTGAAGACATTTAATGAATATAATCAAGGAACCTCACTCCTCAGTCCTGTCAGTCAGTCAATAATACTAAGTGCTGGGAATATAAAGAAAGGTAAAAGAGAGTCTCTGCCCTCAAGGAGCTCACAATCTAATGTACATGCAAACAACTATGTACAAAGAAGATATCACAAGGATAAATTGGGTAAAATCAATAGAGAGAAGGAACTACCACTAAGGGGACTCAGAAAAGGCTCCCTGTAGAAAATGGAGTTTTACTTGGGACTTTAAAAAAGAGGAAAGCCAGGAGGTAGATGAGGAGGAAGAATATTCCAGGCATGGGGAATGGTCAGTGAAAATGCTCAGAGTCTGGATATGGCTTGTCTGTTGTAAGAACCAGTAAGGAGCTCTGGGGCTCATTTCCCTCATGTGCTTTGTGTGTTGGGAGCCAATGCCCCAACCCCTCTGGGCTCAGCAGGATTGTACGTTACAGACATAATCCATCCAATTAGTTCAAAAGGAAAGGTTTGTTGTGTGTATGGTCCTCTGTCCTAGACAAGGGGAGGGTATCAACACTCATGAATTTACTCCTGCCCTGACAGTCTCAAGGAACAGCAGCTAAAGCAGCTACATTTAAATATCCAATAAATGCAATGTCTCCTTGGGACATCAACAATAGGAAACAGGATTAAAAGAAAAAAAACAAACAATGGTAACAATTGATGATGAGCAAGTTTTAATTGAATTTGACCAAGTCGGTTAGAATATGGCCAAATCCAATGGCTACAGGTATTCTAAAGTCCTAGATTCACTTATAAACTGAGTATAAAGAGGCCACCCCTTTGAGGTAGTCATTGTCAGAGAGCAGGGGCTCTGTCATGGACCCCTTTGGCAGTCACTATGATGAAATCTATGTATTCCTTCTCAGAATAGTATTTTTAAAATGCATAAAATGAAATATATGGGATTGCAAAGAAAATAAGCCATGTTGAAATTCAGTCATCAATTTTAAAAAATTCATGAACCTCAAGTTAAGAAACCCTATTTTAGAGTCTAATAAATGATAGTATCTAGTAGAATGAAGGGCAGCTAGGTGGTTCAGTGGATATAGTGCTGGCCTGGAGTCAGAAAGACCTGGGTTCAAATCCAGTTGTACACATGTACTAGCTTGTGACTCTGGGCAAATCACTTAACCTTGCTTGCCTCAGTTTCCTCATCTGTAAAATGAGCTGGAGAAGGAAATGACAAACCACTCCAGGATCTTTGCCAAGAAAACCTCAAATGGGATCATGAAGAGTCAGACACAACTGAAATGATTGAACAATCAAAAGTAGAATGTAGACTCCTTCAATCTAACAAATGCTTTTAAGGTACCTATTATGTGTAAAAGGCACTAGGGTACTAAGGTAAACATGAAATAGTTTCTACTATCAAAGAACTCATACAGTATTCTATGGGGGGGGGGGTCAGAGGGAAGGAAAAATACAATGTGCACACAGATAAATGCAAAGCAATTTCAACCTGACATATTGCCCTGCACACAGTAGGTGCTTAATGAGTAATGAATTTAATTGTGTTTAATTAAACTGGGACAGCACAGCTGCAACTCATTTGGGGAAGACTGAACAGTAGGTCTCATAAGACCTAAAAACTCCCAAACGCCCATAGGAAAGTGAATATAGCAAACTGTGGATTCTGCAAAACTCATCCAATTTTGGATGTCCTGCTCTCTGACCATATCTCTTTGCTCCTTCTTCTCAAACCCTACTGTGATTCCAGTGATGACTTGACTTCTGGCCGCTCAGCTTAGCATACAACATCCCCAGGAACCAACCTCTGATTTTGCCCAACCAAATCCAAAAGAGAACTAGAGCAGAGTCAGACAATCTGAGTTCAAATCTCTGCTGCTTACTTCCCATGTGATCTGGGGTAAGTCACTTGACTTCCCTGGGAGTCAGTTTCCTGAGCTGTAAAATGAAAATGATTGAATTAGTCTTTAATGGATTTTGGAACTCTAAATCTATGATCCTATGCTCCTAGCCCCTTTCTGAATGGACAGCCATCCAACCATGGGCCTCTCAGGAAGATTTCAGAATGATACACTGAGGCCAGTCTAAATAGGTCTAGGCTTTTGAGACTCTGTGAAGTCATTGGGTAGCTAGGTGGCACAGCCGGCCCAGTCAGGACTGATCTGAGTTCAAATCTGACCTCAGATATGTATTAGCTGTGTGACCCTGGATAAGTCACTTCACCTTGTTTTTCAGTTTTCTCATCTGTAAAATTAGCTGGAGAAGAAAATGGCAAAGCACTCCAGTATCTTTGCCAAGAAAACCCCAGATGGACTCATGAAGAGTTAGACATGACTGAAAGGACTCAACAACCACAACAACATGGAGTCATCAGATCATAGGTTCATAGATTTAGAATTAGACCTCCTCCCTTATTTTATAGATGAGGAAACTGAAGCTTAGAGAGATTAAGTGATTTGCCCAAGGTCACACCGTAACAGAGTCAACATTCAAACCCAATTCCTCTGATGTTCTTCCTCCAGTGTTCTTCCTACTGTACCATACTGCCTCTCTCAAACATGTATCTCTCCTTTAAAGAAGCTTACTCGACTGAGTATACAACTAGTTACTAATTTCATTCAACAATAATTTATTAAGCACCTGTTGCATGTCATAGGGATTTGAAATAAAAAAAACCAATCCCTGCCCTCAAGGAGCTTACATTCTATGGTGAGAAACAGCACATATGCAGATAAGTTAATGAAAAATATATGTGTTCAAAGTAATGAGAAAGTAATTGGGGGGAGGAAGGTATTAGCACTTGGTGGCAACAAGAAAAGCCTCTTGTATTATGGAGTAATTGAACCCCAGCTTGAAGGAAGCTAGGGTACTGGTACTATTTCCCCATCTGTGACTTATGACATTTGGGTATGTAGTAAAGATGTCTGTGGGGCTGACCAGAGAAGGTAAGGACAATGTAAAGGGTTTATTAGAATTTTTTTTTAGCTATATTGGGAGGGAAAAAAAGATCAAAGGAGGGATCAGACTTTGCTTGGGGACTGATGGGACAATGACAATTAAAAACAGAGAGAAGATGTTCATTTCTTATTTCATTTCTGTTTTCTCTGCAACAATAAAATTACCTTTACACTGGAAATGATAGGACACAAATGAGTAACAAAAAGCTGATACTCAAGTAAGAAAGAGAGTACTAAGCTGTCCTTCATGAATTCAAGTGACCAGGCCCAAATCAATGATATTCTTGGGACCAAAAAGAATCAGCAGGTGTGATGGCTAAGCCAATTTAAGTAATATGTGAAGGATCATGGGAAATGGGAGATGTATCACAAGATATTAGAAGGGCAAATGGTCTGATTTTCAGAGAGAGAAGGGAAGGGGAGGGAAAGGGAAGGGGAAAGAAGAGGAAAGGGAGAGGAGGGGAGGGGAAGGGAAGAATAGGGTCTGAAAACTCTAGGCCAGTGAACTTGATTTGGATTTCTAGGAAAATTCTAGAATAGATCATTAAAGGATGGTTGGCAGATACTTAGATAGGAAAGCAATGATTACAAAGAGCCAGCATAACTTTTTCAAGATGATGCCAGACTAATGTCATTGCCTTTTTTTTTTTTTTGGACAGGATCACTAAACTGGAAGCTGAGAGAAAAACTGTGAGTATAGTTTATATTTTAGCAAAGTTTTTGATAAAGTATCACACATATTTCTTATGGAGAAAATAAAGTTACATAGATTAGACAATAATACAGTACAATGTACACAAAACTAATTGGATGGCTGGACTCAAAGAGTTGCTGTTAATGGTTCAATGTCAACATGGCAGGAAGTCTTCCAGGGACTATACCAGGGAACTGTCCTTGGTTCTGTTCTAGTTAACATTTTTTTCAATGACTTGAACAGAGGCACAGAGAATATGCTCATCACATTTGCAGATGATTAAAAAAAAAAAACTTGAAGAGACAGCTAACACAATGGATGTCACAGTCGGGACCCAGAGGAATTTTGACAGGCTAGATCATTGGACTGAATCTAATGATACAAAATTCCAGAGGGATAAATGTAAAGTCTTGCATTGGGCACAAAAAATAAATTTCATGAGTATAAGGTGGGAGAGACATTATGAAAAAAAAAATCTGAAGGGCTTTATTGGACTGAAAATTAAATGAGTCAGCAGTGTGATGTGGCAGCCAAGAAATGATTGGTTGAAGGAACTAAGCACATTTTAGCTTAGAGGAAAAAAAGACTCACATGGTACATGATAGCTATCTTCAAGTATGTGAAGGCTATCATGTGTTCTGTTTCTGACGTGCTCTAGCTAGGTGACCTTGGCAAGTCACTTAATGTCAGGGTACCCCAGGCAACTTTCTAAAACTATAAATTGGAGAGTAAGTGCTCATCAACACCAGGAATTCTCTATACTAATGAAAAACAAGTCAGGGCCCCCAATTATTTTTGTTGTTATTAGCTTTAGTTTAAAGAGACCTTAATTACAGCCATTGGGAATTGATTGACAGCCCTGGTTTTCCTAAAAAAAATTTTTTTAATTTGTGAAATTCATACCTACTTATAAATTTCAAAGGCATCTTTGCATTCATGCTAAATGATTTAAACCAGGCTAGCGATCTTAGTTTAAGTAAGTGAGTTATTTTAACTCCCCTTAAGATGATCAGTAAGATTCAAGCAGAGCCTCTACTGAATGAAAATACATTCCCCCTAAAATTTGCTATTGCTATTGTTATTGTTGAGTCATTTTTCCAGTTATGTATGACTCTTCAAGACCCCTTTTTGGGGTTTCCTTGGCAGATACTGGACTGGTTTGCTATTTCCAAGTTAATTTTACAGATGAAAAAACTGAGGCAAACAGGGTTGAGTGACTTGCCCAGGGTAACACAGCTTGTAGGTATCTGAGGCCAGATTTGAACTCAGGTCTTCTTAACTCTAGGCCAGGCACTCTATCCACTGCACCACTTCGATGCCCCTAAAATTAGCTTGTTAATAGTTGATAAAGACCTGGTGTTCAAGCCAGAAAGACCTTCACTTGGGATCTATCTCTTTGAAATACTGTCTGGATTTACCCCAGGGTAAATCACTCAATTTCTCAATACTTTAGGCAACTCCAAAGACTATAAATTGTAAAGAAGATGCTAACCTACATTGGCAGAGGGAGTTTCATCTCCTGGTAGTTCTGTATACCAATGAAATCACAAGTTCAGTCCCTATGTCTATTTGTATCTATGTATGTAGACTGTAAATTTCTTAAGGGGAGGGACTTTCTTTTTCTTTTTTTTTTCATTTTGGTCTTTGTACTCCCTAATACAGTGTCTGGCACATACTAGTCATTTAATGAATGCTTAGTCATTGATTTCCCCAGCTCAGCTTGGCCTTTCTGAGACCTGTACATATGTAGGAGTAAGTCAGCTCTTCTGCCATTTCTTCTGAGCTAATATTCTGTGACTTGCTCCTGGACACTGAAGTCAAAACTTCAAGTTTGACCTGCATTCATATTTTTTTCAACCAACCCCATTTTCTCAGAATCAACTCAAAATTTCTCACAGACTTTGGCTTAACCCCAGTAAAAAGTGATAGGTAACTCTCTTAGGCATCCTTTTTCTGATGGGGGTGATTAGAAAGCCTTATTTGGCAAGGGCCAAGATGAAATGGGGCTTCTCTTTCACCCCCCCTTCTGTTAAATTCTAACTAGTCACCCCTCTCCCCATACCAGTAAAGCCTGGCTGTTTTCTCTGGCATAGTCTGGCCAAGTCTTGTTCCAGGGTGATTGAAGAGAAGGGGAGGAGGAGGAAGAGGGAGAGGGGAGGGAACTCCTCCAACTGGGATGTGGTTTTACTTCTATGGAAGACAGATTCAAAGAAAGTTAAACTTCAGCCAACCTGGAGGTGGGAGGAGAATTAGTTGATTATTTACTGCTACACTTGAGCTTAGGAAGATCCCATGGCATAAGTGTGGAGGAGGTGGAACTCATAAAGTACTTCTCTACTTCTTTCTAAACATAATGGGCAGAAAATGAGCCAGTTTAGATCTGTGTACATGGTAGCCAATCCCCTGACCTCCTCAAATACCCAGGATGCATCATGATTTATAGCCAAAGCCAAGAAAACACTAATGAAGCCAAGGTGGTCAGATTGGCAGAACCAATTTAGTTATTGAAAATCTGTTTCTCCATTTCCCAGGCCTTGTACTATCATAAAAAATTAATCTTTTATATTATACAATGAAGTAGGTAATTTAAAGGCTAATGAGTATTAAACAGAGGGAATTAAGAGAAACCTTTCCAAATGAATTCATAAAATGAAAATACAGTATCTGTTTCAAAGAGTCCTTTGATCAAAAAGAAATTAAGTAGATATGCAAGGAGTGATGGGACCTTCCATCCAAGCCAATCTTTTTGTAACATAGTGCAGAAGATTTAGAGCTATAAAGGACCTTAATGCTTATATAGACTGATCTCTGGAATAAGGAAATTGACCATGAAATCATTGATCTAAAGCTGGAGTTCTTAGCTCCCCTAAGGGGTCCATGGATGCCAGGGGTTTTGTGAACTTAGATGGGGGGAAAACCCACTAATCTCTAACTGAAAGTTAGCCTTTCCTTCAATTATGATTTTTTAAAAATACATTATACTGGAGAGGAATCCATAGGCTTCACCAAATTGCCATAAGGGCCTATGAAATAAAATAGAAAAGGTTAAGAATCCCTGGTCTAGATACTGAAGGAACCTAGAGACCTAGAGTGAAGTGGCTTGCCTAAGGTCACACAATGGAATAAATATGAAGAAACAAGATTCAAACCCATGTTCTTTCCACTCTACTCTACTGCCTGTGGAGACAGAAGCTCTTTTACATTGTTATTATAATTATTATTATTTATTTATTTTTATATTAATCAAGGGCCCCAAAAGTCCTAGGTAATATTGTGGAATACTACTTCTGGAGTCAGAAAATCTCAGTTCAAATCCTGGTCCTGACGCTTAATACTTACATGATATTGACCTTTCTGGGTTTCAGTTTCTTAATGAAAAGGTTGACCTAAGTGGGTTGGAACTCAAAAGACTTTTCCAGCTCTATATCTAGGATCTTAAGTAGTCATAGCCTTTGCCTGAAAACCTCCAATCAAGTGGAACCCCACTACCTCCCAAAGTAGCCAGTTCTACTCTGGGAGAGTTACTAGGAAATTTTTCCTAACACCATGCTGAAATTTGCCTCTCTCCATTACTCTACTGCAGCTAGCTAGTGCTGTGAATAGATTGCTTAACAAGAGTCAGAAAGACTCCACTTACTAGCTGTGTGACCCTGGGCAAGTCATTTAACCTCTATCTAACTCAGTTTCTTCATCTGTAAAGTCTGAATAGCAATAGCACCTATCTCCCAGGGTTGTTGTGAGGATAAAATGAGATAATATTTATGAAGTGCTTTACAGCTCAAAAAGCATCACATAAATTCTCAATTATGTTAATATTATTACTTCTAATTCTACCTTCTGAAATCAACCAGCACAGCAGCATATTGAATCACAATAGAAAGATCATAATATTTGGGTTGAGAAGACATGGGTTCAAACCCACTTCTCTTACTATTTTTGTGACCCTGGGCAAGTCACTTCATTTTTCTGGGCCTCTGTTTACTCATTTGTAAAATGAAAGGGTTGGTTGGACTGATTTTTAAAAATTCCTTCTTACTCTAAATCTATGATCCTAAAAATATGTATTGAGATACCACTGTCAAAAACCCAGGAAAGTGAGAAATAAATGGAGTGAAAAAACTGAGAGTCAGACAAGTGAGAAAAACAAGAAAGAAGCTGATCCAAAAGGCCAAAGGAAGAACAGAAGGGTTTTCTACTTTCTTGTCATGTCACTCACTAGCATCAGGGTGTATGAATCTGGTGATGGAGGTAGCCAGCACATGTAAGGTGAAAAATTCCAAACTATGGCATTCAAAGCCTCCAAGCCTCTACTTTACTCACTCAATCTTATTTCCTACAACTCCCCAAGGCAAACCCTACAAGCAAGTCATCCCAGGCTCTTCTAGGTTTCCCATCTGCACATAGTTTGGTCCTACTCTATGCCTTTAGGTTCATTCCTATCTGCTACATTTCTCTTGTCAAATTTCTGCTGCACGAGAGCTGAGAAGATATTTATAGAATATTTTCCATTGTTTATGCTTATTTTTTCTTTCCCCAGACTCTATCTTATAGGAATGTGATTCCTCCTCATCCCTTCTCTTTCTTTTCCACCAATCTTACCCTTTACTTATCTCAAATCCCACTACCAATGTGTCTGCCGGGATTGGGGTGGCTGGAGCATTTAGAATGGTAGAACCTGAAAGGACTTGGGGTTTTTCAGCAGGAAAAAGTAAACCATAAGGAAAGTTCAAATCCAACCTCAGACACTTGACCCTTACTTAGCTGGGTGACCCTGGTCAAGTCACTTAACTCCAAATGCCTTACCAAAAAAAAAAAAGTAAACCATAAGGAAGAAGATGGCTGCTTCACACACATCACATATCCTTCCACCCTTATACTAGTTAAGCTGAGTATCTCAGAATAAATGTAAATACAGCACCCAAACAGCGCCTGAATTTCAGGGGTATCTTGGTTACTTGGACAGTGGGCTGGATCTGGACTCAAAAGGACCCTGCCTTAATCACTTTGTTAGCTGCATGACTCTAGACAAGTCATTTAATTTTGACTTCATTTCCCTCATCTGCACAAATGGTTTAACAATAACACTTATATGTAAGTAAAGTTAGCTAGCTAGCTAAAGAGACAGACAGACAGACAGATAGATGGATTGATAGAAACAGATAGATTGATAAAGCAGACTGATAGGTAGATAGAGGCAGACTGATAGATACAGACAGATTGATAGCTAGAGACAGATTGATGAAGACACACAAACAGGTAGGTAGATCAATCGATTGATTGATAGATTTTTTTTTAGTTTTGTTGTTGTTCAGTCAGGTCAAACTCTTTGTGACCCCATGGACCATAACACACCAGGCCTCTCCATCCTCCACTACCTCTCAAAGTCTATCCAAGTTCATGTTCATTGCTTCCATGACACTATCTATCTCATCCTCTGCTGTCCCCTTTTCCTTTTGCCTTCAATCTTTCCCAACATCAGGGTCTTTTCCAATGAGTTCCATCTTCTCATTATGTGGCCAATAGATAGAGCATTTATTAAGTGTTTGCAATCTCAGTCCTGGGGATCCAAATACAAGCAGGCAGGACAGCATCTACTTTCATTGAGCTTACATTTTAATGGGGGAAGACAATGCCAGTGGCTCCATTTGGTTACATCTCTGCCAAGATATTTTCTACATTAAGGTTAAAATTTTTTTTAACCAGTCCTTAATATCAGTGTTCATTGAATCCAACATCTTTCCTGGATGATAACTCGATAATGATATCCACATAAGTGTCAACAACAGTGCACTTGGTCAATGTGGGCGCCATGAGATTTCCCCAGTCCTAATTCAGTGCTTCTCATCCAGCTGCCACTGTTTATACCACTAGACATCAGCCACTTGATACACAGTCAAGCCCCTCTAAAGCCGTCCTGGCTGGAAAGATGATCCCTTGTGATGTGAAGGCTTTGGCTAGAGCAGCAGTTCCTAACCTCACTTGTCATGGACCCCTCTGGCAGTCTAGTGAGCCTGAGTGACCCCTTTTCAGAGTCACACTTTAAAAGGATAAAATGTAAGGGATTAAATTCAATTATATTCAAACACATTTATCAGAATATTAAAAATAAAAAGTTCACCAACTCCCATTAAGAACCTGTGAACTAGTTGGACTCTGAGGCCTTTTGTAACTCTAGATTTATGACCCTGGGTGGAAACTGCTGCTCCAATAGCCTCTGCTATAAAATCACTCTGCCCAAGAGTTCTCTGAGAAGTTTGCATTCTAATAATAATAGCTAGAATATATATAGCACCTTAAGGTTTGCAAAGTGCTTTGCAAATATTATCCCATCTTATTCTCACAACAATCCTGGGAGTTAAGTGCTATTATTATCCCATTTTACAGATGAGGAAACCGAGGCAGTGACTTCCCTGGGGTCACACAGTTAGTGAGTGTCTGAGACCAAATTTGAACTCAGGTCTTCCCAACCAGCATTCTATCAACTCCACCTCCTAGTTTTCCCATCTTTCTTTAAGTCCCAACTAAAATCTCATCTTCTACGGGAAGATATTCTCAATCTCTCTAAATTCTAATGGCTTCTCTTTTTTAATTTACTTCCTATTTACCCTTTAGGCGGTGTCTGGAGTCAAAAGAACCTGAGTTCAAATCTTGTCTCAGACACTTACTGGCTCTGTGACCTTAGGCAAGTCATTTAATCCTATTTGCCTGAGTTTCCTCATCTCAACAGCAGAAGAAAACAGCAACCACAACAGTATCTTTGCCAAGAAAACCCAGATGGGATCCCAAAGAGTCAGACACAACTGAACAACAACATTTATCCTATAAATAAAAGGTTTGTACATATTTGTTTGTTTGCTGTCTCCCCCATTAGACTGTAAGCTCCTTGAGGACAGGTACTGTGTTTTGCCTCTTTTTGTATCTTCAGTGCTTAGCACAGAGCCTGGCACAAGGTAGGTGCTTAATAAATGTTTCTTGACTGACTGCCACCTAACTGCCTAGAGATATTTGTTTCTTAATGATACCACAGGCCATGATGAAAATCCTAATTCTATTTTGCTGAGTCATTTTTGATTTGAGGACTGTTCAATAATTGCAGTTTCCCTTCTGAATGATCCCCTCTCAATAGCCAGTGACAGATATCTCAAAAATTCAGCCTACGCTACAGTTGAAAGCATGAACTATTGTGCTGATTTTGCCTCTATCCCTCAGTTATTCTACTTACAAAAACAGAATGCAAGGGAGCAGAGTGGGAACGTGAGATGGAAATAGTGTGCCTCTCTTGGCCCAAAAGAAGATTACCAGGAAAAAAAAACACACGAAAAGAACATTTTATCAGAGTGATTGCTACCCAAGGCTGATGCAAGCATAAGGGGCCTCCCTCGGTCTCTCTGGCTAATAGCCACAGTAAGGTCCATAATATCATCATGGGCTGTTCTCCTGTCAACACAGTCAAACACTTATATAAAAGTCAAACCTGGCTGGAAAGAACTGTCATGCTTTCTCTGTGTTTGTTGGCAGAGGTTTCAAGTGTCTGATAAAATTGGGGAGTTCAGTTATAGGGCTTGATGAATGTCCCTTTGTAGCTGATGAGAGCTAATGCCATCAGTGGCAGAAAGGGAAAAAAGGCTGCTTGTGCAAAGCACGTAGAAATAGACCAGTCTAATCCTGGTGGCCTTTGAGGGGGGAAAAATTGGGTGAACTCTGAAGATCTTCTCTTTATCTGCTCTTTGCCCTAAAGGTTTAGAGTCCTGTCAGGTTGTCAGTCAGAGAGGAAGAGAAAACTGAATTTGGCTGTTGTCTTCAGTCTTCAAGGGGACAAAAGTCTTTGGAGGCAGCCTGGCCACTCAGCCCTTTTCACTTAAGAGAGTGAAGGTGCTAGGTTCCAGAGAAGACCAGGCAAGGAATGGAAGTGATAAGGACCAGGGATAAACAAAGATCAGGGCTGCCCACTGTCAGAGACAGGAATGAAAAGGATTTGCTCTGAGGTGGGCAGCCTTTTTCTTTCACTACAAAATCATGTGCCTCTGATGCTGACCACCTGTGTGACCCTGGGTAATTCACTTAATAAAAATAATTATAATAGTTTACATTTATATAAAGGAGATAGAGAACTTTGCCAGAGCAGTAGGAACGTAGGGTAAAAGTCACTAGCTGGCAAATGTACCTTGGTCTTGGTGGCAGAAATGCAGGGCAAAGGTCACTGGATTTGACACCTCTAAGGACCTCCTTGAAGCTTTTCAAACTGTCAGGTAATTTGCATGGATCTGATGCTAGCTGCCAGAGGCGTGATGGGAGCTGAAAGAAATCCACTTACCTTAACCTAATTAAGAGGGCTAAAAGAGGAGGAGGAGGGAAGGAGAAAAAAGGAGGGGAAGAAGGGGAAGGGGGGGGAAGGGACATTAGGAGGGAGAGAGGGAGGGGAAGGGGGATCAAGATAGAGGAAAGGGAAGGAGGGGAAAGGAAAGGGAACTAAGATGAAAGGAGGGGGAGAGAGGGAAAGGTCGGTGGAAGGTAGATTACGATGGCGGGAGAAGAAAGGGAATGAGGGGAGGGGAGGGGCAAGAGAGAGGAGGAGGAGGAATAAATGAGTGAATTTTTTTCAATTATGTCATTGCCTGAAAGAGATGTGATGGACGTAGTGTCTTGGGGTACAGACTGAAACATATTTTTGGGATATGGCAATGTGGAAATTTAGTCTTTCTTTTTCAATGGAGCGAGGTAAGAGAGAGAGAAAATAGATTTTTGTGAATTAGAAAAATAAAATTTAATTAAATTTTTAAAAGATTTTGGAGAGTTACTCAAGAGGTCTTAAGCTACTCAGGCTTGTAGGCTACTCAGTAATAGCTAAAATACAGATTTACTATACGTCTGAAAAAGTGTTGACTAACCTCAGGTATGCTGGCCCTAAGTAGTCTCATACATAAAAGGAATAACACTCCCTTCAAGGACAAATAACTTATAGAAGATAACAAGTCCAGAAAATGGCATAAGTAGTTCATTGAAGAAGAAGTCAGACCAGATGGCAGCTCTAGCTGATAGAAGCCACAAACATACCTCTGATAAAGAAATCAAAATGGTATCAGAGAGGTGATCAGATACAATGGAAAGAGTGAGCATTGGATTTAGAGTCAGAAGGATTGGGTCCCAACCTTGTTCTGTGGCATGCTACTTGTGTGATCTTAGGCAAGTCATTTCCTTGGGCTTCTGTTTCTTCATCTGCAAAATGAGGGGCTGAATAGATGACCTCCAAGGACCCCTCCAGCTCTCGATATATGGTCCTATGAAAACTCCAGCAGATGGCAGCAACAGGTTGGAAGAGAAACAGTGAAAGGATGCTCCAGAGGCAGAGGGAAAAGACAACAGTGAAGGCTAGCTAATTAACAAGAAATAGAACTTGGAGAGATGTTTCCATTATGTTCCCATGAGGATGAGAAATCACATCCTTTTGGGTAAAAGAGAAGGGGAATGACCAGACATTTTGATTTCCTTTGTTATTTACTTTATCATTAGTATTCTATTCCAATTTAATGTCTGCTATTTGATTTATGGCTTCTGTCTGGTCTGTTGGTTGATAATGGGCTAGATGGGGGCTCAAGCTATATTTATATAACTACGATTGTTTCAAATTTCCCACACTAACTCTGGGGAAGGGAGAAAGACAGGGTAAATGAGAGCCATTCACTGAAGTGATCAGAAGGAGGTCTCTCTGTGTGAATTTGAGTTTGAAAACATTTTATCAGTTTCTCCTGTTCATTTCTATTTGGTGGCAAATACCTCTTCAAATGAGTGATTATACGGTAACCCAGCTTCCACACTGGAGAAGAGAAAAGGGGAAAGCTCACTCATGAGACTTACATATCTAAAAGATATTAGAGCATGTTCTTCACCACTGGCTGAAGCCAGGGAAGGTAAGGTGTTATCATCCTCCAAATCTGTGATCAGAATAGGGTGATGATATGGCAGCTTTTTCCAAAATGGCTTCCTAGTTTCCCCTCTGTATAGAAAAGGTGCATTCTCTGGCATATATTAGTGATGCGCCCTCCTTTTCAAGGACAATGATAAATAGGGAACCGTATGTTATCTGCTCCCTCCACTTTAATGGCTACACTTGAGGGTCTTTGGCTGAGGGGCATGCAAGTATGAGTGGAATGTTTTCCTCATTTACTCAAGGTTGGTTAATAAGGGAGATATGTAGGCTTTTATCTATGATGCCAGGTGCTTTGGGGCTGTTTAGCTGCAAATGAACACTTATCTATGAAATTATAATTGAGGAAACAAGGCAATATTCTCAGCTGGTTTCAGGGGTGAGAACAAAAGGAAAATGAGAAACAATTAAAACTGCCTAGATTTATAAGTCAGTAACCAATTTTAAGTTGCTTTCCCAGTGCCAGGAGGAGGGCTTTGGGTTGGCCTTTCAGATGAGGATCAAAAACCTTATGGAGTCATTTGAGGTTTTTCCCCGCAATGATATTCTACATAAGAATGCTAACTCAAGTTCTGAAGAGAAAGAGGTATAAAATTCCAAAATACAAAGATCCTAATAGGGGAAAGGGAAGTATTAATTATGAATATACATATAAAACTAGCTCTGAAGGTATATTTTTTCCCAAAGAATAGCACTTCATTTACATTCCCCAGAAAGGTAGTACTCTGAAGTTAAAAAATTCAAATAAGTAAACCTATCCTTTTACACACCCTAAGAAGGCTCATACAAGTCACCTCCTAGACACTATGAAATGAATTAGGGTAATCATAGTGTACCAAACCCTACAATAGGGGAGTTCCAGATACCCTGTGTCATAGGGTTCTTTGAGACTTTGAGACTTACACAGCACATTACACACATTATCTCATTTGATTCTCATAATTATCTCATTATTATACCCATTTTACAGATGTGGAAACTAGGGCTCTGAGGGATTTAGCAGTGGTATGCTGGTGAATATTTAACAACGAGCTCTCTCCTACATAATGTGCTTTTACTAACATACTTTTAAGTTGAAATCTTCATCATTAACATTTTTCAATCGCTTTCTTAAGCTAGCCAATCAACGAAACAATAAATGAAGCTCTGATCTGTAGCATTTCTCACTTTCTGAGGTGCAAATGTCCACTGAAAATTTAACAACTGGCTCACTGAAAATTTAACAATAGGTTCTCTGAGGTAGTGAGAGCTGCACATCCCTGGATTCAAGTGTCTTGCCCACAGTCACAAAACAAGTAGGCATAAAGGGTGGAATTAAAACCTAGGTCTTTCTGATTCCAAATTCATATCTCTTTCTAACTTTTATGAGCCATGGCTTCCTGAGCTATAAAATGAGGGGTTTATTTTAAATGGCTTTCAAAGTCTCTCCCAGTTCTATGTTCTCTGAAGCTATGGGGAAACTAAGCGTCCTCAAAATCTTAGTACACATGAAGACTTTTGGGACATTCTCTATACATTCATATAGACAGGGATTAGACCCATTAGACTGGACAGTGGACTCTTTGAGAGAAGCGACCAGTTTTGTGCCCTTTTTTGCATCCCCAGAGCTTAACACAGGGCCTGCCATCTTTGTTGTTCAGTTTTTCAGTTGTGTCCAATGCTTTGTGACCCCATTTGGAGTTCTCTTGGCACCAATACTGGAGTGTTCTGCCATTTCCTTCTCCAGCTCATTTGACAGATGAGGAAACTGAAGTAAACAGGGTTAAGTGACTTGCCCAGGGTCACACAGTAAGTGTCTGAGGCCAGATTTGAACTCAGGAAGAGTAGTCTTTCTGACTCCAGGGCTTGCACTCTGTGTACTATGGCACCACCTAGCTGTCCCAGGGCTGGTCATAGGCAACATTAGGTTCACATTTATATTGCACTTTACAGTTCCTTCTAGCCAACTCCCCTCTCCCAACCATACCACACAGTCTTAGTGGAAAGAGTGGTAGATTTGGAGTTAGAGAAGCAGGATTTGATTTTCAGCATTTTCTGTGCAATCTTGGGCAAATCAGAAACCTCTCTGGGCCTCAGTTTCTCCACTTATATAAGTAAGTGACGGACTAGATTCATGTTTCTCGACCTGAGGCATGCACACCTATGAATGGGTATGAGAACCCCTGGACCAGATGGTCCCTTTCAATTCTAGATCTATGAAGCGATGATATTTGTCCTTTCTCTTTGTCCAAGCACAAAGCTTTCCTTAATCAGATTTCAGCTTCTGGGAAGTTGAGGAGGGAGGTGGTAGGGATAAATGATTGTGCAGTTGATTCATTAATAAGAATTTGTTGAGCCCTTACTATGAACAAAGGGCAGCTAGGTGGCACAGCGGATAGAGCTCCAGGCCTGGAGTCAGGAAGACATGAGTTCAAATCCAGCCCCAGACACTTACTCACTGTGTGACCCTGGGTAAGTCACTTTACCCCATTTGCCTCAGTTTCCTCATCTGTAAAATGAGCTGGAGAAGGAAATGGCAAACCACTCTGGTATCTCTACCAAGAAAACCCCAAATGGGGTCATGAAGAGTAGGACACAACTGAAAGGACTCAAGAACAAAACTATGGACAAACCATTATACTTGGTGCTGTGGGAGACACAAGAAAGTATCAGATATGGTCACTGCCTTCTAAGATCTCATCAACTAGGTTAGAAAGAAAAGGTGTAAATAACAATAATAATGATGACGATAATAATAGCTAGAATTTATATGGAGCATTACATTTTGCATAATGTTTTATGTAAGTTATTTCATTTCATCCTCACAACAACCCTGTAAGGTCAGTGCTATTATTATCCTCATTTTTACAAGGGAGGAATCTGGACTGGTCAAATGACTTGCCCAGGGTTACACAGCTACTGTCTAAGGCTGAGGATATGAACTCAAGTCTTTCTGGCTCAAGTTAGGCATTCTCTACCGTGCCACCTATAAACCTATAAAGCCACTGATATCAGAGGTGTTGCAAAGTATGTCATTAACGGCCAAGAGAAGTTTGGGTATAGCATACCAAGAACTGCCCCGTGGAGTCTAGAAGACTTTGGTTTGAATCCTTTCTCCTTTCATTCAATTTCTGGTCCAGGTTGTTATTGTTCACCTACACATATGTATGAATATGTGCACACACATATATAATAATATATGTGTCTGTATAAATTTCAATTCCTGGTCCAGATTTTTGTTTACTTGTATCACTTGTCATATACACACACACATACACACATATATATATAAATATATGTATATATACATAAAACACATATATAATGCATGTGTATATCTCTATCTGTTGGACAAATTGTATACACAAACAACAATCTGGATCAGAATTGAAATATATATGATAATATATGTGTGTACATATATACATATGTGTGTGTGTATATATATATATATATATACACACACACATAAAAAGAAAAGAAGAGAACCATGGTGATTTTAATAAGGTCCATGATTATTCAAAGGCGATCAACTTAGTTATCTACATGCAAAAATAAAGAGGATGAAGAACATATGTTTCCCAGTCTCTGACATACAATTTGACTGACTATCCAGGAATTTACTCCATATTTATAGAGTTAATTCATATATTATGGTTATTCAGTTTTGTTTTCAGTCATGTTTGACTCTTCGTGACCCCATCTGGGGTTTTCTTAGCAAAGATACTGGAGTAGTTTGCCATTTCCTTCTCCAGGACATTTTACAGATGAGGAAACCGAGGCAAACAGGGTTAGGTGACTTGTCCAGGGTCATACAGCCAGTAACTATCTGAGGCTGGATTTGAACTCAGGTCTTCCTGACTCTACACCCAAAATTGCACCACCTATTGGCCCTAAACCATATATTCTGATGGATTACAGCCATAGATGGTCATTCTATCTATAATAATCTTGAAAACACGTGTTCTTCAACCCCTTCGTTTTTTTACAGTGTGGGTGGATAAGCTGTTCTGTTTGGAATAGCCATGGATTCCATTAAGGAGACTTTATAGTATTCCAGAGTTTTGATGTAATCAGCACAATGTAAATCACCAAAAGGAACATGTGGAGAATGTTATGGTAGATAAGGGCCCCCTCTTCTACATGGACTTGGTACAGGACATCATGACTAGTAAACATGGGAGGTGAGCACATGTCTCCCTGTTTTGTTTCTTATTTGATGCTGATACTCAATGGATTATTAGATAAAGTTAGCTCTTTCATGTATACTTGTGTAATTTTAATATATATAAAAGAGACACCTTATTTGAGGATAATTTTTACGGTTACATTGTCTTTAAATGGGTCATTTTTTCTTTTAATCAACAAACAATAAACAGTGAGATTGGCATTGTTAAAATTGTTCTGACTTTGAAAATAATCTCTAAAGATCAAATAAGTTCTAACAACATGTACGTATGTATGTGTGTGCATGACATGGGCTTCTTTGGGAAAAAAATTTTCAATAACTTCTCTGTTCCTCTGTTTTCATCAAGAGAATTGCCATAAAAATATTATAAAGAAGAGAAAATAGGTGTTGTGAGTAACTGGGATGAAAGAATTTCCTAGTAGAATATAAGTTCCTTGAGAGCAGACTCTCTGACTTTTGCCTTTGTATATCCAGTGCTTAGCACTTCTTGATATAAAAGAAGGAAGGAAGGAAGAAGGAAAGAGAAAGAAAGAAGGAAAAAAAACAAAGAAAGA
>NW_020954652.1:812143-850651 GCF_900497805.2 Vombatus ursinus | reverse complement strand
AAGGAAGGAAGGAAGGAAGGAAGGAAGGAAGGAAGGAAGGAAGGAAGGAAGGGAAAAAAAATTATCTCTATGGCCCCTTCTAGGTCCTATGACCTTATGAGCTTTAAGCTTCTTGAGCAGGAACTAGGCAGAAGGTTGTTACCACCAGATTGCCTGATTGCCTCATGCATCAAGCTAGGACACTAAATTCTACATGTTTTCTACTTTGCCCTCTCTGTGTTTACCAGACTTTGTAAATAGTATCAGTTAACTGCACTGTATTATTTTGTTTTTGTGTCACAATAGTGTCCTTCCTTATCTTCCCCTTCCTTTTTCCTCCTCCCTCTTCTTTGCCCCTACAAAACCCTACCAACTGATTAAATTTTTATTGTTATCTTTTATCAATCACCTTCACTTCCAAAAAGTTCCCTCTCCCACCCCTTCTGAGTGAGCCATAACTTATGACAAAGGACAAAATAGAAAGAGAAGAAAAACAGTTCCGCAAAATTAAGCAACACTTCAGCTAAGTTTGGCCATGTATGTAATTCTCTACAATTATAATCCCCCAACTCTGCAATGAAAGGAGAGAGGTACTATTCCTCATCTCTTTTCCAGGGATAAATTTCACATCAACTAATCTTCAATAGTGATTTAAATCCAAAAATCCAAGGCAGATTGTTGGGCAACCAGAGACAAGGAATCCTTCATAAGGGAATTTTGACAATTTCTCTTGAGTATGGAGGGGACGGCCTAGAGTAGAAGATTTTTCATTTTCATTTCAGAGCCTTTGCTTTCTTCTTGGGATAAAAAAAAAAAGGTAAAAGTTTCATAACATTCTCTAGTTTCTCTCCTGTTTACCCAACATTCTGCATGTGCTACAATTCCACCTTCACCCTCTTTCTATTTGCTCTTGTAACATGAGAAACAGTGTGGTGCTTTGATGTTTGTTTTGTAACCAGTTGAGTCCTCTGAAGCGGAATGTTTTTCATTTTCATATGATACCAACTTTTCCCCCTTTGACTGATCACAGATACAGAGCCAACCTGGTAACCTTTTATGACTTACTCATGGCTTGACTGGAAAAAAAAATGAAAGGCAAAGTCTTTACGTAACCACTAGTGACAGCAAATTCAATGAGAATTCTACCCAGATTGATGGTAGATTGGAAGGTGAAAATGATGGCTTAACACAGAAGTGTCAAACATATGGCCCAAGGGCTGCATTGCCACCAGAAACACTCTTAAATACAGCCTGAGCCAGATCAAAATGTGATTGGGAAATATTTAACAAAATTTTAAAAAATACAATAAAATATAGATAATGTCAGTACGTAGTTTTCTAACTCAAGGCAGCCTGCAAGGATCCTTCCCTCCAGTTAAGTGACCCCCAGTTTCTATTTGAGTTTGACATCATTGACTTAGTATCTGTCTCCCCTTTAAGAATAAAGATCTACATGAATCCTTGAAAGAAAGCAGCATAGTAGAAAGAGTGTTGGATTTGGAACTTGACCACTGAGTTCATATTCTGACACTGTTTCTTATTATCTCCATGACCTTGGACAAGTAACTCTACCTCCTTGAGACTCAGTTTTACCATATGTTAAATGAGAGGGTTGGACTAGAAGGACCCAGATGTCCCTTCCATCTCTGTATCTAGGATCCTAAGATCTCTACAATCCCTTCAAATTCTAAGTTCCAAAGCTAGTATGTATTAATGAGAATCTGGATTCAAATCTCAGCCCTGTCCCTTATGGCTTGTGTGACCTTCAATAAGTTACTTTGGCTCCTTTTATGCTCAGTTTCCACATCTGTAAAATGAGAGAGTTGGACTAGATCTCTAAGGTGCCTCTGTGGTATCAGTAAACAAGAGACTTCACTGACGTTTACCTTCTCCAAACCCTCAAAGAGCCAAGACCTCCATATCTGAAGTACGAATGCTGAAAAAAAAGTTGATTTAGACTCAATAATGAAACTCATTTGCTGTCTGCATCTAAGCATGCCATTAGACAAGCTCCTTTAGCCCAGAAGAAGAGAGCTTAATATTAACAGTTGAGTGGTACAATGGAGAGGGGGTTGGACTTGGAAGGAGGAAGATCTGAGTTTGAATCCTACTTCAGATATTTACAAGCTATGTGACATTGAAAACTTTACAAACCTTGAAGTTCTATGTAAATGATGGAAGAGGAGAACAAGGAGGAGGAAGAGGAGAAGGAGGAGGAGAAAGAGGAAGAAGAAGGAAGAGGAGAAGAAGATGAAGAAGAAGAAGGAGGAGAAGGAGGAGGAGAAACAATGTTTTCAGCTTGGGAGGGGAGGGAAGAGAGCTTCAGAAAAAATGTCATCTAGGTACATTACATTGGTGGTCCTTCATACCTAGGATCTACATGGAAGGGCAACCTCCCCAGGTGTGAGGCCCATAGGTTGCTGCTGCTCCTTCCTTAGTCATCCAAAGAGGGTCACCTAGAAGCAGCCAATGAAAGCTTCTTGGTGCAGGTGCCTAGTTATACATAACAGAATCACTCATTCATCAAAGCACGTGAAAGTTGTAAGTTAGCACCTTAGCAGCCATCAGGGCTTTCTTATGCACAAGAGGAATCCCCACTATGAATCATCTACCTCTATTTGGAAACCTCCAAGCAGGAGAAACCCACTACCTCTTGAGGCAACTCCTATCACTTTTGGACAGTTCAAGTTGTTAAGAAGTTTTTCCTGGCATCAAGACTAAATTGACCTATTTGCACCTTTCCTCCATTGCTCCTGGATTTTCTCCCTCAAGCCAAACTGAATAAACTTAATCCTTCCTCATTACATGACATGATATAACATGACATATCACATGACATGATATGACATGACATGACAACTCTTCAAATACTTGAAGACAACTGTCATCTCCACCCCTTATCTCTGAATCTCCTCTAAGTTAAACATTCTTAGTTCCTTCAACTGACTCTCCAAAGACTCAAAGTCCTTCACCATCCTATTTGCCCTCCTTTGAACACTCTCCAGATTACCAACGGCCTTCTTAAACCCTGATTCCCTGACCTGAATACTATGCACCAGATGAGGTCTGACAAGAGCAGAGTACAATGACATTAGCATCTCTCTATTCCCTTAAATGATATTTTTAATATAACCCAGGATCACTTTTTTGACTGCCACAACACAGTGCTGACTCATTGAGTTTGCAGTCCACTGAAATCCCCAGACATTTTTTAGAATAACTGTTATATAATTATGTCTTCCCCATCTTATACTTATGAAGTTGATTTTTTGTGGCCAAAAGCAAGACTTTATATTTATTGCCATTGAACTTCATCTTGTTAGATACAGCTCAATGACCTAGCCTGTCAAGACCCTTTTAAGTCTTGACTCTGACATCCACTCTATTAGCTATCTCTTACAGCCTTATGTCATTTGCAAAATTTGATGAATGTGCCATCTATAACTTTACCCAAGTCATTGATTTAAAAAAAAAGTTAAACAACAGGACCAAGGACAGCTCCCTGGAGGTACTCCAGTGAAGACCTGCCATATTGTTACTGGACCTTTAACAAGAGAGGCACAAAGAAGAGAGAAACTCTGCAAGGTAAAGATAAAGAGGGAGTGCATTCCAGGCATGGCAGAAATCCAAGGAAAAGGCATGGAGCTAGGAGATAGAGTGTCATATGTGAGAAATAAAGAAAAGGCTAGTTTGGCTGGATCACAAAGTGTGAGAGAGGGAGAGTAATGTCCACTGAGGCTAGAAAGACAGGTTGGGAGCAGGTTGGAGAGTGCTTTAAAAGCTAAACAGAGGATTTTATAATTTCCCACCATTTCACTGAAGTCATCAAGTATCAGAGTCTTAGAGGGTTTTATTTATCTCCCATCTCTGTGTCTTTGTATGCACTGTCCCCCCACGTCTGGAATGCCCTCCCTCCTCACCTCTGCCTCTTGGAATCCCTGAATCCCTTCAAAGTTCCAGTCAAGCATCATCTCCTACATGAGGCCTTTCCTCAGCTACTTGTACTTTACTCTGCATTTATAATTGAGAGGGGGAAAGGGAACTAGCCATCTTTGAAGTATACATAGATATTCTTTTTCATCTACCAATCCATGTAAAATTTTGGGGAGCTAGTTTCCAGCCATGATGATTCAAGGATAGTACTTTATGATAATATCTAGCTTTCTAATTGGCTATGGAACTGAAAGGAGTGATGGCTTAGGAGACGATGAGCCAGAATCAAGTGTGCAAATAAAAAGGATCGGTCCATTGATCCCCCACTCTCTTTTCTTTGTCAGCTTCAATGAGGAAGATTGGTTTTAGCTTCTCAGCAGGGGCCTGGCCACCATGAGCCTGTGAACACATGGCTCTTCTGGGTTTTGTTTTGTTGCTGAAGATGATTCTTTCTTCATCCTAGGTGAATGAATATTCTGAGATGGAGGAGACCAGGTAAAACCCTGCAAAGAGCTGAGCAGAAGAGTGACTTGCCCATCATTAATACCAAACCCTGTTTTGAACTTCATGAGGATGCCACAAAGATAGAGAAGGACTCTCAGAGCCAATAGTCATGAGACACCCCTGGACCTCATATGTATCTTACCACCTTTGTACTTCAAGTTTCAACCTATTCTTCCCACCAATGTGTATACAGGGAGAGAGCACCCCAGAATGGTAGGAATGTTTTATATTACCTGTTATTCCTTCTCAGTAAATATCTTTTGATTGGAAACATGTTTTACACGATCTTAATAAATTTCTTAAAGAAGATGAAGTTCATTTGGTTGATTGATACCAGAGACCACACTGCTGGGGGCTCAGGAGCTATAGTACTAGAAGCTGAAAAGAGAATCTTGAAGAGAGAAGCAGCAGTACCCTCTGGGAACCCAACTTGCCAATACTGGTAAGAGTTAAGGAAGTAGCCTGGTTTTGTTGTTGTTGTTCAGTCCTTTCCTTTGTGACCCCATTTAGTGTTTTCTTGGCAAAGATATTGGAATGATTTGCCATTTATTTCTCCAGCTCACTTTACAGATGAGGAACTAGGACAAACAGTGTTAAGTGACTTGCCCAGGGTCACACAGCTAGCAAGTGTCTGAGGCCAAATTTGAACTCACAAAGAAACTGTGCTACCTCGCTGCCCAAGTAACTTGGAGGAGACACTATATATTTATTGTGTATATAATTTTTATTTGTTTATTTCAGTATGTATTTTTCCCTCCTAACCCTCCTCCCCATCTTAGCATGGAAGCTTCTTGAGGGCAGAACTTTTAATTTATCTTTTCATTCTCAGTGTCTAATGCAGAAATTGCTTAATAAATGCTTGTCAACTGAATGATTGATATAGGAAATCATTTTTACCCAGAAGAATGAAGGAATCTTAAACGGAATCTCCAATGGACTTGGAAGAAAGAGAAAGATTTCAAAAGGTGGAGATCATATATTTCAAGGTATAAAGTACTTTAAAGATTATTTGTCTGATAATTTCTCAACCTGCTCAGGCTAAGATTAAATGGAGATAATCTTATCCAACCATTTCACACAAAACTAAGACCTAGAGAGTTTAAGTGATTTGCCCAAGGTCACCCAAGTTAGTAAGAAGTGGAGGTAGGATTTGAACCTAGGTCCTCTATCCCTAGTACTCTTTCCATTAGATTATGTGAAGTAGAAATGAGACATAAGTGTCTTTCAGGCCTGGAAAGCAGCTAGCATGAATACATGAAGGTAGGAGAGGGCAGAGGAAAATTGAGGACCAGCTATAATAGTGTAGCTTGGCTAGAATTTAAGCTGTTAAAGGGCAATGTGTCTGAAATGCAACCTGGAATCAGATTTTGAAGGGCCTCAAATGCCAGGATGAAGAGTTTGTCTTTCATCCCAGAGGCATCCTAGGGCCAGTGAAGAAGGGGAATGCTTCCATTAATTATTTTGCCAGCTGCACAAAGGATAGACTGGAGAATGTCCAAACTGATGGTAGCCAGACCATTTATGAAGTCACATATTATTCCACACCAGAGGCAATGTGGACCCAAACTAGGGTGATGGCCATGTTACTGGAGAGGAGTAAATAGTTATATGTGATGCTTTAGCAAGAGAATCAACATATTTTGGCAACTGCTTGGACATAGATGGTATAGGAGCCAGGAGAATGAAAGATGACTTCAAATGCCCTGAACCAGGAGTGAAGTGGTTAAGAGTGAAATTCAAGTGAGAAAAAAATCAATTATGATTCCTCCCATCATGTCTTGTGTGACATCATCAGATACTGTGCACTGGCTGAGCCTGTGTCTATACTTCACCCTGTGTCCTAACGAGAGGAGCTAGTCTTGTTAATAACAGTAATAAGAAAAAAGATATAACTTCAGCCCTCTGCAGCCCCTCTCCTTGGCTGATCTTGAATCATTCCACTTGCCCAATCATTATCTCCATTATATTTCTGCTGAATGGATAACTGGAACACAGAATGGTCAGATGGACCTCGCCCAAGGTCCCAGAGAAAGCAGAACATTCATCAAAAGAAGTAGGAGGGATTGAGCACTGGGAATACACTTTGCCAAACTGAAACAAATCAAGTCATTGGATTTGTGCCCTGGCATCATTCATACAGAATGACTCTTGAAATTTAATGGCACAGTGATGAAAACCTTAGCTCGCAATGACATGCAGGGACTCTGCATTATAGGAGTCACTCATTCTTCTTGCCCTGGGGATGTCAATGAACTGACTCTCAGTTCCTATTTGGCTATAGAAGAGGAGGATACCTTATATGGATAAACCTACTGAGCTGGGAAGGACTGAGTAAAGATAAATCTCTTCCAATCTGTTCCTTTAATGCCATTTGACAAATATGTTAATAATAGTTATCATTTCTATAGCACTTTAAGGTTTGCAAAGTGCTATACAAATATTATTTTATTTCATCCTCAGAGCCACCCTGTGAGGTAGGGGCTATCCCCATTTTACAGATGAAGAAACTGAGACTAAGAGAAGTCAAGTGACTTGCCCAGAGTCATATGGTTAGTAAAGTACCTGAGGAAAGATTTGAACTCAGATTTTTCTCATTCCAACTGCAGCACTGCATCACTTAACTTCTGGGACTTATGTTCAAAGAACTGTGCTATGCTGGGTGATACATAAAGATGGATTAGATATACTTTCAGAGAGTAAGGCTAAGGATGCAGTTAGGGTTGAGGTTTGGATTTGGGTTGGAGATTTGGTTTAGGTAGATTGGGATTAAAAGCAGGGTTGAAGTTAGTGTTGAGGTTAGTCTTTGGGCTATGTTGGAGTTGTGGATTGAGTTAGGCTAGGGCACTGTGAACTGAAATGTGATTTGGAATTATGTTAAGAAAAGTTACTAAAATGCCCATTTCCTTTGACCCAGATATTACACTTCTAGGCATAGATATCTCAAAGAGTTCATAGACAAAAATTAGAGGCTCCATATGTGTCAAAATATTTATAGCAGCCTTTTAATGAGTAAAAAACTGGAAAGGAAATTATTAACTGCCTACAGATAAACACATTATTGTGTCTCAGAAGACAGAATGCTAGACTTTGGAGTAAGAAAGACTCCAGGATTCCTGAATTCAAATCCAGGCTGTGACACTTAACTATGTGACCCTGGGGCATATCACTTAACATCTCTGCCTCAATTTTCTCATCTGTAAAATTGGGATAATGATAGCTCCTACCTCTCAGGGTTGTTTTGAGGATAAAACGAGATGTTTGCCAAGCACTTTGCAAACCTTTAAGTCCTATGTAAATGCTAGCTATTATCATTATCATTATTAAGACTGATTTTAATGGAAAGGAATATTACTCCAGAGTAAAAAAGTATGATTGTGATGAATATAGAGTAGCACAAGAAGACATATATGATCTGATGCAAAGTGAAGTAAGAAGAACCAAGAAAACGAGATACACAATAACTGCAACAATGTAAATAAAAAGAACAACAAAAATCCAAAACTGAGTACTAGATAGGATTATAATAATCAAATTTCTCCCCAAAGAAGAGAGTAAAAAATGCGCCTCTCTTCCTTCTTTGCAGGAGTTGTGGGAGTATGGGTGGAGAACATCTCTGTCTTACTATCAGTCTCACTTAATGTGTTGCTTAGTTTGGTTGAACTGGGTTTTTTTTCTCCTCTCACTTTCTCTTATTCTTTTTATCAAGGGATGGCTCTCTGAATAAGGGAAGGGAGAGGGATATATTTAGAAATAAAGGTGATATAAAAAAATCAATACAATCTTTTGAGTCAGGGCTAGGACACATAAATTAGAGGGAGAAGGTGTAGCTATATATATATATATATATAAAATACAGAAAGAAAATGTACCTAGAGTTTTTTTTCATATAGAGACTCAGAGAGTAGGTTGAGATTGGTTGCACTCAGGGTCAGTACTATGTGATGAATTGTCTTTGTCAACTCCAGAGAGGAGGATTGTTTTGTGCTTCTAGGTGACAGCAACCACTCGGAATCACAGTTCATGGTGTGTTTACTTTTACTAGTAGGCAAAAAAGGCATCTTGTTTTTGTCTGAATGACTTACCCAAACTCACAGGTTTTCTGAATCCAAATCCAGCTTTCTTTCCACTGTATGTTGCCTCATAGATTTAAAGTAGCAAAAGGATGTAAGAAGAGTCTAACATCTTGATTTTACAGATAAGGACACTGAGTCTCAGGGGAATTAAGGGGCTTGCTCAAGGTCACACAGGTTACCAGTAACATAGCTGGAATTTGACACCTGGTCTTCTGACTCCAAATCTGGTGCCATTTCTACCACTCCTTGCTACATTCCAGGTCAATCTATTGATTCATTTAAAAAGTTATTTATTGAGCAAGAGTTAGGATCTGAGGGTGGCGGAAGCATGTAAGAGATGAATAATGCACAATCTCTGACCTCAGTCTAGATCAAGGAGATAAGAGTATGCAAATATACAAGTGCTACAAGGCAAAATACTATGAAAGAGGTACAAAGTGTTTATGGAAGGTGAAACAGAGACAGAGAGACAGAAAGAGACAGATGATGAGAGAGAGAGAGAGAGAGAGAGAGAAATAGCTAGATAAAGACAACATCCAGAGTCGATTTTTTTTTTTGGTGGGGCGGAGAAGTCAGAGATTCAACCAATAGCAACCTACTATAAAGATTGGTCAAGCATCAAGAACGCCAAGGTCATCTACTGCAGTCCTGGGCCATTGCCAGTCATCTTGACTTTTCTCCTGCCACTGGACTTCTATGACTCAGAAAGAGAGAGTGAGGCTGACAGTTTTGTGCAACTCTGCCCCACTTAAATCCAATTCACGCACAAGCCATGACATCACCCATGATGTCACTGGTCCTCTTTGAAAACAAAAGAGGGACAACTCTTAGCCAAGCACTGAGCTAGGCACTAGGGATACAAAAAAGAAAACGAAAGTAAGTCCCTGACCTCAAAGAGCATATATTTTATTGGGAGAAAGCAACATATTCACAGATAAGTAAATATAAAATCAATACCAAGTAATTTGCAGGTGGGGTGAAATCACTAACACCTGAAAGTATCAGGAAAACCTTTCTGAGATGGCATTAGAGCTGAGCTTTAAATAGGTTGGGATTCTAAAAGGTAGAAGTGAGGAAGAAGAGCATTCCAGGCATGAGAGAGCAACTTATGCAAAGGCATAGATGTGGGAGATGGCATTAATAATAATAATAATAATAATAATAATAACAGAGCACCAGCCCTGAAGTCAGGAGGACCTGAGTTCAAATCTGGCCTCAGACCAAACACTTAACACTTATTAGTTGTGTGACCCTGGGCAAGTCACTTAACCCCAAGTGCCTAAAAACAAAACAAAACGAAACAAAATAATAATAACAGTTGATTGTTTTATAGCGCTTTAAAGTTTACAAAAACTAATGCACCCACACACATACACATATATGTTTGCAAAATCAATATAAATAGCAAACTATGTATATCGCCTCATTTGACCTTCACAAAAACCCCTGTGAGGTAAGTGCCATTATTAGTCTCATTTTACTTAAGAAATAAGTTCAGAAAGATCCCACTTTACTGAAGAAATAAGTTCAGAAAGATGAAAGATCTCACAGCTAGTAAGTGTGTGAGGTAGAATTCCAGCTCAGATTCAAGGCCAACGTTCCCTGTGCCATCTAGGTGTACATTGTCATATGTGAAAAAAATCTAGAATCATAGACCTCAAGCTGGAAGAACCTCAGAGATCATATAGTCCAACCCCACTGCTCTCATTTTACAGATGAGGAAACTGAGCCCCAGGGACGCTAAGTGAACTTGTTCAACATCACTCATGTAGTAAGCCTCAAAGGTAGGATTTGAACTCAGACTCTCTGACTCCAAGACCAGGTGTGTTTCCATTGTATAAGTATGCCTCCCTGATATGCTACCAGGTAATCAGAGGTGTGCCTTAGACATGTTATCTGGAAGCAATATATGGGCTGATTCAGAGAAGAAATAGATTGGGAGGCCAGATAGGAGATTATGGCAATGGTCCAAGAGAAAGGGAATGAGGTCCTGATTTAGGAGTCAGAGTAATAGGATAGAAAGAAGGGGACAGATTAGAGAGAGATATCAGAGATAGAATTAATAGGTTTGGGAAATGGGAATGACAGAGAGGGTGGAGTGAAATATGACTCTTAAGTTTTGAGCCTCAGTGACTGAGAAAAAGATGATTCATGGATAGAAATAGGGAATCAGGATGAGGCATTAAGTAAAGGTGCCCATCCCACATTCTGGCCTGGCATGAAGATGGTTATCAAACTCTGAAGTCAGAATCAAAGATACAATCCAAGCAGCATCCTTCGCAGTCCTCTGCTCCCTCCCACTGTCACTAAGTCAAAGTTCTAGATTACAAGGATCTACTCTCCGTACTCTCTCAAACTGGGTCTGAGCAAAGAGCTCTGCCCGAGTCCAAAGAGATCTGGAAAGCCGAACAATTATGCTATACCCATTAAATGCCTGCCATGTATAAGAGGGAGCCACAATGTAATGTATGGACAGCTGGCCTCAGAGCCAGGAAAACCTGGGCTCAATTCCCATGTCTGATACACACTGGCTTTGTGCCTGTGGGCAAGTCACTCCTGTCCTCAACACCCCATGCAGCTCTCTAAAACTATCAACTGCAGAGCAGGGGCTAGTTTGGTTTGGTACAGGGAGTTAGCTTCTTATACCATTAAAACCACAGGCCTGGTTTTTAAAAAATGACTGTGTTCACTTCTATGTGTTTCTATTTTTTTTCCCATGATAGAATGCAAGCTTCTTAAGAGTACAGACTATTTTGCCTTTGTTTTTGTATTCTTAGCACAGTACTCAACACATAGTAGGTACTTAATATAAACTAATAAGTACCTATTAAGCACCTACTATGTGCCAGACACTGTGCTAAATGCTGGGGTGAAAAAAAGAGGTTAAAAATAGCCCCTGCCCTCAAGCACTTTGTGCTCTAATGAAGGAGACAGCATGCAAGCAAATATATGTTGTTCAGTTGGTTTTCAGTCGAGTCTGACCCTTTGTGACCCCATTTGGGCTTTTCTTGGCAGAGATACTGGAGTGGTTTTCCATTTCCTTCTCCAGCTTATTTTACAGATGAAGAAACTGAGGCAAACAAGGTTAAGTGACTTGCCCAGGGTCCCACTGCTATTAAGTGTTTGAGGCCAGGAAGATGAATCCTCCTGACTCCAGGTCCAGTGGTCTATCCACTACACCACTTAGCTGCCCCAAACAAATATATACGAACAAGCTAAATGCTTTGTTGGTTGGTTGCTTGATTAATGTCATTGAATTCAGGCACTACCAAAGCTGAAAGGGTTAATTCTTCTTCTGGAATAATGCCTGGGGTGGGGGGGGGGGACTTTGGCTCAGACAGGTACTGAAGGCCCCACCCAGCCTGACACAGCCAGCCCTTGATGAGGGAAGCAAATTCCAATCTGCCAAAAGGATTATTATTGTCATCATTTCAAAGCCAAAGCCAAGTCTGGTAGCCAGAGCTTTTTATTTCTTCTTTTTTTAACTGGGCTGAGATCATGAAGTCAAGAAAGAATAAGAGTCATCTCTCAACTTGCCAACTGCCCCCACTGGTTTTTAGAGTCCTTGAGGAAACCCATCAGAGACCTGAAGATATCCTCCCATCCCAGCCCAAGGCATGATGTATCACAGAGGGACCCCACACGAGATGCTCACATCTCCTTTGCTGCATCTTCGGCCTTGGCTGGGCAGAAGACTATGGCAAGATTCAAGGTGGTGCCGGTGAAACATGCTCCTCCAGCTGTATCTTCGGGCAACTATCACAGTATCTTCGGCACTTTCCTGACCTAAGAGGCTCATGAGCTGTCTCTACTACTGCTACTATTGCCTTCCTCCCTTCCTGACCTATTCTTCTTTTGCTAGTCTAAGTCATAGGATCACACATACGGAGCTGGAGGAGACCCAGAAGTTCTCTGGTCCCACCACTGTGAACGATGGTGCTGGACTTGGAATCAGAAAGACTCCTGCCTCTTGTTCTTAATACCTGTGTGACTTGGGATGTTACTTACTAAATTGAAGGGGTCAGACAAGGTGGCCTCCAAGACCCCTTCCATCTCTGAAACCTCATTTTACAGAGGAGGAAACTGAGGCCCAGTGAGGGCAAGTCTCTTGGTAATAAGTCAGAGGCCTGGCACTTCAGCACAGGGTCTTTGAATACAGAGCTAGTACATGCCCCACCATATTGTGTTGCCTCCTATTTTCACCAAGCAAGGCTTCTACATAATGGATATTGGGCCAGGCCTTCAGTGTGAGAAGGCTACATACCGCCACGGCAAGAGCAGAGGTCATAGGCCTTGGTTCAAGACCTAGCATTTGTAGACTTGAAAAACTTCTGCTGTGAAAGAAATATTCTTCAGCTTAAGTAAGACCCCTGTTATATTGGAAAGAATATTAGATTCGGAGTCAGGAATTGTTTAATCATTTCAGTCATGTCTGACTCTTTATGACCCCATTTGGGGTTTTCTGGGCAGAGATTCTGGAGTGGTTTGCTATTTCTTTCTCCAGCTCACTTTACAGATGTGGAAACTGAGGCAAACAGAATAAAGTGACTTGCCCAGGGTCACACAGCTAATAACTGTTTGAGGCCAGATTTGAACTCAGGTCTTCCTGACTTCAGGCCTGGCACTCTATCCACTGTACCACCCAGCTGCCCTGGAATCAGGAGACTTCAAATCCATTGATTCTCCTACTTACTATGTGGCCTGGGGCAGGATTATAACTTCTCTAAGCAACCCACTTAGCTCTACAGCAGGAAACAACTTTGGAAGACCTTCAGTCGAATTATTTCCTTTTTTAAGATGTGGAAACAGAGTCCCAGGAGATTAAGTGACTTTCCCAAAGTCACACATATAGTGAGTATTAGAGATGAAATTTGAACTCAGGTCTTTAAGACTCCAATCCAGCACTCTATCCACTGCACCACCTAGATGCCTTAGATTATCATGCTTTGATCACATAGTAGGCATTAGACGGTACATACAGTGTTCACTAACCTTGGATCCCTGCTGATTATGTAGCTCAAAATATTCATATATACCTACAAAAAGATAGTACAGCTAGGCGGTGCAGTGGATAATGCAGAGCCTGGAGTCAGGAAGACTCATCTTCGTGAATTCCAATCTGGCCTCAGACATTTACTAGCTGTATCATCCTGGGCAAGTCACTCAACCCTGTTTGCCTCAGTTTCCTCATCTGCCAAAGGAGCTGGAGAAGGAAATAGCAAACCTCTTCAGTATCTTTGCCAAGAAAACCCCAAGTGGGGTCATGGAGAGTTGGACAAGACTGAACAAGAACAGAAAATCAAAGATGTCATCATTACTTCTGGGCCTTGCGGAATGAAGAACATCTCGTGTAAAACAAAGAATGATCAGCCTTTAAAATGGAAGTGCAAGCAGGTCCCTGATTTTAGAATTTGCTAATTTTTCTTACTTCATGAGGTCATTGGCTGCTATTCAAAAGCTAGACTAAGCAGGGCCATTTTGTCAGGGCGTATACAATTATCTGATGTAATCGTGAAATAGTCTGAGCTTGCCTTTCAGGTTTTTTCTCAATCTCACATGACCATAGCAAAGATGAGGTAATATTTTCCTCTCGGCACATGTTCTGTAAACTTAAATAACCTACACTGGGAGGTCTGGCTTTCCTGTTCATTTAAAGCTTTCACATTAGATGCACAATATTAATATTATTTTACAGGATTATAGGATTATCATATTTAAAAATCTGATTTTTCTCTATGAGATGCCCAAAGTAGGTAACCATTTTGCTCAGTTCAAGGAAATAACAAATGAAATGGGGTGATGATCATTCTACACAGGTAGGGGTAGAGTTAGTTAAAGTGGTATTTTGACTTACAATCTTATATATCTCTGACTTTTGTCTTTCATTTGATGGTCTCAAGAATATTTATGGACAGAAATACGCTTCAGTGAATTCATGATCTCATTGATATAGATTAGTCAGTCTATCAACAAACTTCTATCAGGTGCTTCCTATATGCTAGGCCAGGGGTGGGGAACCTGCCTTAGGCACTGTCCTTGATCCTAGGGATATCAGTATAGATAAAAACATGGCCCCCTCCCTGAAGGAGCTCACATTCTAATGGAGAAGACATGTTAATAACTATGAATATATTTAATATATTCAGTGTCAGTGGAAGGTAATCTGAGAAAAGGCACTGGCAGAGGAACAGAAAAAGGCTTCCTACAGAACATGGGATTTAAGCTGAGTCTTGAGGAAATCTAGGAGGTAGGAAAGAAGGCATTCCAGAGATGGAGTACAGCCAGTGCAAAGGTATGGAGTCTTGTGGGATGACTAGGGATAGATCATAATTTATCTGTGCCTTCCAATACTGTTGGGCAAATCCTCCACACAGCAAATGCCATTAGACTGGAAGCCTTTTAGACTTTTGCAGACACAAAGGCAGAGCTTGATCTGTCCCATGAATTACTCCTGGTTCTGTTCTATGACTGGTCCACTTCCCTTTCTAATTAGACATTTCCTGGTCAGTATCCCTTATGTTACTGTTTGTATATAAATCATTTATGGAAATAAGTTGTAGCACTCACATCCTCTCTGGCTTGCTTTCTCATCTGACCCTCTCAAAGTCTTATATGAAAAGAAATGCACTTTCCATTTTATGGATGGAAAAACTGAGAAAGACTGCTAACTTTCCTCAAAGTGACCCATTATGCAGCAGCAGAGAACCACAAAGAGAACTCATACATTATGCACCAACATGGCTTCCCAGACACTAATTTAATACTTTGTGATTAGATCACATGGCTTGTCTGCTGCCATAAATCCTGCTGAAATGCCTGGAGTGAAGCAATGATTAGTGTATAGTGACTCTCAGGAATGCAGAGTATCTGAATGGCCCCCACACTGAACACCAGTCAACCAGTGATAAAGCACTAGACTCTTCTTCCTGTCAGATCTGATTTATTCTTCCTTTCATTGTCTGCATTCTCTCTATAGGAGACAGTCACCCTCAAAGGCTGCTTGCTTTACAAAAGCATTATCTGTTTTAAGATGGGAGAGAGAAGCCTACATAATCTACTGAGTGTTAGAGGAAGGTTTTTTAAAAGAAATCTAATATGAAAATGAAAATGTGCCCTTGTTAAACAAGGATTACTTAGAAGTAAACTAAAAAAGTATTCTTTTCCTATCCAATCTTTGAAGTCAGATAATAATATATAACAAGGCAACCCAGAGGAAGACATATCAAACACCCCAAATGAAATGAAATTGCCCCAAATTAAAGACTTTTTTTTAAAAAGCACTACCGATTTCTCTGGAGCCAAATAGTGCTTTCCCTGTAATTGAATTGATCATGAGGTAACAGCAACCAAAGCCAACCGTGTATATATGTGAAATTAGTACTGTCAAGAAGATGAAGAGATGTACTATTTAAAACTTTCCTGAGAGTACAATGCCGTGAGAATTTTTGCATTTCAGACAACTGGAGAGAAGTATTTGACTCAGAACTATATAAGCAACTCAGCTGAAATCCATTTAATTCAGATCCACAACCATATGGTTGTTACTGTTGTTGTAGTTATTGTTGTTTATCCTTCCTTCTCCAAGAAGACCATGACATCAGGAAGGTGATGCCATGACTTGCAAGTGAATTGGATTTAAGTGAGGGTGGACTGTGCAACATCACCAGACTCACTTTCTCCTCTGGAGCCTTCTGGGTCCAGTCGCAAGATATAGATCAACCACACTGGAGTTTCCTCTCATAATCTGCACATTGGCAAAAATGACAAAAAATTATAATAGTCAATTTTTTTTTTACCATTTTTTCCAGTGCCTACTGTGTGCAAGGCATTCTGTTAGACACTGGGGATACAAAAACAAAGTAAAACACAGTCCCCATAGGTAAGGAGTTTTCATTCTCCTCGGACAATATGACACAAATAGAGATGAGTTAACATTCTATTGGGAAAATTAAGCATGAACAGAGATGAGTAAATATTGGTAGGTTATGCACTAACAAGGAGGCAGCATGGTACAGTGCCCAGAGAATTGACTCTGGAATCAGAGGACTTTGGCTTAATTCTCTTAATTGGTTATCTTAAAAAATATTCAGAGAGATTAGATAGCATGCTGCTACCTATGGGGCCCTGTGAATAATATGTTTACTTACTATCTGGTCTTGGGCAGGTCACTTAATTTCCTTGGGCCTCAGTTTGTACTTCATACCTCCTTGGGGCTCACTTCCCTAACTCACAATATCACTGATTGGCTAGGTCCCCAAAATGGTGGCCGTTCCTATTCCCAGAATGCTAGGGGCAATCCTGTGGGTGGCTATCCTACTAAATGCTAGCTCATGAGCCCCCTTTGGTGTGTTTTCCCTTAATCAGGCAGTAAACTCAGTTAGTTCTTTAGCAGAGGCATTTATTCAAATGGCAAAGCAAGAATATTAATTGCATGTAAAATGAGGAGGTTGGGCTAGATGGCCTATGGGGTCCCTTTTATCTCTAGACCTGTGACTATGACCTCTTTGGACTTCATTTTCCTTAGGTATAAAATGAGTAGGTTGGGCTAGATGACCTCTGAGGCAATTTTCAGCTCTTGCTGTATGATCCTATGATTTAGGAGGGGGTGAGGGATCAGGAAGGATCTCATATAAGGGATGGTGCCTGAGCCAAGTTTTGAAAGGATCTAAAGATTCTAAGACACGAAAGTAAGGAAGGACAGTATTGTAGACTATATAAAGTCACAGAGGAAGGAGTTTAAATGTCCCATCCTATAACAGCCTACTAAGCATAATGAAGATATCTTCTATCACCTTTTTAATCGCCTCTTCTTTCCCCATAAAGTAGCTTAGACCTTTCCAGTTTTCCTAATATTTTCAATAGACACGTTTACCAAGACAGCTGACAAAGTAGTGCCTTCAGCAATGAATATGCTTTCTAAATAAATGCCCGAGCATGTTAAGCATATGAACTATGTAAGTTTATATTTGGTCAGCTAATAGTCTTACACCTGTTCATTCAGGCATTTGACCAAAGCACTTGTATAGCTAATGAATGCTATCTGGACCAAGCTGGGCAAAAATAACCTGAATCATTCTTGTAATAGCATCAAAAGGATATGATCTATTGGATTAGAGTATACTATTGGATGAAATGGGCAAATTGGAAGTTTCCTCACGTTCTGTGATGGGTTTGACTTATTCACTGGGCATAAAATAGCTGACCTCCATTCCAGAAGAATGAGTAGTACCCTGATTTTAATACCATCTGTTCCGGAGTGAGCTTAAATTCAGGTTTCATTTGGTCTGTGAGGCACAGCCTTGGATTGCTTGTATCACTGTGTCACAGCGGTCTAGCATTTACTGGATAGCCCAGAAAGGGAACTTAACTCAAGTTCAGTGACATCAGCTCCAATGGATAACTGTTGGTTCCCAGTGGTGACAAATCATACAATCACAAGAATCTAGAATCATAAGAGCATAGATTTAGAGCTGGAAGAGAGCTAACATAACCCCCTCATTTTGCAGATGTGGAAAATAAGGCCTGGGATCACACAGGTAGCAAGTGGTGAAGTTGGTCTTTGAACCAATATCCTCTGACTCCAAATCCTTTTCTATTGCACCATGGGGCACAGCTTGTGCAAAGATATAGAGGCAAGAGATGGAATATTACATATGAAAGTCAATGTCTACTAGTAATACAGAGATCCTCAACCTTAACAATTCAGAGGGTTTCCCTGATTTTATGATTCCTTCTATCTTGACTAGAAAAGAACCAGAATGACATCCAGACCCAAGGAAGCAAAAATAAATAAATAAATAAATAAATAAATAAAATAAAACCAAAAAACCAAAAAACCACCTGTACTCTTTTTCTCAGAAGTAGCACTTGAGGAAGCTAGTTCTTAGCCAATTGAGAACATTTTCCTCTGTAGTCCTCGTAGTGGTATTTCTATTTAAGATATTTAAGAGTATCATGGATCTGGAACACTATGTCTTTAAAGCTTAGGGGCAGCTTAATGTAAAGAGAAGGAGAAAAAAATAAAGATTTCATCTCTTGATTGGTTATCTTAAAAAATATTCAGAGAGATTAGATAGCATGCTGCTACCTATGGGGCCCTGTGAATAATATTCTAAACACAAACGCTTATTTTTCAACCTACTGAGCTGAAATGTGGCCCAAAAAATGATAGGCTTTCATGTGAGGGAACTATGTAGGAGGTCATTTCTGCTCCTGGAAAACACAATGGGCCCAAAGATTGTGACTGTAACTGCTTAATGGTAGAAGGGATATGAGGGGTCCCTTGGGCTCAGCTCTCATAAATAATCCATTAACTTTCTTGAGTAAATATAATAGAGATTAAGCTAATCATGATGTAGGCACTATTTGGTTGTATCTATGACCTCATCAACACAAGCAGAGAGCAGCCCATCCCCTTTCCTTTATCTCCAGTTTCCATGACCTTTCCATAACCCAACAAATCTTCTGGGGGCCTTCTACATCTCCTTGCATGGCGTAGTTACCAGCCATATAAAGGCTATCCATTTAATATCCCTTACTCTCATTATGTGACTGGCCCATCTTTTTTCCAGCAATATATTTCTGATGACATACTTTTGCTGCTTCTAAATTAATCTTTCCTGGTCTGCTCACACTCATCATCTACCTCTCTATTGTCCTTTGGGTGACCTTTACCTTTGCTTCTTTAGAGCTGTAGCTGCTTTCTTAGCAGGAAAGGACTTACAGTCAAATTCCAGACCCACTCCCACCTCAACTTTTCCTTATTCTTTCTAACCAATTGAACTGTTGGGGGTCCTAGACTCTCATTCTATTTATTCATGGTGGCAGAAATGGGTCAGGTTTTTTGTCTATCAATCTTTATATTTTAGACAGATCCCACAAATGGACAATGAGTTGGAAGCAGAATTAAATTGGAGTTGAAAGGGGGGAGGGGCACTACATTGCTTTTTCATAAACTGAAAAAAATTAATGACCCCTAAACTTCTCCCAGAAACAAAGATTTATTTTCAATACCAATACTGTATCCATGGTAATATCAATACTATTTAATACCAATGCTATCTATAACCAAAGAGAAGGTATGACTATGAATCTCCAGAAAATGAAAGATGCATTTCATCCAGAGAGCATGGGAGATGCATCTGGGAAGTATGGGCAGGCTGTAACAGGAAGAATTATAAGAGAACCAGAATAAAAGATGTCATCAAAGACTAGTGTGATAGAAAAAGAAAGAGGACCAGTTTCACAGTGAGAGTAAGTATTAAGTGATGGACAGCCCGCAAGCTCCATTAATATTCTCAGGATATCAAGACAATGCTCAGAGACTCTCTGTAGTCAACTTAGGGAAAGACACAGACCAAAGATGCATGGGGGTAGATTGTGCTTGACATCATTACCAGGAACACTCATATTGAAGAAGTCTCAGACACACCAGAGGATGAGAGAGAGAGCAATGGAACAACAGCCCAACAAGTCTAACGCTCTTCCCCTTTCCCCTAACTTACCCACTATGCAATAAGACAGCGATGAGGAGTGGAAATGAAAGACAAAGAAGCCTAGTTACTAGTGGATAGGGAGTCAGGAATGTGGATGGAGATGGTTTGGGAGGGTGATGGCAGTTAAAGGCAGCTGGTGATATAGTAGATCAAGGACTGGTCCTACAGTCAGGAGGACCTGATTTCAAATCCAGCCTCAGATGCTTCCCAGCTGTATGACCCTGGATAAGTAACTTAACCTCTGTCTTCCTCAGCTTCCTTGACTGTAAAATAAGGATAATAATAGCACCTACCTTATAGGATTGCTGTGAGAATCAAATGAGATAATATATGTAAAAAGTACTTACCACAGTCTCTGGCACAGAGTAGGCACCTAATAAATATTTGTTCCCTTCCCTTCCTTTCCCTGGAGGGTGTCTGGAATTCTAAGGAGTGCCTCAAAGCCCATAAAAGAGCCAGAAATGTGGTTATGGAGGAGACAAAGATCTTGTCATTAGATCTTGGCCTTCCCTCAGTGATTCCTCTCCTGCCCCCATCCATGGGCATGGGAGAGTAGAATAGGCTTTGGGTTCCAAAAGTGGGAAATCCCATACCCCTTCCCACCCCGCACCCACCAAGCTTATTGACTGTTATGGAGCAAATGGCCGTTACCTGATTTATAGTTTAGGCTTCAGAAATTAAAATTAGTACCTATGCAGAATGCCCACTGTAGTATATGAAATGCTCACTAATTTGAACTCCCTCAACAAACCTGAAATTTAGCAACCAAAAAATTTCATTGGAAGAAAACATTAAGCCCAATAGCATTAGCTAACTGGGAGGACTTTTGCTCTGTACTCTAATGAGCTTGGAGCCTAGGACTGAGAATTTCTACTAGGGAAATGAATTTAGTAGCTAAGACTAGAGGGAACAAACCAGGAAAACTTAAGGGGATACTTTTTGCTGGTCTGAAGCAAGATTTCTTCTTTTTCTAAAGGAGCTATAGCAGGAAAGTTTCTCTGGGACTTAAACTAACAGAGCATGGCAGCACCTCCTTTTCTCTTAAGGAAGAGAAAGCCAAGGATTTCAGCTGAGCCAGAAGCAGGAGGCATAAGAAGAACGAGCCTTCTCTCCTGCTAGAAAGGGAAGGCAGGTGAAGTCTATGTGTCTGGCAGAGCAGCTTCTGGCAAGACAATGAGTCAGGCTGGAAAACATCTGGATGAATGCCCATCAGAGCAGCACTGGGAAGAGACTACAAGATCAGTAAAGAGGTCTGGCAGAAGCAGCAGCACAATGCCATCAATAGTAGACACTAGCAGCCCTATAGCCTCCAAGGCAAGAATTGCTCCTCCATGCATTAGCTCCGGACACATACTCTCTATACATGTGTACCCTCAGTGTTTGCCCTACCACCCATGTTCCCTGTAGGTTTCTCCACATATATGCCTTGATTACACTGGATCCTTGTATGTACTCCTTTACACATGTTCAGGGGTTTGCTGGAGCCAGCCCCAGACCACCAATTGTTAAATTTTCAGTGTAAGCATTTATACCTTGGTGATCAGCAAATACTACAAATCAGGGCTTGATTTATTGTTTTGCTGATTACCTAGAGTCTAGAATCTAGACTTTTTAAAAACGGAGAAAATGTTAACAGTACAGATTAAGTTTAAAAGTGTGTCACGGGTACATTTTTTCCCAGAGAGCTGGTTGGTAAACATTTTATTAGTGCAGTCCTGCACATGCTTTTTATATATGTCCACTCTTCCTGATGATCTTATATATATTTATGGGAGAATGTATCACCACAGATTTATAAAGAAAATAAAAATGTGTTGCTACTTTTCTTACTGTACAATTTAATTAAATATATTTGCTTTGAACTAATGGCTTTCATGGCTATCCATTCAAAGCACAAATTGACCTAATGGTCAATTTGTTTTCATGTTATGACTTTAGGATATAGACCCGTATTGACCCATAGTTTTTTTGTTTGTTTGTTTTGGGTTTTGTTTTGTTTTGTTTTTTGCTTTTTTGGTGAGGCAATCGGGGTTAAGTGACTTGTCCAGGGTCACACAGCTAGTAAGTGTCATGTGTCTGAGACTGGATTTGAACTCACGTCCTCCTGACTCCAAGGCCAGAGCTCTATCTACTGTACTGCCCCTGACCCATGGTTCTTGAAGCCAGCTTAGTTTTTCTCTGGGGGAATCTGCTCTGTGAGTCAAGGTATGCCTCGAGGGGCTACACTATAGTTTACGTAATCTCTTCTTTGCTGCTCTTGAAATGACTGTGTTTTCTGTTTTCAGTAAATTGTTTTTTGTCCATAAGATGAAGTGATTCATTGATTATTGGTCTGGGAAGAAGAAATCTCAGGAAGACTGAGGGATCTAGAGCATTAACTGGAATGGATTGAATCTAATCGAGAGTTTGGAAGTTTGGAAATAGCTTGGAAATTGAAGGGATGACCATCAATTGGAAAACGACTGAACAAATTGTGGTATATGATTGTGATGGAATACTATTGTGCTATAAGATATGACAGAAAGGATGGTTTCAGAAAAAACCTGTGAAGTTTTATATGAACTGACAAAAAGCGAAGTGTGCAGAACCAGGAGAACATTGTACATAGTAACAGCAGTATTGGAAGGATTATCTACTGTGAACGACTTAGCTACTCTGATCAATACAATTCCAAAGGACTCATAATGAAAAATGCTATCCATCTCCAGAAAGATAACTGATAAACATTGAGTGCAGATTGAAGCATACTTTTTAAAACTTTCTTTATATTTCTTGTTTTTGTGTATATGTGTTATCTTTTGCAATATAGCTAATACGGAAATGTGTTTTGCATGACTTCACATGTATAATCAATATCATACTGCTTGCCTTCTCAAAGGGTGAGAAAGAGGCAGGAGGGAGGGAGAAAATTTTTTAAAAAAATGAATGTTAAAAATTTTTTTACATGTAATTGAGAAATATTTAATAAAATAAATAAAAATATATTACCCCAAAAAGTGACGTAAGTAGGACTAAGAGAGCAATCTATACCTAGCAGCAACATTGTAAAGATAATCAAGACTTGGTAACCAATCAATACAATGATCTACCATAGCTTCAAAGGACTCATGATGGAAAATGCTACTCACCTCCAAATAAAGAACTGATGGTCTCAATGTATAGACTGAAGTATATTTTTATTTCCTTTCTTTATTTTCCTTGCCTTTTTAAGCAACATAGCTGATGTGGGAACATGTTTTAAATGACTTCATATGTATAATGGATATCATATTTCTTGCCTTCTTATGGGTAGAGGAGGGAGTAAAGGGAGGGAAAAACTTGGAACTGAAAATAAAAATTCAATTCAATTTTTTTTAAGGAAAAGCTTTTTGATTCCAAAAATAAAAATAAATGATCCTTGCTTTTGGATGCACCATAATTCTGGAAACCAGCTATTCAAGTGAATCTTCTCAACCTTTTTTATAGCATGATCCTCTATGGTTATCTGGTGAAGCCTATGGAAATTGTCTTAGAATCATGTTTTTAAAAAATTGGAAGAAATGCTAAATTTTAGTTAAAGATCACTGAAAATAAAGACGCAATTTTTTTGCCATTCAAGTTCATGGAGCACTTGGAATCTACGGTCCTAGGGTCCCGCTGAAGAACTCTTATCCTAAGGCAAGAAACTGACTCACATAAAAAAATCCTGGTGGCATATATATTAATATTCCCATCTTCTACTCCATTTTTAGAAGAAACCAGTAAATGACCAAGCAAAGGTAAAGGGAATATTCTTTGAAAATTATTTATTAGGCAATATTGAATATATATGTATGCATATATATATATGTTTAAATAACACATAAAGAAAATTATTTAAATGAATCCCAGTGATCATACAGTTAGCAAGTATTGGACTGTGGACTCAAAGGCAGCTCTTTTCACTCCAAGGCCAATGGTCTTTCATCCACCATTCTTGAAAGTGAGAGGAATGAACTAGATGATCTCTAAGGTGCCTTTGGATGCTAATACTCTGAGTCTCAAACATTATCCTATCACTTTGAACCCCTTTACCCTCTCATCATCTCTTTGTGTTCAATGTGAGGTAAGACCAAAAAAGAACATTGGATGTGGAGTCAGGAGATCTAGGTTCAAATCATCCCTCTGACACTGAACTTGGAGTCAGGTAGATCAGAGTTCAACTTCTGCTTGACACTTACTAGCTGTGTGACTCTGGGCAAGTCACAATTTCTTTAAGCCTATAGTTTTTTTTCCTCTAAAAGGGGGAGGTTGGATCCAACGACCTCTAAGGTTCTTTCTAGATTTAGATCAATGACCTTGTAACTTTCTATCTGTAACCCTATCTTGAGACAGGGGTATGCTGGTAAATACTTAACAACTGGCTTTCCAGGGCAGCTACGTGGCCCGGTGGATAGAGTGCTGGGCCCGGAGTCAGGAAGACACTCATCTGCCTGAGTTCAAATCTGACCTCAGATACTTACTAGCTGTGTGACCCTGGGCCAGTCACTTAACCTTGTTTGTTCAGTTTCTTTATAAAATGAGCTGGAGAAGGAAATGGCAAAACACTCCAGTATCTTTGCCAAGAAAACCCCAAATGGGGTCACAAAGAGTCAGACACAACTGAAAATGACTGAACAACAACAATGAAGTTTCCAGGGGAAAAAAATGCTCATGGGATACATGTTTAAATCCAATCTGCATCAGCATCTTCTCCATCACTTTCTTAAATCTAGAAAATCAACAAAACAATAATCCAAGCCCAGAATTATAACTTACTGATTTCCAAGGTGTGAAATGTTCACATAGAAAATTTAACAATTGGCTCCCTTTAACTGGCTTGAGCTGGCTCTAGCACGCTCCTGCCTTGAGAAGTAATTTCTCCTTGAACTTCCATTTCATCATCTGCAAAAGTGAGACAATTATACCCATATTGCCTATATAATAGGTCTATGTCCAGTGATTTATGAGCTTTCCCCCAGTTTACCTGTCCCAAATCATTTTTGTCCAAAAAGTTGGGACAATTAACTCTTTGTCTTGTACAGTTTATATTTATGACTTCTTGAAACATAGCTCTGAAAAAACAGGCTTTGAAAAAGCCCATTGTGATTCAAATGGAGGTACTAGACTATGCCTTTAAACCCAAATCACTCTGGCTTTCATTGAACTGGCAATAGTAGGTCCCAGGCCAAGCCTCACTTGCTCATTGTTTGTGTTCCGATGGCTTAGAGTGAGCATAATTAGCAATTGTTTTCTGTTCTGGCCAGAAACTCTGAAGTTCTTTCCCTCCCAGATTGGTTCTTTTGTGATGGCAAAATAGCCCTCTTTTTATCTTGATTCATGCAAAGACTTGATGGAACAGGAATCTGAGTTTCTGCAACTTGAGCACAGGAATGCATAGAACATGTGTCAGCACATCCAGACCATGATAGTCAAGGTCATTCTTATGAGCTTGAGCTAAGGGGAAGAAGCCAGTACCAACCGCCATGAATAATTCAAGCCACCTTTTGCTGAGTCTGTTGGGAATCAGGCATTTTGTGTAAAACATGGAATTTTCTGTTTTTTTACACTGCAGCTAATATCAGTAAAAGTGAGGTTTTACCCTACAGAAGATAATGGAGAATTGATATGCACTGTCACATTTTATTTCTCATTTATGTGATCCAATAGAACTACTTACAAATGTAATCACTCATTGGCCGAAACTTTTGATTGACACTATATCCTGGGAACAAGAGGAATGGGCATGGTCACATAGGTGAGAGAACAATTGAATGAGTTAACCTCCAAGTTAAAGGACTTTAATTGGGGGTGGGAGGAGTGCAGATGATTAATGGTCATCTCTGTCCATGGTCCTGACTGATCTTTGGGGATCACAGAAGCACATTTCTATGACTTGCCTCTTTACAACTATCCTCACACGGTTGTAGGAGTGAAAGAGTTGCGAACTTACAGGTGTAAACTATAATTACTAAAGTCACTTCAAAGAAGAAGGTGAGGATGAGAGAAGAGAGAAGAGGAGACCAGATCAATGATGAAAGAAAGAAAATATCAACATTATTTACACAAAGGAAAGGGTGATGGATTTGGAAAAAGAGATACAAGTTCAAATCCCAGTTCTGACACCTACTAGCTCTGTGACCTTGAGGTAGTAGCTTAACTTTTATGGTCTAGGTACCCTCATCTCTAAAATCAAAAAGAGAGTTAGGGTAGATGACCTCTAAGATCTCTTCCAGCTCTCAATCTAAATCTAGGCTCCTTGAAAATGCCTCCCCCAGAGTGAGACTGTCTTTTACTGGCCACAACACTAATGAGATAGACCACTGGAGTGCAAACTACAATATAAATGAGGCCAGTGTCCTATCAACTTCCAATCTCAGCAAGAGCAGCCCCTGAGAGAAAATAAAATCAAGTAAATGAAAATGTATCCTGTATGTCAGTCAAATGAAAATTAAATGCAACCCAAGCTCCAAGAAAGTCCATGGGACCCTTTCCCAGTTCATGAAACTGAACTCAGAAGCAACGGCTGCCTGATACTATTGCTATGTTGATCGGTTTCGACTGTTTTACTTTGTTACCGAGGAAGGTTCATCGGGTGATGGAGGCAGAGGGAGAGAATATGCAGAAATGACTGTGATGTAAGAAATAAAAGGCGTTGATACTATCTTTGAAAAATAAATTAATTTCCTAAAAAAGGGAAAAATAAATTATTATCGACCAAGTTATTTTCCAGAAAGGAAGGCTGTTTTGTTGTTATTGCACAAAAACAAACCAAAACAAAACAAAAAAAACCCTCATCAAATTACAAGTTTCTCTCCAACAAATTATTGTCCTGAGTTTAGATGGGGGCATAAGAGAACAGATAAAAACTGTGTCTTCTGGGAATATTCTGCCTTACTTTTTTTTTTCTACCCCCTTGTGCTCTCTCATGGGTTTTTCTACTTCCCAAAAGAGCACTCTCATTTTTTTTCCACAGGCCTGGGGTTTTTCTTTATATTTTTAGCTTCTAAATAGAAACAATGGGCCAAACTCTTGCCATGCCATTCAACGTGGGCATTTTAATAACTGGTTAGTTTAATAACCTAGACTTTTGAAAACGAAGGAGATTTTGCTAACAATTAAGTTTTAACCAGTGATGACTTCTTGCCATAGACTTCAGAGCTCAAATTTAAGTGAAGCAGTTAATTATTACTGGCTCATATGCGGATGTATAGGCAGGAGTATAGATGGCTTAGTCCCTTCCTAAGATGTATTCTGGGGTTTTTCCATTTACCCAAGTATTCATCCAGTAAGTCTATTAATAGGAAGAGATCCAGTGGGAATTTCTAGCAACAAAGGGAATATTACACCCCCTCCTCCCACAGCGGAACAAGTGCTGAAATAGGATTATATGGTTAGAAAAATATTTTTTAAAGAAATAAAGATTTAAAAAGAACACATAGCCTTGTTTCGGGTTATGTGTTTTAAATAAACTACCTAACCTCCCTATCCTTCCCAGCACTCCACCCCCTGGGGGGGAAATTCTCGTATTCAAAGTATTTGTGGAAGATAAAGAGAGTTTATTTTTCCTCCGTGTATCTTCACATGATTTTTTTTCCCCTTCAGTAAAACATTGGCAGTTTGCTTTGGAGACCTACATACCAGGCAACATCTCCTCTCACAAATGTCCGAGGGATAGTGCCCCATGGAAGCAACCAAGAATCACATGTTCGTCAGCTATTTAGAACTGAGAGGGAGAAGGAAAAGTAGGGCTGAGATTGTGATGGGCCAGAACCCAAAAATGAACAATATGGAAGGAAGCCTACCCATCTTAAAGATCAGAAGGCATAGTGAATGGGATACTGGACTTTGAGCCAGGGAAATCTGAGTTTGAATCCTGTCTCTGACGCTTGCTAGCTTAGGCCAGTCCCTTAGGGAAGTCTGAAAACTCAATATCCTTATCCATAAAATGGGGATGAAAATGCCTATAATACCACACCATAGGGTCATTGTGAGGTTCAAATGACACAAAGGAGGTAAAAGTCAGGTAGTTATTAGACCACTTTCCATACATACATGCATCAATTCAATTCAACAAAAGGAGAAAGGGGAAGGGAATGTCTGTACAGTAAGCACCTACTAGAGCAGCTAGATGGCACAGCAGATAGAGTTCTGGGCCTTGAGTCAGGAAGACTCATCTTCCTAAGTACAAATCTGACCTTAGACATTTCCTAGTTGTGTGACCCTGAGTAAGTCACTTAACCCTGTTTGCCTCAGTTTCCTCATTTGTCAAATCAGCTGGAGAAGGAAATAGCAAACACTCAGGTATCTTTGCCAAGAAAACCCTAAATGAGGCCATGAAGAATTGGACACGACCAAACAACAACAAAGCACCTATTAGGCATCAACCATTGTGCTAAGAGCTTTACAAATATCTCAATATCTCATTTATTACACAAGTACGATGTGCAAAGTACTGTGTTGGATGCTGGGAATACAAAGACAAAAAGGAATAGTCCCTGCCCTCAAAGAGCTTACATTCTACTGTTTCATCACTATTAGGAGTCATATAAATAGGAGTCAAAAGCTCATTTTACTATATGCCCTTCTAACATAGGACTCTGGTTTTCAAAGCCACTTCAGAGCCCCAAAAGTAGGCAATGTAGTACAATAGAAGGAACAAAAATTAGCTTTGGGCCGGAAGACCTGTGTTCAAATCATGTACGTCATACTTACTACCTATGAGGTCTTCATTAAGTTACTCCAGTTCCCTGAGCCTCAGTTTCCTTAACTACAATGATGGATCTCAGGTCCCTTCTGCCTGTGGTAAATTTATGTTCCTGTGATACTGTAGAAGCAGCATGAGCATCCAAAGAATGGACAGTCAACCGAGGAAGATCTGGGTTCCGATCTGATACTCTGACACTTACTAGCCGTGTGACTGTAAGCTCTCAGCGCTCTGGGCAGATCTCTGATAGTATAGGTTGGAGAGGAAATACTGACCTGCACTGGCAGAGGAAGTTTCCTGAACAGCAAGTTCCTAATACCAATGAAATCTCAAATCCAATCTCTGTCCACGGAGAAGCCAATCCATTTAAGTGGTATTGAGCTGTTTGAAGCCAATGGTTGTGCTTTCTATTATAATGATGCTATATATATGGAGGTGAGGGGTAGGGAATGATTAACAGGCACTGGCCCTGTGAAAACATGCCTAGAATTCTTAGTAAAGGCCTATGCTAATTAACCAAAGCTAGGAAAACCTGGAGAGTTAAGATCTTTTGGTGGAAATTGTTTCATTAAAATCAGAGAAGAAAAAGCACCCTAGTAATCCTTGATAGGCCTTACATGTGGTTTTCCATTCAAATATGAGGGGACCCTTGACCAATATTCTCTGGCTGAAAGGAGAATATGCCCATTTTTATGTGACAATGGAGAAACTGAGGCACGGAATGAACTGGGAAACAACATCTTTCAGTGGAAATGACTGGGCCCTGGCGTCAGAGGACACGGGTGTGAATCTTGACTGTTGTTTACTCTTTGAATGATCTTGAGCAAATCATTTCACCTTTCTAGGCCTTGGTTTCCTCATTTGTAAAATTACTTACTAGCCTGTGACCTTGGGCAATTCACTTAACCTCTGTTTGCCTCACTTTCCTCAACTGTAAAATGGGTATAATAATGGCATCTACTTCCCAGGGCTATTCTAAGGATCAAATGAGGTAATATTTGTAAAGCACTTAGCACAATGTCTGGCATATGGTTATTGCTATATAAATATTATCATCATCATTACCATCAGTATGATTGGCAGTATTCTTCCTTCAGCTAAATCCATGCCCTTAGTGGTGAAGATGGCACCATTTTATTTTGATTTTTTCCCTTTTATTCTCCTTCTATTTTTTTTTTTTTTGGTTAGGCAATGGGGTTAAGTGACTTGCCCAAGGTCACACAGTTAGTAAGTGTTATGTGTCTGAGGCCGGATTTGAACTCAGGTCCTCCTGAATCCGTGGCGGGTACTCTTTCCACTGCGCGACCTAGCTGCCCCCTTTTATTCTCCTTCTAACCAGCTCAGTAACATATCTGCTTCCTTTTTCCAGAAGTACCCACTTTCATTTCCTTTTCTGGGTATCCAGCAGCCACTCCACATAGATGCAGATCCATAACTAGTGATTTTTGTGCCTAGTACGAACAGCATGGATCATATCTCCACATCAAGTTTTAAAGATAAATCCATTGAGGATGAGATAAGAATTTGGTACACAGTGAGATGGCTGCTAGAGAGATGGGGGAGAACAGGGTGGTCCTGATCCAGGGAGAAGCTTGTTTGAGGTACATCCATGGAAGATAGGGGTGATTTAGATAAACAAGGAATAAACATTCAGTCTGGTAGAATCCTGTCTTAACTACTTATTCATGGTAAATAAATGCTAAGTTTAATTATTCCTGTGCTGCTGATGGATTTCACGCTGTCATTGTCCACTAAATTTTAGCTCCTTGGTCCAAAGTCCTGGTCATCCTGACTGAATTACAGCTCTTCAAAGATGCCATCTAAGATATCTACCAATGGAATGGGAAGAAGGGGAAGAAGCTGTGAAAGTGAACAAAATCTAACTGCTGGAACTCACTGGAGAATAAAATGCATATCGACTCTGGAGTGGTTGTGTCTTCCCGGTGCAGTCTGGAGTAATATATGGTAGAGATGGCAGGTTCTCTGACACCAAATTCAAACTTAGCCCTCTTTCCATGGCACCGCCTCTTGTCCTATAGGCTCCATATAAGGATAAGATCTGCCAATAACTAGAGCCATCTAATGATGGAGTGGGCTAACTCAGTGGTAGTGAGTTCCTCTCTCAATGGAGGTCTTCAGGTAGAGGCCAGAGGATCCTTTGTTGAAGATTTCATTGAGGGAATTCTTGGTCGGGTCTAAGTTGGCTGAGATGGCCTCTGAGGTTCCTCCCAACTCAGAATCTGTTAAGCGAATGTTAGCATCTCCTGTAACTGGGAATCACATCATGCCTCATATTTGGCACAATGATTCTTTTTATTCAACGACCAAATCTCAGGAAAATATTTCTACAAAGTTCAAACAGTCATCATGATCGATTAGGGTCATGACCTCCTCTAGTATATGGGGCAATTTTCACAGAATTTCTGGGTCTGGCTTGGAAGGAAGTTCAGAAGAAATCTAATCTAATCCATCCATGAAAAAGTATTGCCACTTCAACATCACGTACAGCCTTCTCCCCTCCCCCTCACCATACCACACTCCCTTAGAATGTAAGTTCCTTGATAGTAGGGATTGTTTCATTGTTTGTATCTCCACTGCCTCACACAGTCCCAGGAACATGGGAGGAGCTTAATAAATGTTTAAAGCACCCACATAAATCATCAGCATTTCTCTATATTACCAACAAAGTCCAGCAGCAAAACATAGAGAAATTCCATTTAAAATAACTATAGACAAAGAAAATACTTGGGAGTCTACCCGCCAAGACAGAACCAGGAACTATATGAACACAACTATAAAACACTTTTCACACAAATCAGGTCTAAACAACTGGAAAAATATTAATTGCCCATGGGTAGGCCAAGCCAATGTAATAAAAATAACAATTCTACTTAAATTAATTAATTTATTTATTTCAATAACAATCAAATTATCAAAAATTATTTTATAGAGCTAGAAAAATAATGAAATTCATTTAGAAGAACAAAAGCTCAAGGATATCAAGGGAATCAATGAAAAAAAAATGTGAAAGGAGATATAGACTTACCAGATCTCAAACTGTATTACAAAGCAGTAATTACCAAAACAAGTTTGTACCATCTAGGCAATAGAGTGGTATATCAGTGTAATAGATTAGGTACAAATTACATTATAGTAAATGACCGTAGTAAATATTATAAACCCAAAGATCCAAGCTTTTGGAACAAAAAACTCATTATTCAACAAAAACTACTGGGAAAACTAGAAAACAGAATGGCAGAAATTGTAGACTAACATCTCACACCATATATTAAGATAAGGTCAAAATGAGCACATGATTTACAAATAAAGGGTGATACCATAAGCATATTAAGAGAGCATGAAATAATATACCTGTCAGATTTATGGATAAGGGAAGAATTTAGGACCAAAGAAGATATAGAGAGCCTTACAAAATATAAAATAGGTCATTTTGATTATAAAAAATTTAAAAGTTTTTGCACAAACAAAACCAATGTAGCCAAAATTATAAGGAAGGCAAAAACCTGGGGGAAAATTTTTGTGACAAGTATCTCTGATAAAGGCCTCATTTCTCAAATACATAGAGAACTGAGTCAAATTTATAAAAATACAAGTCATTCCCCAATTGATAAATGTTCAAAGGACATGAGCAGGTAGTTTTCAGATGAAGAAACCAAAGCTATCTAAGGTCATATGAAAAAAATACTCTAAATCACTATTGATCAGAGAAACGCAAATTAAAAGAACTCTGAGTGGCTAATATGACAAAAAAAGGAAAATGTTGGATGTTAAAGGGGATATGGGAAAAGTGGGACACTAACTCTCTGTTGGTGGAGTTGTGAACTGATCCAACCATTCTGGAGAGCAATTTGGAACTATGTGCAAGGGGCTATAAAACTGCTCATGCCCTTTGATCCAACAATACCACTGCTAAGTCTATAACCCAAAGACATCCAAAAAAAAAGGAAAAGACTTTTGTACAAAAATATTTATAACAGCTCTGTTTGTGGTGGCTAAGAATTGGAAATTGAAGGGATGCCCATCAACTGGGGAATGGCTAAACAAGCTGCGGTATAAGATTGTAACGGAATATTATTGTGCTATAAGAAATGATAAGCAGGATGATCTCAGAAAAACCTGGAAAGGCTTACATGAACTGATGCAGAGTGAAGTGAACAGAACCAGGAGAACATTATACACAGTTAACAGCAATATTGTTTGATGAAGAATTATGAATGACTTAGCTATTCTCAGCAATGCAATGATCCAAGACAATCCCAAAGGATTAATGGTAAAGCATACTATCTGCCTCCAGAGTTAAGAACTGATATTGATTGAATACAGATTGAATTATGCTATTTTTCACTTCTTTCTTTTTTTTCTTTTATTCAAGTCTGCTTACACAAAATGACTATGTTTTATACATTTTACACAAAATGAAATGTTTTACATAATTGCCCATGTATAACCTATATCTGATTGCTTATCATCTCAGAGAGGAGAGAGAAGGAGGGAAGGAGGGATAGAATTTGGAACTCAAATTTTTAAATAAAAATGTTCTTAAAAATGCTGAGAGCAATCCATCCCACTTTTGGGTAGGCTCTACTTTTGATGATTCCCCCTCCTAAATCCAGCACTTAATATGGTGCAGCTAGGTGGCTCAGTGGGTAAAGCATTGGTCCCAGAATCAAGAAGACCTGAGTTCAAATTCAGCTTCAGACACTCAATAGCTGTGTGACCCTGAGCAAGTCATTTAACCCTGGTTGCCTCAGTTTGCTTATGCATAAAATGAGCTGGAGCAGGAAAGGGCAAACCACTCCAGTATCTTTGCCAAGAAACCCCCAAAAACGGTCACAAAGAGTTGAACATGACTGAAAACAACTAAACAACAACAAAAAGCACTTACATAGTGCTTGGCTTATAATAGGTGTTTAATAAATGTTTGTAGACATGATTTAAATCAAGTCTAAATCTGTCCCACTGCAACCTACACCTATTGTTCCCTGTTCCGCCCTTTGCAGCCAAGGAGAACAAGTAGAATCTCTCTTTCACTTAACAAGGCTTCAAATACTTGAAGACATATCACAACCCCCCACAAGTTCTCATATTTTACAGCCTTCTCTTTTTCTGATACCTGAAAGACTCATTGATGTGAATGTTATCCTTCAAAGCCTTTTCAAAAGAAAAATAAAGATTAAATTCAGAATGACTATTCTTTCTGCTGCATTGATGGGAACTCGCCCCAGGGTTCCATTGCCCTGACCAGTGGCTACTGCTGTCCATGCCAGCTTCCTATTGGCTCACTGGGACTTCCTTGCTCCAGGACAGCAGAAGAATCATGAAGGCCCTGCTCTGCATGTGAATTTTGAGAGTGGTGGCAAAACAGAGGACTTTTGTCTACAGCGCTGAAACTCAAGCAACTTCAACAAATGCTAAGTTCATTCCTTTTTTGTTTTATTTTTCTTTTTTAGTAGATTTTTATTTATAACCTCAATTTTTTCATTGCTTGGATTCCTCCTGTAGTTCTCCCCCTCCACCCTCCCAGGGAGAATTCTTCCTTCATAACAAAAGTTTAAAGAAAAAGACCAAAAAATTCTGCAAAATCAATCAAAATATCAAAGAAAATTTCTTTGACATTATGTGTGATGTTGCACACCCATAGACCACTCTCATCACCCGTACAAAGGAGTGGGGGCAGTTTTTTCTCACATTTCTTTTCCAGAGCCATTCTTGGATTTTTGCAATATTAATTTTCTACTGTTTTGCAGTGGTTATTCTTTCTATTTACAATGGTGTAGTCATTGTGTATTCATTTTCTTGCCTCTGACTGACTTAAGAAAAGCACCATCTTTTATTCTTCCCTCTTTGCCTGTCTCTGGCGTCTTTTCACCATGACGCCCATACATTTGGGTAAGTACAGTTTCTTAGAACAGAAAAAAAAATCACTTTAGCAAAATACAACATTTATGCCTAAGTCATATTATATCCTTCTCTTTCTTAACTCTCAGAACTGCTTTCTAGCTGCTGAACTCCCACTAGCTGAAAGGGTGACCCTCATTTTGCCCCTGCGCCACCCTGTACTCCCAGTTAGTGCCATAACTAGCAATGTTTACATCTTGAGTAACTAGCAGGATATGTGAGGAAAGGGAGCATATGGCCCCTGGGCAGAAGAAACTAGCCCCAGTAGATGCCACAGTTTTCTAAGTTCCTAAAGGGATTGGAAGTGTCCCTTGGGATGAGTCTACTGTCACAAGCATGGTGGGAAAAGAGCAGTTTGGGGTAACCAGACCAAAAAGGGAAGAAACCTTAAAAAACCATTGATTCTGCCACCACCACCCGATTTTATAGCTGAAGAAACTGAGGCACAGGATCATGTATTAAGTGTCTAAAGCAGGATTTGAGCCCAGCTCTTCCTGGCTCTGAGTCTGGTTCCCTCTGCACTAAATTTTCCACTCTGGGGCAAAGCCCAAATGGCCCCATGCCAGTGGCAATTCTGTGCACAGGCACCTGGCAAGACAAGGGGCAAACAAGGTAAAAACGGTTTTAAATTAGCCATTTCACTTTTGTCAAAATGGGAACAGTTTTTTAAAGAACAAATATGATTTTTTAAATATCTTTAAGGAAAAAATAGCCTCATCAACATAATAACTTTTGTACGCCATAAAGATAAATGACAATCTACTTTCCAAGAATATTTATGAAGAAATTAAGAAATGGTAGCGTATTTAGACTTAAGGTCAAATAGAGCCCCTAAATATAGATCACATTCCATCTGGCTGCCAAGATCCCCCATCTGAACACATTAACCAGAGGACTAAAGCAGAAGGGGGAGCAGGGGGGAGGGTTTTAAAATGCAAGAGAGAAAATGGATTCATTTAAGATTTTATCATCGGGTTGTTAGTTAATAAATATGTATTAAGCACCTACTATGTGCCAGGCACTGTGCTAAGTGCTCGAAATATAAAGGACAAAATGAGAGTCCCTGCCTTCAAAGAGCTCACAATCCAACGGGTAAAACAACTTCTGGGGCTAGGATAAAACTGATGAATATTCTGGACAGAGTACAGAACCCAAATATTCACTGGCTCTGTTTCTCTCCTTGATGACCTTGGGCATTCACTTCTGCTCTCTAAGACTCAGTTTCCTCATCTCCTAGACTAAGTGGTTTCTAAGGTCCCCTTCAACCCTGGATCTATGATCCTATCACAAACCTTTATGACCTTGGGTAAGTCATTTCATCATGCCATTTCTCTGAACCTCAGTTTCCTCATATGTAAAATGGAGAAGTGGACTAAATGACCTCTTCCTCCCAGCTTTAAATCAGTAATTTTATGATTCTATAATAATTCTATTTCTACCACTAAAAAAAAATTGTAACAAAAGACACACTTTTTATATTTTGCCCTTTTTATAGAATTTTTGTAAGGCAGATAGCTCACCAACTAATTAGACCCTTCCCTCTTTTTAAAATGATTTTCAGTGTTTGCCTGGATTATTCCTTGGGCTTGCTTAAAGTTGTCTGTCTTTTTGTTCTCTCCAAGGCCATTTTTCTTGTTAGTCTTTTCCCAGGGTTATGTTTTACACAAGTCCAACCACAAGGCTGTGTTTACAACACATAATTGTTTTCCCAGTTTCAACCTCCCTCATTAACAAAATAAATTTGATATTTCTCCAGCCCAAAATCTCCCTTTGTTTATAGTTGGAGATCCCTGACCCAAATGCAGAAATCATCTGATGGGCACCAAACAGTCTTGCAGAAATTTCTCATCACAAGGACCCTCATCATAATCACTGAGGTACTCTTAGAACAACAATGGTTCTCTCACAACACTATCTTCAGTTAATCCAATTCCACCACTTAAAGTCTTTGTTGCTGAGTCATGTTCAACTTTTCATGACCCCATTTGGGGTTTTCTTGGCAAAAATCCCGGAATGGTTTGCGCTTGCCTTCTCTAGTTCATTTTACAGATGAGAAAACTGAGGCAAACACGGTTAAGTGACTTGCTCTAAGTCACACAGCTAGTAAGTGTCTAACGCTGGATTTGTACCCAGGAAGATGAGCCTTCTTGACTGCAGGTCTGGCACTCTACCCACTGCACTACCTACCTGCCCTAAACTTGAAGTGTGGGGTAGCATAAACAGATTAGAAGCCCTAGCAAAGTGGGTGTTTAATGTAGAGCTATTGCTTTATGGGATTATTTGTTTGGTTCTCAAATATTGAAACATTTAATATTGGGTTCTTAGGACCATAAATTTGGAGCTGGAAGGGGCCTTAAAAGCCATTGAGACCAATAGCCCTCATTTTACAGATGAGGCAACTGAAGCCACAGAGAAGTGACACAGTAAAAAATTGCCTGTGGTAGAATTCAAACTCAGGTTTCCTGATTCCAAGTCTAGCCCTCTAAGTAAGGGGGTTTCTTTTTTGTGACTATCCTGATGAAAGCCAGGAATGGTAAACAGAATAGAGGGGATCAAGCTCAACTCAAAGGTCCATTCTCTGCTTCTGTTGCTGTTTGGGATGGAATCTTTTCAGTTTTTTCTCTAATAAATCATAGAGGACACATTGAAGTTATGTCTACATACAGAAGCATGCTGGTCAATGTTTAACAATTATTAATACTTTCTCCATCACTTTCTTTAGTGTCCGCAATCAACAAAACAATAAATAAAACCCTGATTGGTAGCATTTGCCAATTTCCAACTGTTCCTGATTCTTTATCCATTATATGAGGCTTCCCTTCAACTATGTTTATAGAATGGACTTAATATGTGTTAATTTTGTTTTCATTTACATTGTCATAGCTATTGTTCTTATTGTTTACCTGGTTCAGCTTTCAGCACTTTGCATCAATTCATATACGTCTTCTGATGCTTTTCTAGGCTGTTCATATTCATCATTTCTTACAAGGCAGCAATATTCTATTACAGTCTTGTACCACAATTTGCTTAGCCATTCTTCAATCAATGGGAATAGCAATTTCCCAAGTTTCTGGAGCCAAAGAAGTTTCTGCCTTCTCCAAAGGATGAGTCTCTGTAAGCTTAACCTTGACAAATAAGCAAGGTTTGTCTGTCTCCTGGCTTCACCTATTCTTGAACTTAGACTCACCTCTATGGTTCAGGGAAGTATCCAAGGAGGGCTTCTGTGGAAGGTCAAAATAACAAGATCAGAAGAGCATAGATGTAGAGATGGGAAAGACACAACAAACCATTTAGTCCAACCTGTGCTTTTTACAGATGAAGAAACTGAAACCCAGGAATCAGAAGATCTGGGTTCAAATCACCCTTCTGATGCTTACTACTTATGTGACCATGGGCCAGTCACTTAACCCACCTTGGACCTTGGTTATTGGCTTAGCAGCCAATTGAAAGGCATCTCTTTTTTGCATGATCAGCAGAATGGAAATACTATCTGTATATACACTACAATCCATATAGTGATTGCATCAGTCAAGATGACTGAGTGTGCTCATAATGAATGGACTCACTGGCTAGTTCCCTTTTATGAGGAAGGAAAAAAAAGAAAAGAAAGAAAGGAAGGAAAGGAAGAAAGAAAGAAAGGAAGGAAGGAAGGAAGAGAAAGAAGGGAGGGAAGGAAGAAAGGAAGGAAGGAAGGAAAGGGAGGAAGGAAGGAGGGATGGAAGGAAGGAAGAAAGAAAGAAGGGAGGGAGGGAAGGAAGGAAGGAAGGAAGGAAGGAAAGGGAGGAAGGAAGGAGGGATGGAAGGAAGGAAGAAAGAAAGAAGGGAGGGAGGGAAGGAAGGAAGGAAGGAAGGAAGGAAAGGGAGGAAGGAAGGAGGGAAGGAAGGAAGGAAGAAAGAAGGA
>NW_020954652.1:797066-812088 GCF_900497805.2 Vombatus ursinus | reverse complement strand
AAGAAAGAAAGAAAGAAAGAAAGAAAGAAAGAAAGAAAGAAAGAGAAAGAAAGAAGGGAGGGAGAGAGGGAAGGAAGGAAGGAAGGCAGAAAAAGAAAGAAAGAAAAGAGGGAGGGAGAAAGGAGGAAGGAAGGAAATGAAATGAATATAATGAGTCCTCAAGCATAGGACTACCTATTAACTTGGCAAATTATAATCTCATATCTAACAATAGGTGTCTGAGAGGCTATAAAACCATTTACTAAGCTATTTCCTACTCTGCCCAGATTCAGTACCAAATCACCCAGATCTATGGGCCATTCATCGTTATCAGTATGGATACCTCAGTATCACAAGAGCTTCACGATATCACATGATAATGATATAATCTTGGTGCCTTGGCTGGCTCGAAAGCATCCTCGGGGCGCATCTGAGATTGCTAATAGTTGTCCTCATTAAGAACAACAGAAGTCTTCAGTGTGAGCCCTCTCAAAGAACAGGAGCACCAGTGGACCAAAGACTTGCCTCCAAGAATTCCTAACTTAGTCACAAAATGTTTTCAAGTGAATCTTCCTCACTCCAGTAGCTTCAGTCTCCTAAAGAATTTAGCTACACAGGTCAAATTCATTTCCCAGACTCACTCTGGGTTGCTGACTGCCTGGCACATCCTCTCTCAAGGAGGCTCAAGGAGCACCAGAGAATCTCATTTGCTGACAATGCACTCTGAGAGGATGTGTCTGACATACACCCCTCATGGATGTGTGAATTCCCAACTCTAATTTGGAGGCTCACACAAACTGCAAGACTCAGCAGTCTGAGAGAGAAGCACCCCAGGATAAGAACTCCAAGAACTTCAGAAAGAAAAAAATAAAAGTGGTAGAAACTTAATAAAACACATTTGAGAGTCTAGGTAATCACAAAGGAAGAACACTGTCTTTTTCTAGACTGCCCAAGAGCAAGATAAGAATTTTTAAAAAGACATAAAGGAGAGCTGTGTTTACTAAGCAAGAAAAGAGGTAGGTTCATCGAGTTCCTTTGACTCATTTTCAGGGACCTTCACTGATGAATTAATTATTTCAGATTTTTAGCGGTTGAGTTGTTCTCTGGGACTTGGTCTTAACAGCAGAGCTTGTGCCTTAATGTATCTTCTCCCAAGTTCCTACAGAACATCTTCAGGCTTCAGTTAACCCATACAATTCTATTCCCTTTGAGGTAGAGAAGGGTCCCCTTTTCCAGCTAGGTAAATGTAGGGATATGGAATCAGCATAGCTCTAATAAATTAACTCCCCCCTTCATAGAGTCTTCTGACCTTTTAGAAAGTTACTAGACCTCATTCATCTCTAACATCCTTTTCAAAAGTTAGAAAAATACAATGCTTTCAAAGCAACACTATACAGTCCTCACTTGCATCCCATTCTGGGTTTTTTTTTTTTAATTTCTTTTCTATGGCTTTGCTTTTTTATACAAAATGTAAACAGTGACCAATTTAATACTTTGAAAAGACCCTCAGAAGGTGATGTCTTGACTCACACGTGAACTGGACTTAAGTGAGGCAGAATTGCACAAAGTCATCAGTCTTACCCTCTCTTTCTGAGTTATTCAAGTCCAATGGCAGGACAACAGTCAAGATGACTGGGGATGAACCAGGATTCAGTGGATGACATTGGCATCTTCCATGTCTAACCAAGCTCTAAGCACTCCACAGGGCCTGCTCCAGTCACTTTTATGGCTGCTGGAACAAATTGTTCTCATTCGCCCATTCTGCCAGAGGAAATCTTTACATGCTTGGGAGTATTTCAGTAAGCAGAGCCAGGAAAACAATATACTCAATGACTACAACAATGTAAATGGAAAGAACGAGCACAAAAGCAAAGAAACTAAATGCTATGAACTTACAATGACCAAGAAACTTAACCTTGGAAAAGAGGTAGGAAAATCTTCCTCTTGGAACACTGAAATCACAGCGCCAGTCTGTATCTCCTTGTATTACAGTGTCAGCCAGGGGCTAGCCTTTGCATTTTGTCTCTCTCTTTTCTGTCTAACTGCTTACTCAGGTGATAGAGATAAGGATGGAAGATGTATGCCTCAGGTACTCTCCATCCGATGTTGACATGTGGCTTGTGAATATGAGCCTCTGTTCCTTTGCTCTTTTTGTTTGTTTGTTTTTCTATTTTAGGTGAATACTGATATTGGAGATGGCTATGATTCTGAGCTTTGAAAGATGAGCAGCAAACCACCAAGAATTATGAGAATGGGGTCCACACCAGGATTTTCATCCAGCCAGTCCAGTATTAAGCCCCTGAACAAAGGATTCAGCCCAGCAGGAGCTCATTTGGTGATTATGGTAGATTTGGAAGTGAACTTGGTAGGACCAATGCTGTGTAGAAAATGAATTGTCTGAGCCTACTCTCTCTAGGAACCAAGGTGGTATAGAAAAGAATATGCCTGGTGTTGGAGGAAAGGTTTTTTTATACCTCTGTCCTTGCTGTATCTATGGGGTAAAGGGTAATTGTAAAGGGAAATTGAAGTTCTAATTAGTAAAGAGAAAGGGGGTGCTAATCACTATAGGTCAATAGTCAGATAGAACACTGAAATGTTACCTTGAGCCCATATCACTAGAGAAAGATACCCCCACCCCTCAGGAGTATCCACAAAACACTAAGGGAGAGGTACAGTTGGTCTCACTCTGGAAAAGTCCAGAGTCTCACTATACCTCTCTAACGCTATGTTCATTTCCCTTCCGAAAGGACTCGGAACTAAAGTGGGAGATGGCTTGGTTCTACTAGTCTGGGGAGCTATACAAGGTCATATAAAGAAGGCAAGATTCGTCCAAAAGGGGGGAGAATTGTATCCATTCTTTATGTTAGTCCTTTATGAACGTTCTACATTTCCTCAGGGACAAGCATGGACATTAAACTTTGTCTATCTTTTTATACTTATTAGATTGCGAGCCCCTTAAAACCAAGAGTATTGTGTTCTTTATATTCCCCAGCCCTTAGCATAAAGCCTTACATTGTTGGTTGGAAGTGAAACAAATTCCAACTGGGGAAATCAAAGAAGTCTCATGAAAGAAGTAGTATTTGTGTTTGGTCTCTATTTCAGAAGTAGCAAACGGTATGAATGGCTTTTCAGGTGGAGAATCTAGAATAGGTAACTATGAGAAAGAATAGGGCAAATTCAGGAACTAACAAATAGTTCAGTTGAGCAGAAAAATAAGATTTGAGGAAAGGGAGTCAAATGGGATAGGATGCAAAGATGATCTAGAAAGTCATGGTAAGGGTGGGGCTTTAGACCAAAAAAAAGTCAACAAAGAGTAGAACACAAGGGAAAGCCTTTGAAATTAATTAGCCCTGGGAAATTTGAGAGGCATCTAGGTGGTATACTTGATTAACCACTGGACTTGGAGTCAGGGAGGCCTCGATTTGAATCCTACCTCAGACAGGACTGTGTGACTGGGCAGCCACTTCAGTTCTCTGGGTCTCATTTTCCTCATCTGTAAAATGAAGAGGTTAGACTGGATGACCTCAAAGGCCCACCATCCAGCTTGACATCTGTGATCTCCTGAGTTGGCTCCTGTCTGGGGACCACACCCATAGCTCCAAAATTCCTCCTCACTCTTCCTACACAGCCAACAGTTCTAAGCTGAGCATAAGCAAAGGTCAGACCACTTTGAAGTAGGCACAGTGACATACTAACGAGCTTCCTGTAGATGTAAATATATGTGCTACTGAAAGCACGCCTGGATTGCACACAGAAATATGTCACATGCCATTAATATATATAGCAGGTCCTATATGGAAAGAGATCTCTTGCTATTACCTGGGGCTCTTCTTTTGCCTTTGAAGCTCTCAGCACATCTAAGATAAGGTGATATATGTGCAGAGTACATAACCCATAAGATCCTATGCTCATTTACCCAGGCAGTAACCACATGCTGAACAGCATCAAGATTGACTTTAACAGGTTTGTATAACTCAACCTAAGGAATTGAGAGTGGCCAGGGACATGCATGACACTAGGAAGGTCTTGGAAGCCTGGGTTCCCAAGAAGAAAGGAAAAGAATTATAAGCATTTTTAAATGGCATTAGATAAAAGTGTACGCAACAATATAGAATAATGGCTAATGGCAAATTGAGAAGCAACACAGTATAGAGGCTAGTGAGCTGATTTCCAAGCCAACAGTGACCTTGGACAAGTTATTGAATTTCTCTGGACCTCAGTTTCTTCATCTGTAAAATCAGAAAGGTGGGTAACATGACCTCCAAGATCCCTTCCAGCCCTAAATCGATGTACTTAAATGTTAATATTGATCATAATCATGTACGGTCTCATCAGGGTTATATGTATTTTAAACCTTTGGCTCAATTTAGAAATGGAAGACTATGCCTTGTCCAAAGAATCTCTGGCATCAGCCTGGAGGGCAGGAGTGAAACTCCCTCAGGGCCCCAAAGTGATACCATGTAAGCTCCAGACTGCCATAACCCTTAGCCTCTGCGAAAGGCTAGCCCTGAGTCCATTCTTGAAGAATGGTTACATGTGCAGCTGTCCTCTAAAGCAGTAAGGACCTTTCAGATTAATTACTGGACAGTGAGTAATATTTATACTTTCTCCTTTCAAAGTTTTCTGGATTCCACTAGTTCTTCTCTCCTCCTTGGAAATTGATCCTTTGCTGATCTTGTTAGCAATAGCAACTTAGAAAGTCAGGGTCATTTTGCTTTGGGTTTTTTATTCCCTAATACCATTCACCCTTACCATTTTCTTCTGGGTTTTGTGACTAATTTTTGTCACATTTTATTTTTTTTTATTGATAGCTTTTCTTTTGACATCATCATCATTTTCAACTATATTCTTCAACTCTCCCTGTACAGGAAGCCGACTCTTATAATAAAGAAATAAAAGGGGGGGGGGAGATATAGAGAAAAAAATGTCAGTTCAGTAAAAGTAACCATTAACCAAATCTAACAGCATATGCAATGTTCCATACCCATGACCCCTCCTATCTCTTCAAACAAAGGAGGCAGGTGCAGTTTTTTCTCTCCTTTGGGGCTAAGATTGATCATTATAATGACACAGCTTTTCACCTTTGTTCTTATGGTTGTTACTGTTCTTTATCTATTTACATTGCATATTTTGCTTTTCCTAGTACTTCACCTCCTATCATTTTCAAAGAATGGCCCACACTGAAACAATGTGAGCTCCTTAGCCAAACTCTGCCCTCGAGTCATTCCAGAAATGTGCCTTCTCTGACAAACACGACTCCTCTAAGCACACCAGGATGAGCTTGTTGGCATGTGGCTTTCTACCCCCTGCACTCCCTCCTCAGTACCAAGGGATGGGAGAGGATACAAAAGGGGAACTTTCTCAGCTCTGAGCCAGTGGAAAATTTAGCCTGTCCCAAGCAAGAGAAACAAATGTGCTCCTGAAATGAACACTGGCATTTGGAAATCCACCAGCAAATTATAAATGTGATCTTTTTTAGGTGTGAGTGTATGAGAGAAGGGGAGGGAGGTGGGGAGAGAGAGAGGGAGAGAGACAGACAGACAGAGACAGAGACAGAGACAGGGAGAGACACAAATAGAGACAGAGAGGCAGACAGAAAGACACAGAGACACACAGAAATAAAGACAGAGAGAGAGACAAAGACGGAGACAGAGAGAGACAGAGAGACAGAAAGAGAGAGAGGGGGGAAGGAGGGAAAAGGAGGGAGAGGGAGACAGACAGAGACAGAGAGACACAGAGAGAGGCACACAGACAGAGAGACAGGCAGACGGAGACAGACACAGAGAAAGAGACACACAGAGATAGACAGAGACAGACACACACAAAGAGAGACAAAGAGAGAGACAAAGACAAAGAAACAGAGAGAAAGGGGGGGGAAGGAGGGAGAAGGAAAGGGAGGAAGGGAGAGAGGGAGAGAGAGAAGAGTAGAGAAGAGAACAGAAGAGAGAGAGGGAGGGAGGGAGAGAAAGGGGGCCACGGAGCAAGAAAGAGACTGCCTAAGGCCAAACAAGTATCAGTGACTGGCAGAAGCAGGAAGGAGGCAGGGCAGAACACTGACACTGTACCCAAACACCAAAATCAGAACTTTCCACTGCTCTTTTTCCCCAGGGAGATCAGGGAGGTGGGTGTGGGGGGAGGATGGAGAGAAGAAGAGGGTGATCAGAATAACAAACCACTCCTAAAGCACCCCTCCTTCCCCCAGCTACCAGTAACTGAATATTTCATTTATTGCCTATTTCAGCCTCCAAGTTCCATGTCAAAATAAAAGTGGTGTCCCTTGTATAGACAGATGACCTCACTGACCCTTTCATTAGAAGGTACCCTTCAGGCTGCATTCCAGTGGATTTGGTCAGGATCTTTTCATCCCGACCTTCTTGTCAGGATCCTGTGATCCTGTTAAGAATGGCCAAGGCACAGTTGTGAGTGTATCCCTGATGTCCGAGGATGCCCTGACATGAGGACTCAGGTGCAATGGGGAGGCAGGGATGCCTTTTACCAAAAACCTCTGACTTATGCCTTAACCCAGGGAAACCCTGGTAATATTAGCATGTGGCTCATTTTGCTCTCACGCAAACACTCAGTTTAATCAGCCATCAAATCTAAGTGTCATTTAACCCATCCACTGAAACAAACAAAAATGACCAAAGGGCTCATACCTAAGTCCATCAATAGTTAAGATAATGATCCTTCAGATCTGATGAACTCTGAATACAGATTGAAGCATTTTTTTTTCACTTTAAAAAGAAAGAATGAAAATGATCTTTCCTATTGGGGGCATCTACTTGGGGTAGAGGGAGTGGTCCTCATCTTCACCAGGTGACCTATCCAGTCCATATGATTCAAAGTACCAGCAAAAAGCAAGATCCATATATTTACTATTCTTTGGCTCTGAGCTCCATTGATCCTTAATGCTTACAGTTCCCTGCTTTATCAGTCTCTTTCCCCCTTCCTTTATCTCCTATTCTTTTCCTCCTTCACACTCATCTCTTCCTTTCTCTCTTCCCTGTCTCTCTTCAGCTCTCTCTTCTCCATTTTTTCTTCCACTTCCTCCCCCCCTTTACAGTCCTATTGCTATTTTAACATTTCTATCTGTCACTGGCTCCTTCCCTCCGGGGACTCAGTGGAGGCAAGAAGAGTCTTCAGTCAAGGCCTCCCTGGCTGTGGCTTGGCATCATCTGTAGCTTGGCATCCCCAATCCATTTTATATGCCATTTCTTTGATTCTAAAAAACAACCCTGTGATGCAGGTACCATGAGTCCACTTTATAGCAGAGGAAAGTGAAGCCCTGACACAGTAGGGGATTTGCCTACGCAGCCCATGTCACAGCCAGGACTCACACCCGAGCTTTCTGCCTCCAACAGCAAATCTCTTTCCATGACCGCATACTCCTCATTAGCACAATGTTCTAACCAACTAAGCTCACAGGCATGAAGAATAAAACTCCTCTGTGTTCTCTGGCCCCAGGCTTGCTGAGTCAGCAAGCTCTAACCACCTCAGATCTCAGGAAAGGATGCTGAAGAAAGGACACTCTGCTCTGCAGTACTTGACTCTATATTTGCCTTATCAGCTTTAACTGAGCCCGATTAGTCACACCCTGCCCATGGAGAAGGAACAGCAGACAGTAACCCAAAGCTAGCCAGCAGAGAGAAAGCTCTACAGTGGCTCACAAGAGGACCCCAGAGGAAATGAAATACAGGACAGAAAGTGAAAGGTTGGGTAAGAGAGAGAAAGAGAGAGAGGAAAGAGATAAGGAGGGGAGAAAAGGAAGGAGAAAGGAAGAGAAAGAAGGGGGGAGAGAGAGAAGTAGGGAGAGGAGAAAGGGACAGGAAGTAAAGGATGGAGGGAGAGGAAAAAGAGGAAGAGTGAAAGGGGAGAGAAGACAAAAAGGGAAGAGCCAAAGAGAAAGAAAAAGAGAATGAAAGAATGAGAAAAGTGAGAGAGAATGAAAGGGAGCAAAAGGAGATGACAGATGGTATGAATAAGCAAATTAAAAGGAAGATGGTAAGGAGGAAGTATGTGAGATAAGGAAGGGAAAGAAAAAGCGAGGAAGAAAGAAAAAGGAGGCAGGTAGAAGAAAGGGGAAAGAATGAAGGAGATAACTAAAAAGAAAAAGAATGAAAAAGAGGGACAGAGGGAGATGGGGAGAGAAAATGAAAAAGAAACAGCAGAAGAGAAAGAATGAAAGATGAAAGAAAGAATGAAAGAGAGGGAATCAGAAAGAATGAAAGATTGAAAGGGACATAAAAAGAAAAAAGGGAATAAGAAGGAGAAAGAGGAAAAGAGTGACAAAGAGAGAAAGAAAAAGGTGATGAAAAGAGAAAAAAAGATAAAGAATGAAGATGAGAATGAAAGAAAGAAAGGAGCTAAAAATGAAAAGGCTTAAACTGCTGCTTCAGACCCTCACTGGTCAAGTCAAATCCACAAACATTTGTTAAGCACCCACTACATGCCAGGCACTGAGCACTGAGCACTGGGGATACAGAAAAAGACAAGAAACCATCCCTGCTCTCAAGAAACTCACAGTCTCATAGGAGAGACAATGTGCAAACAACTGTGTACAAGCAACTGACGTACAGGATAAATTGGAGATAACATCAAAGGGAAAACAGTAAGGTTAAGGAGGACCACGCTGATTCTCTCTCTCTCTCTCTCTCTCTCTCTCTCTCTCTCTCTCTCCTCCTCTCCTCCCCCTTTTCTCTTTCCCTCTGTCTAGTGAGGTTTATAGAACGGGAGAAAAAGACTTCTGGGCCAAGAACGGGAAGGTACTCCTTGGTCATATACACTCTCCATGTATGTACCTCACTACAATTCTTCTTTAATAATGAGCCCACCTTCCCATTTTGGGAGATTTTTTAAAATGACATTTGTCCTTATCTTCTCAGTAAATATCTCTTTTGCAAAGGTTCATTGATGTCAGCTGGTTGATTAATATGGGATGGGGGACTCAATGGGGGCTCAATAGCTACACTGTTAGAAGCTATAATCCATTAGAGTAACCCCTAGAGTCCTGAGGGAAGAAGTAATATTAATCTTCCTAGAGACCCAGCCTGCCAATGCACCCTGGGTGAGGGGCCTCAGAGGGGGTGCCACATTTCTAGGAACTAATGCAAAGTGAAATGAGTAGAACCAGAAGAACAATTTATGTGGTGACTATGATGGGGCACTAATGATGGACCCCTAAAAGACCCTGGACTTTCCCATGTGGCCCAGGTCCCTGGTATTCACCTGGGGCACTCGGCCCTTCTGGGTCCTTCTCTGTTACCCCCCAGTCACCCAAGCTATTGGCCACTCCTTGACCACTGTGTAAAAGGTCCACCTTGCCTACATTAAGGTTCTCCAATTCCCAAGAATCTAGCCCAGTTGTATTCTCATTACGAAGGCTCAGATTCTTAAAATCTTGCCCACTTCTATCAGTATTCAAATAAAACTTGTCTTTCAGGCTGAAAGAAGGCTTGGGTCGAATTCTTCGAGGCAGGACTTGCATTGCTTGCCCTTGAATTTTGGGGTCCCATCTCCCCTAGACCGCAACAACTACAACACTATAAAGAAAAACAACTTTGAATGACTTAAGAGCTAATGAGTATAGGGCAGCTAGGTGGCACAGTGGATAGAGCACCGGCCCTGAAGTCAGGAGGACCTAAGTTCAAATCCGGCCTCAGACCAAACACTTGACACTTACTAGCTGTGTGACCTTGGGCAAGTCACTTAACTCCAATTGCCTAAAAAAAAAAAAAAAGAACTAATGAATACAATGACCAACCAGGCCTTCAAAGGATTAATAATGGAGCATGCTGTCCAGTTCCTGACTTTGAGGTGATGGAGGCTAGATGCAGAAAGAGACAAACATTCTCAGATATTGCCAATATGTGGATTTGCTTTGGCTTTACTATGCTTACCTGTCACAGGGGAAGGATTTTTTTTTAATAACCAGGGGAATTGAGCAGACTGAGTGACAGTGGTCTTTAAAAAAGAAAAGAAAGCCATTCTTTTAGTCAACAAGTATATATATATTAAGTGTGGGGATAAAATAATTTAAATTTAAATTTAAAAAACAACAACCCTGGTCCCTGTCCTCAGTTGATCAGACTCAATGGAGCACAATGTACAAGCCTAGCCTCTGGGCCCTAGGTCCCCTTTCCTTTCCTGCATTCTGCATTGCTAGCATGGAGACAACTTCACAACATGGTTTAGTTTTGCAGTCTTGGAGACAAATGGTCTTTGAGAGCCATAGCTTAATAATGGGGCTCAAGCCCCACCTTTCCTTAGCATTCTTACTCTCCTCTTTTGGGTCTAACATCAGCATCTATAGAATTTAGATAATTTTTTTAAAAATCTTCTTTTAAACAGGAAATAGAAGGCATTTGATACAGAATTTTTGCATGACGACACAAAAATAATTTTAAAACTAGCTAGTGTTTTTTCTGAATGTTTCCCTTCATGGTTTTGTTACAATGAAACCCCGAACTGAAGCTATTTAATAAAATAACATTTAAACAGAAAAAAAAAATTTTCACATTCTGTTGAACGGAATAATGTACAAATAACTATATATACAAGATTATAGAAACATTTAAATAAACACAAAAAAAGAACAGAAGAAGGTTTGGAGGGAGACAGAGAAGCTGAGCTTTAAAACTAACACATTGAATATATTATATGGCTTTTTTTTTAAAGCAAGTTATTTGTAATCGCAATTCCTGGTTTCATATGCAATTCTATTTTTCTGTTCTTCTATGGAAATATCTAATGCCTAATAAGTTTAAAATAACAAAATATTTTTTAAAAATATAAAGGAAGAGTTTGGCTTAAATTGTCTCTGATATTTCTTCTCTGAATCTCTGATCCTATGAAACTCTCTTGGGGATTACAACCTAGTAGTGGGAATGAGATAGGCACCCAGAAAATTATAATAGCAAATAGGACATTATAAGTAGTAGGAGAGCTAATAAAAAAATACTTTGTGATGTAGAAAGGAGAGAAGATCATTTCCAAAGTAGGGAGGACAACCTTCATGGAAGAGAAAGCACTTGAGTTCAGTCTTAGAGGATGGGTAAGATCGCAACAGGCAGAGGTGAAACTCATGAAGAGGGTGTTGGCCATATGAGTGGATAGGGAACAGAGATGAGTGAGGCTGGGACCCAGTAATGGAGAAAAAGCATTTAACAAAGGATAGGGTATGGGATATGGGAAAGAGGGAAGAGTTCAAAGAGACTCTGAGTTATCTAATGGAGTGACTGGGAGGATGGTAGTCTAGTTAGTTAGCCAACAAACATATATTAAGCACTTTCTAGGTGCCAAGCACTCAAAAACATAGTCCCTGCCTTCAAGGAGCTTATATTCTAAGGGATGCGGTGCCTTCAGCAAAAAATAGAGAAGTTGTGGGAGGGCATTTTTTTTTCAAGTTTCCTAGTTGGCCTATAAATTTTTGGTAGATTAGATTACAAGACATGATGACTCTACAAAATAGGGCTGCCCAAGCCCATTTGAATCATTGGGGTGACCATTCATTTTCCTCTTTTCCACAGGAGAACCTTAAAAGCATCCATCTGCCAGAATCAGAGTGAAGTCTTCAGAGTATAGAATAACCCAAATCATTCCAAACACAATCTGTTCTGGTCTAGTTGGAATATTCTTTCCATTTGGAATTTTCTGTTTAGTGGCAATTTGGTACTGTGGAAAGCACCCTGAATTTGGAGTCAGAGCCTCAGGGCTCTGCCACTTACTAGCTGTGAGAGCTCTCTGGGCCTCAGTTTCCTCATCTGTAAAATAAAGGGGTTGAACTATCCAGCCTCTAAGATGCTTTCCAGCTCTGAATATAGGATTCTATGATCCTAAAGATGTAACTGCATTACTCTTCTGCTCAAAGAAAATTCCTCCATTTCCCTCTGTCATCTTTTGTCTCTGCCCTCTCTGCTAATGTTCTTTTGCCCTAAGAACAACTAGCCAAGGAAGCTGTGTATGCCCATGCTTTCCCAGACTCCTCTCCTTAAGCCAAATAGAAGACCATTGCACTTGAGGTCAGAAGGACCTGAGGTCAAATCCTGCTGCTGAATTTTGCTGGCAAGGAGATCCTGGACAAGTCATTTAAATTCTCTGAGCCTCACTTTTGTTACCAGTAAATGAGGAATAAATAATAAGAGTACCCATCTCACACTGTCCCCATGAGGATTAAACGAGATTAGTGTATGGGAAGTACATTGCAAATCTTTAAATGCTGAATTGGTGTTAGCTATTACTATCATTATTATTGTTGTTACTATTATCATATCTATAAATTATTTACATAAATGGTCCCCACCTACCAGATTCTGGATTTTAGTCCTCATCAACTTTCAACCGACCCACCCATCCTTTCCATACCAAGGTTCATATCCTTGACATTATCCTCAGCTCATCACTTCTACACACCCACCTAGCTAAATGATTGCTAAATCTTGTCATTTCTGCCTTAATAGTGACCTTAATCGCCTCCTAATTTGTCTCCCTGACTCAGCTCTCCCCAACAATTTATTTGCCACATGGGCAACAAAATAATCTTCCTAAGAAATAGGTTTGATGGTGCCAGTTGAAAACCTTCAGGGTTGGGGCAGCTAGGAGGTGCAGTGGATAGAGCACCGGCCCTGAAGTCAGGAGGACCTGAGTTCAAATCCAGCCTCAGACCAAACATTTGACACTAGCTGTGTGACCCTGGGCAAGTCACTTAACCCCAATTGCTTAAAAAAAAAAAAGAATTTCTCCTCTCCCTACACTCCACAATCTGGCCATGAGACATAACAAATTCCTCACACATGATTCTCTGTTTCCCATCTCTTTGCATTGGCTGTCCCTCATGCCTTGGATACTTTCCTTCCTCCCTTTCCCTTCTTTAAGACTCAGCTTGAGCCCCACCTTCTACAGGCCTTTCTTGTTCCCTTTATCGTTCTCATCCGTTTACTCATCTTGTGTCCCCTTTGTATATACCATGTACATACTTCTACATGTATGTTTTATCTCCCACTAGAAAGAATGTGGGGCAGCTAGGTGGCATAAAGGATAGCCTCCTATCCTGGAGTCAGGAATACTTGAGTTCAAATCTGGCTTCAGATACTTGCTAGCTGTGTGACCCTGGGCAAGTCACTTAACCCCAATTGCCTCAGTTTCCTCATCTGTCAAATGAGCTACAGAAGGAAATGGCAAACCACTTCCAGTATCTTTGCCAAGAAAACCCCAAATGGGGTCACAAAGAGTCAGACACAACTGAAAAAATGACTGAACTGAACAACTCTGACTAAGGATTCATAACAGCTAGTTTCTACAGCGCTTTATGGTTTATAAAGCACTGTATGCACATTATCTCATTTTATCCTCACAACCACCCTATAAGGTAGGTGCTATTATTTTCCCTATTTTAGAGACGAGAAAGCTGAAGGGGGGGGAGCAATTGAAAGACTTGCCCAAGGTAATAACAACAAGTGGACATTTGAACCTGGGTCTCACTGACCAAGCCCAGAGCTCTACCCTTATGAGCCCCATGCTTAGCAAAATACCTGGCACATAGTAGGTGATAAATAAATAGTGGATGACTGACCATCACACAGAACACTGCCTCTACAAGAAAGGAAGATGAGACCCTTTTATTAATTAATTAATTATAGTATATATTATTATAGTTATTATTTATTTTAAACATTTTCTTCTGAAGTTTTGAGTTCCAAATTCTCTCCCTTCCTCCCAGCCCCTCCCCCACCCACTGAGAAGGTAAGCAATGTGATATTAATTATACAATACATGGAGTATTTTAAGCTAATCTCAAAACAGTTTTGTTTTATATAATTTTCAGTCATTTTCCACTTTTGTCCAACTCTTCATGACCCCCTTAGGGGTTTTCTTGGCAAAGATACTGGAGTGTTTTGCCATTTCCTTCTCCAAGTCATTTAACAGATGAGGAAACTGAGGCCAGTAGTTTGGGTTATATTCATATTCACATTCCCTTTCATTTTGGGGCTCACCAAGTAAGGGACAGTTAATCATCTTTTCTAATTCAGGCACAAACTACTCATCTGAGTGTGTCCATCATAGCCTTCCAACTACCCAGGACCTTCCAAGGAATTTGGTTCCTGAACAGAGCCAGGAGCAAGACGTGGAAGCCTGTGTTTGGGCCTCCGAGTGATTCACTGGCTTACCTAAGATGAGTACAATAGAAATGTGAGGCCATTGCTCTATCTGAAAAACCAGGCCAAAGATTCCGGCCACTGTCTGCTTCATATGAGGAGCATGACAAATCATGACTCCAAGGTGTTATGAACCACCAATAATAATGACAACTGCTACTAATGTAGCACTTTCAAGGTTACGGTGCCATTTATGTACCGTGACCTCTTCATTGAAGGGTACAATAGTGTTGGGGTACTTCATCCCCATTTTATAGATAAGTAAACAGCGGCGCTCAACTGTTAAGTGACCAGTTCTTGATCACACAGCTGTTAAATGTCAGAGGCATAATCTGAAGAAAGGGCTTTCTCAGCAATAACTCAATAAGCATTTCTTAATAATTTCATTGATGTCTTTTATTTTTATATAGCTGAAATTTCTTCCTGTATCCCTCTTCCTCTCCTCCCTCAGAGAGCCATCCTACATAAAAAAAAATCGATTTTTAAAGAGGAAAAACAAAAATCAACAAAACCTATCACTATATTGAAAAGATCTGACAATATATGCAATGCTCTACTCATAGACCCCCACCTCTACAAAGCAGTAGGAGGAAGTCTCTTTGGGGCCAAGTTTGTTCTTTCAGCAAGCATTTATTAAGCATTTGCTGTGTGCCAAGCCATGTGCTGGGTCTTCAAAGCAAACCGTCCTTGCCCTCATGCTGGCCTTAAACTGATTGGAAATAGTTAATAACATCACCAAACAACAGTCTGACTAGACGTTGCCGGGCTCCCAAACTTGATACTAACCACATGCCCTATAAAAAGTTTTGCTTAATCCACGTTAACTTCACACATGAACTTAATATCATGTGGCTTGTATATGTTTATGTGTCCTGCGGGGCCTCATTTCTATT
>NW_020954652.1:780745-797052 GCF_900497805.2 Vombatus ursinus | reverse complement strand
CCCCCCCCCCCCCCCCCCCCCCCCCCCCCCCGCAAGAGAACATATTTTGTGTAGTCAGTGTTAAATATGACACCCCTGGCTGTGAAAAAGGAAAAGCCGCAAAGTTCTCAAACGACTTTAGGACCTAGTAATTCAGCACCAAGTAGAATGACCAGGACCCAGCCAACCTTCACAAGTCCATTCTTGAAGAAGCCTCCTTCCCCAGTGCTGGAGAAGTGCAAATCCACACTTATATATACATGCATAGGTTGTCCTTTCTTCTGCCATCAATAAGAAGGTAAGCTTCTTGAGGGCAGGTACCATTTCTTTTCTTTTTTTTTTTTTTGCCTTATGTCCAAGCTTTAAGCAGGGCATGTAGTTGGCATAATAAATGCTTGTTGAATTGAACTGTACATACCAAGTAACGCGTCCATGTGGCTTGCCTTACATCTGGCATAAAGGTTCTGATTCTGCTGCCAGGAAAGGATGCAAGGGTGCCCAGAAGGATGAGGGGACTGACCATACCAGGGTTTCTTAACCTTTTTGGTGTCCTGAACCTGAACCCCTCTGGCAGGTTAGTGAAGTCTATGAATTCCTTTTCACATTAAGACTCTTAAATACATAAAATAAAGTTATAGTTACAAAGGAAAACAATTACATTGAGATAGAGTTACGAAAATAATTTTTAAAAGGTAGGCAGCCTGGGTAAAAAAAAAAAGATCTATGGATCCCTTCTCAGACTAATATTTTAAATGTATTATATATGGTTACAAAGGAAAACAATTATATTGAAATAGAGTTATGAAAACATTTTAAAACGTAGGTGCTACTATTATCCCCATTTTAGAATTGCCATGGACTCCTTGGCAGCCTGGTTAAAAAAAATCTAGGGATCCCTTCTCAGACTGATATTTTTAAATGCACAAAATAAAGTATATATGATTACAAAGGAAACTAATTATATTGGTTACCAAAATAGAGTTAACAATTGTTTTTTACAACTAGGGACCCCAAGTTAAGAAGCCCTACTCTAGATCATGTCACATTAGGACTGGTAGACAGCTAGATGTTGAAGGCATGGTGGGAAAGTGTTGGACTTGGAGTCAGTAAGACCTGAATTTGAATCCTGCTCCAAACATGTACTAGGTGTGTGACCCTGAGCAAGTTTCTTAACCCCACTCAGCCTCATCATTCTTCATCTGTAAAACGGGGATGATAATAGCACTTACCCCATAGGTATTTTGTGAGAATCAAATGATATAAAAAAGCTGAATTGTTTTATAAACCTTAAAGTGCTATGTAAATGTTTGCTGGCATTAATATTATTATCAATTCTTTTTTGAGAGAACATGCAATGTTCCACACCCATACTTCCTCAACTCTGAAAAAGAAGGGAAGGAAGAACACTTTCTCAACTCTCTTCTGAAGCCAAGACAAGCATCCCCTTTTCAGGGTTAAAAGATTATCAGTCTTTCCCAGGTTCCTGTGAATTTGTTCCATCCCATAATTTTCCTCACAATGAGGCCCAACTGTGCTGAGAAAATGGGATTTTTGAAGGAATTATAGGAAAGTGAACAGAGAGAGGCAACTTTAGAGCATGGGGAATTTGGAAAGCCAACAAACAATTCTGGACTGAGCAGCCAAGTGTGGGATAGTGGGCTCCTGTTGGTAAAGCAGAGAAGCTTCCTGGTTTGAGAATGGAGGGGGAGGGAGGAATGCATACAGACACAAACAAACAAACTTTACCCATCTTACAATTAATTCATTAATATACTGACCCTGGCTAGTAATGTGATGATGGGTACGTTGGACAACAGAATTACCCAAAAACTTGCCAATTAGAATATATAAGTCCAAAATATTCACTAGGTTGAATAAACATGTATTCTTCCAGTGCCAAGCACCTCGGACAGGAACAGTGCATCCCTCCTCTATTTTGAGTCCTTGTACACAGTTGGATTAGTAGGTGCTTTCTACTTAGGAACAACCAAAGTACATGAAGAAAAGATGGCATCTCATGGGAAGCAACAAAGCTACATGTTATTTCCCAGATTAAACACTAATGCTGTGTATATTTCAAAGTCTGTGTGTTAGACATTGGACTATAAGCTTAATGAGGGCAAAGATAAGTCATCATCATGTTTTCCCCGATGCCTTAGCACAGTGTTCTACACTCAATCAGCACTTGATAAATGTTTGGTGAATGAATAAATGAACAAATATCGTTATGCCTGCTAATTATTCTATGGTTATAAGCTTGTGAGTTAGATGAAAATACATTCTTTAAAATGTCTTTTGTTCACAGATGGCTGATTTCATTTCCATAAGTCTTCACTATACTCAAGAATAAGGATACTTACTGAAGTTAATTAGGTTAATCAGACTAGGACCGACCTTCCATTCTTCTATTGTGGAGATTAGGTGGTCACTTCATCTCCCAAAAGAAGACAATTAAGTCAGCTTCATTGTTTTTTTTAAATAAACAGGAGTTTTCTATCCTTATTCAACTGTTAGTTTTAATATTGTTTCCTATAGATTGATGCCTTCTAAAATCATTATCATTTATTTACTCCTCTAAAGCCCTTTATTTCTTAGCATTAAGATGAAGTTTTGGGGAGAAAGTAGAAAATTGTGCCAGGAAGGCCAGCGTGACTGCAGCTGTCCACAGTTGTTAATTATCCTGCCATGCCATTTAAAGTGTACCAATACATTTGCTGATCGAGCATGCTTGGCATGGTGTTAGTGAGATCTGGATCTGTGTTTGTGACAGAATGAGGCATGCAGAAGTTTCTGAGTGAATTAAGTAGAATGAAAGTGAGAGCAAGAGAGAGAGAAGGAGGGGGAGAAAAAGAGAGGAGAGGAGAGAAAGAGAGAGACAGAGACAGGGAGACAGAAAGAGATGTGGAGAGATACAGAGAGAGACAGAGAGAAGGAGAGAGAGGGAAAGAAAGAGGAAGGGAAAAGGGAAAGATGAAAGAGAAAAGAGGAGTTGATCAGTATAGAGAGAGAGTGAGGGTACAGAGGACATGGAACCAGTTGGTCCTACAAAGAGGAATTTGCTCCCAAATTTGTGGGAGCATGGAAAAAGTGGTTTTTGAGGCTAATGGAGGTTGGCAAACAGACTGATGCTTTGAGTTATGAGACCATATGAAGCTTTGGATTCTGGTGTCCATTCTTGTAGCAATACAATCACCTTGGGGTAAAATGAAGAATTTTTTCAGAGGTCTGCATGGCACAGATAGCTCCCAAGTAGTCACCAGATAATAAAAGACAGGTATCAAAGACAAGGAAATAGACCCAAAATCTAAATGCTTCCAAGGAAAGCTGTGAACAAGAATGACAAAGGACTGAACATCTCATGTCTTTCAAGTATGGAAGAGCAGGAAGAAATTGTAGTGACTCACTTGCATGGGGCATGTTGTTTGTATTTCTGCCACAGTCAAGTGACAGAGTTTGCCGTAATTTATATCTATCTCTACATCTATTTATCTATATGGATATCCATCTATTTTGTTGTTCAGTTGTTTCAGTTGTGTCTGACTCTGTGACTCCATTTGGGGTTTTCTTGGCAAAGATACTGGAGTGGTTTGCCATTTCCTTCCCCAGGCCATTTTACAGATGAGGAAACTGAGGCAAACAGGGTCCAATGGCTTGTCCAGGGTCACACAGCTAGGAAGTGTCTGAGGCCAGATTTGAACTCAAGAATATGAATCTTCCTGACTTCAGTCCTAGCACTATCTACTGCACCACTCAGCTGCCTCTATCTGTCTATCTATCTATGTCTATCTCTCTATTTCCCTGCATAGATACATATATACACATACATTGTTGTTCATCCATTTCAGTCATGTCCAGCTCTTCATGACCCCATTTGGGGTTTTCTTGGCAAAGACACCTGAGTAGTTTGCCATTTCCTTCTCTAGCTCATTTAACAGATGAGGAAACTGAGGCAGAGTTAAGTGAATTGCCCAGGGTGACATAGTTAGTAAGTATCTAAGGTTGGATTTGAATTCAGGTCTTTCTGACTCCAGAGCTGATGCTCTATCCACTGTGCCATTTAGCTGACCAGGTAGACAGAGAGATACACAGATATATAGAGATAGATAGATAGATAGATAAATAGATAGATAGATATACACACACACGCATATATATATACACACATTCACATATATAGTATATATATGTATGTGTGTGTATATATGTATGTGTGTGTGTATATATGTATATATACATACACACTGATATAAATATATACATATCTATGCACATATATATCTATATAGATAAATAGATGTAGATCTATAGATTCACACATACATATACTGGGTATTCCTAAAGTCTTCCCACCATTTTAAGCAATTGAACTTTAATAGACGCAATGGCACAAAGACTTTTGGGACATCCTGTATCGTCTCCCCAACAAACAGGTATTGTTTCGTTTTGTGTTAGTATAACCAGACCCCAGCCCAGCTGAAAACACCATTCTGTCAAGGTACTAAAGCAAGCTCAGGTGATGATTAACCCCAATAATTGAGATGCTACTTCTTTCACAGTGGGCTGAAGACAGGGATGACCAAAGCCAGATAGGGTACCCAAGGCCACTAACAGCTGATACATGTAGAAAAGGGAAATACAGCAGTGTACAGAGAGAGTGCTGGATTTGATGTCAGAGAACCTGGGTTCAAATTTGTACTCTGCCATTTATGATCTGTATGACCTTGGGCAGATCATCAAACTTCTCTGGACCCCAATGTCCTCCATTTGCAAAATGAGAAAATGTCTTTAAATTTCTCTCTAACTATAAAGCTCTGATTCAACGATACTTTGGCCTCCTATGTGCGTGAAGAGGACTTTTTCCATAGCAAATCAGGGAACCTTATTGATGATAATGATTCTCTAACCCATGTGTCAGAGACTCTTACAGCATGAAGGGTCCATGTGTATTTGGAGGGACCTTCTTTCATTTCTCTTAGTTCATACACCTATATCCAAAAAGCCTAGAAAAAGCTCTCCATTTCAATTAGGCTATGGACACCAAGCCCTCCCTTCCCTTCCTGACTTCCATGTTGTCTCCCCCATTACAATGTTCATACACGATGTTTACAAGGAGTTTCCTCCTTCAGGGCAGGGCTTATATTTGTATTCCCTCGGCACTATTTGGCAAGTAGTAAGCTCTTAATAAGCTCATTCATCCATTCACTTGAAAACATTACAGGGGAACAGTTTATTAAAAGAATGAGGTAAATAAAACTGAACTAATACTCAAATTAGGACTAAGTATTTCTCCAGGGGTGTGCAGCAAATTTTTTAATTTTCAGTGTGAGCATTTACAACTCAGAAATCAACAAACACAGCAAATGAAGGCTTGAGTTATTGTTTATTACTTGTCCAGATTTAAGAAAATAATCAATCAATTAATCCATAAACATTTATTAAGTGACCACTATGTTCAGGCACTGTGCTAAGCACAGGGAATCCAACAAAAAGCAAACAAAACAATTCCTGCCCTCAAAGGGCTCACATTTTAACAAAGAAAACAACACGTAAATAACTAGTGACATAAGATATACATATATATACATAATATCATTATATTATATATGTGTGTATGTGCATATACATACACATACATGTGTGTATACATGCATCTAGGTATATGTGTATGTGTGTATATGTGTATATATATATGTATATGTATTTATGTATGTGTGTATGTATATATATATATACATACACACATACATAAATACACAGAGTAGTTGGAAGATAATCTCAGAAGGAAAGATTTTAACCTCCTACAAAAGATGAGATCTGAAATGAGCCTTGAAGGAAGCCAGAGAAGGAGAGAGATGCAGGGGAAGAGGGAGAACATTGCAGGTATGAGGATAGCCCAAAGCAAAAGGTGGAGATGGATGTGGAGGGCCATGGGGGAACAATCACAAGTAGACCAGTGTTTCTGGAAATGTGAGTGAAAAAAAAATCTGTCCCTGGGTTCAGTCTTTGCCAACTAGGCAAATATTAAGAACACTGCCCACATTTTGCCACCAAATTTGTAACAGGCCAATGCTCTCATACCACGGAATCTTCTTGGCAGTGGACAAAAGGACTCTTGGCAGACTGAGTCCCACTGAATAAATACACACTTTTGCTCAAGAGAGAGGAGAAAGTAATTTAATGAGAACTAACAAGCACAAGGACTTTCAGAGAAATCTCTAGTTGCTACTAATAGGAAAAGCTACCAAAATTACCCATTTATTGAGCATATAACTCTTAACAGCAATCCTAAAGATACATGATGCACAACATTCCTATAAAGAGGACAGAGTTAGATTATTTCTCCTTGAGGAATTTATGAGGCACAGTGAATGGAGCACTGGGCTTGAAGTCAGGAAGACCTGAGTTCAAATCCTGCCTCAGACACTTACTGACTATGTAACTCTGGGTAAGTTAATTAACCTTTAAAAGCCTCCGTTTCCTCACAGGTAAGTTGAGGGAATTGAAGTAGATAGACTTCCAAGGCTCTTCTAGCTTTGAATCTAATTCTATGATCTTTGGCTCAGTTGTACCCACCTTGACACCAGGTCATGCTGGTTTACCAGGTCTAATATAAAGTTGGGGGAGGGGGCAGAAGTAAGGAAGGAAATAGACATTTATAAAGCATTCATTATATGCTAAAGACTGTGCTAAGTGCTTTTACAAATATTAATATTTGTAAAAATTAATATTGTGACTCTGGTCAAATCCTCTCTCAGCCTCAGTTTCCTCATCTGTAAAATGGGGGTGATAATAGTATCTACTTTATAGGGTCTTGGTGAGGATCAAATAATATAATAGAGCTGAAGTATTTTATAAACCTTAAAATATTGTGTAAGTGTTTGCTAGCATTATTAGCATTATTATCGATCCTTTCTGAGAGAATATGCAATGTTCCATAGTCGTACTTCCCCAACTCTGAAAAATCTGATCCTCAGAACTATGGTTAAAAGAGAGACAAAGAGGGAAGAACATGGGAGAGGGTCGAGAATAGGGACAGGGAAAAATAGACTCATCGGAGGACCTCCATGTTATTAGGCCCAGCCTACTACTTCCAGGCTAGATAGGTCATGTCTCAGGTTCCTGCACTTTGGAAACCACATTATATATACTGCATTCTAAGCTCTAGGCTACATTTTAGGAAGCAGCCTTCCTTTTCAAGGGACAAATCAGTTTTGAATTAAGGAAGACCTACCCTAATAGCAATAGAAAGCTGCCTCCTCCATCTAGTCACCTGACTCACTGGGAACTACTTTACTGGGACCTAATACTCTGGTTGTAACTGAAGGAAGAGAGGAAAAAATTATAATGGCCTCTTTCTCCCATTCCAAGGATCTAGAATGTAACCCAGGGTTCAGTTTATAATTATGGTTTTCCCGGGACTGTCTAAGCAAAAGGTGGCCTATGCCCTTGAGAATTCTGATCTGGTGAAAATTATTCATAGCAATATGTCACAGCTCCAAGGATCCAGTATGGACATGAGATTCACCTGTCAGCTATGGGGCAGAGTTCAGGTGCCAAAGTGGATCAAGTGTATGATTTGGAGTTAGAAAGACCTGAGTTTGAATCTTACTTTAGATACTTACTAGCTGTGTGACTCTGGGCAAGTCCTCTCTCAGCCTCAATTTTCTCATCAGTAAAATAAGAAGAATAATAGTGCCTACTTTATAGGGTTTTTGTGAAGATCAAATGATGTAATAATGCTGAAGTGTTTTGTAAACCTTAAAGTGCTGTGTACATGTTTGCTAGCATTATTGTTATTGATCCTTTCTAAGAGAATATGCAATGTTCTACACCCATACTTTCCCAACTCTGAAAAAGAAGGGAAGGAGGAATATTTTCTCAATTCTTCCCTGAAGCCAAGATGAGCATCCCCCTTTTTCAAGGTTAAAAGACTTTCAGTCTTTCACAGGTTCCTGTGAATTTGTTTCATCCCGTAGTTTTCTTCCTCACACATGATATCCAGCTATGCTGAGAAAATGGAAGTTTTGATGAGGGCAAGGAAGGGAAGGCAACTTTAGAGAGAGGCAGTTTCAGAGCACTGGGAATTTGAAAAGCGATCGGGTCTGGACTGAGCAGCCAAGTGTAGAATAGTGGGCCCCTACTGGCAAAGCAAAGGAGCTGGTTGGTTTGCTGACGCAGGAGGGAAAAGGTATACAGACACAAACAAACTTTAGGTGACCTTGCAATTCTTTGTATTGACCCTGGCTAGCAGTAATGATGGTTACCTTGGACAACAGAGTGACCCAAAAACTTGCCAACAGGAACAGATAAATCAGAAATATTTGCTCTGTGGAGCAGACCTGCATTCTTCCATCACCAAGCACCCCTGACCTTGGATAGAAACAGTGCATCCCTCCTGGATATATAGCTCCAGTGCACAGCTGGATCAGTAGGCACTCTCAAATTAGAAACAACCAAGGTAAATAGAGAGAAGATGCCATCCCATGGGAAGCCTCACAGCTACATGTTACTTCACAGGTATAAAAACTTTTTGAAATGACTAAGGCAACAGACGCTTATGTGGCTTTTTCCCAAAGCACAGGTATCCAGGAAACCAAAGAAGCAAAAAAAAAAAAAAAATGATTTGTTTAAGCCAATAAGTTTTGGCCAACCCTCCTTATTTTGTGTGATAGAACCGTAATACTAGAGCTGAAAGGGATGAGGCTCAAGGAGTTTAAATGACTTACCCAAGGCCACTCAGGTAGTAAGATGGAGAGAAAAGATTTTAATCTAGTCGTTGGATTTCAGAGCCAGTGTTCTTTCTACTGTATTATCATTTTTTTAACAGTTTGCTCCCAGTGATACCATATAGCAGTACATTATAGAATGCCTTGACTGCCAAAGAATTAAAATTGAGAATGACTCAAAGGGCAATGAAGAGACACAAGAAAAGTGGGAGTGAGTAGATTGTAGCATATTACCAACAATGTTTTACACTCAAGAAGGAGAGAAAATAATATATCATCAAGCAATGTCCGCTTGGAAAAGGAGGTGGGTCAGTCAAGAAACCCAAATAAGATGGATAGCCCGAGTGCTTCATTGGTACCCAATGGATGTTAAAAGACCTGAAGAAGGTCATCTGTGCATTGGGCAGATCCTCTATGGAAAATATATTGAAAGACTAGAAGATGAATCACACAAGATGAGAAGGCTTGGGTGGGTTACCCTGATGTTTAGAATATATTTCCAGTGAGAACCTTTATAATATTCTTCTTGTGTTCCAAATTAGCAGGACACCCATGGATAGTTCATTTCTCTATTCTCAGAAAATCATTCATTCCTTTCCCTCACATTTGTTATCTCTTTTTTTAATCCACTAGATCCAGTGAATTATTTTAAACTAAAAAAAAAAAAGAAAGAAGAAAAAACAGCCCATCACATCTGCATTTCTAATCAGATCAATCAATGTTTTCTGAAGGAGGAACCTAAAGGGATTGTGAAATGCCAAACAAACTTTTTCCTAGCAATGGGTAATGCTTTCCTCTTCACAATCTATAATAAATATTCCTGACACTGACAATAAATCTTTAGACCCAGATTATACATGGGGCCATTTTTCCAATAACACTTCAGTGGAAGAAATAAAATATGTTGTCAAAATGGCAATAAACTCTTGAAATAAGACTTTGGTTTTGCATTCCACTGTGTACAACATGCATAATGCTGATGGCTTCAGTGTTGTTTCTTTCCAGGAAATTAATGCTTTAAATAATCATTGTAAAATTGGACAAGCCATTCCAGAAGGAAATGAGTAGCAGGCATGTTAATTCATAGAGAACAATGCAAAAATGAGACGTTGGCTTTTGCGCTCTGAAATTTCTGTTACAACCAATAATGAGGATGTTGATTCATCATTCAAAAGGTTACAACAATTCTGATGAGCTAATTTCCCAGGCACCGACCTATTTCCTTCTGGCAACTGCAAAAATCTACGGGGAAAGAATAAAATGATGAATTAACAGAAGAGCTGGAGAGAAAGCTCCCTACTTAACAAATGTGCCTGTAGCCATTTCTTCTTCCTTCGGGGCACTAGATAAAAGGAGAAAGGAATACAATTCCTGTGACCCTCCCTAACTCATGTCTTCCAATCAATGCAATGAACAAAAGAGAATACCAATATCCCAATGTCAGAAGGCATCTCAGAGATCAGGTAAGCCAACTCAGAATTCTGTTCTACAACATTGGCAACAAATGGTCATCTGGCCTCCTTTTCTGCCTCGCTGAAATTTCTAACTATTGCTCCTAGTTGTCACCAAAGCTAAGAAGAACATATTTAATTTCTCTTCAATGTGACAGCCCTCTGAATATTTGAAGACCACTCCATGTCCCCCTAATGTCTCCTCTTCTTCAAGTTAAACTTATCTAGTTCTTGCCATCAATTCCAGTATAGTAGAAATGATCTCTAGTCCTCTTAATTACCCTGATCACACTCTGCTGGACCTTTCCAGTTTGTGAATGTGCTTCCTAAAATGTGCCACCCAGAACTGAACACAATATTCTACCTAGTCTGAGCAGTAGGACTGTTCTTTCGTCCTAGTCACTGTTCTTCTATTTGGATCAATGGATAGCTTCCATTCCACACACTATCACCCCAAATTGTGTGTCCCCCAAACTTTTTCTATTGCTTTCTTCTTTTAAAAACTACAATTAGATCTCTCATTTTTATGCCACCTCCATTTCTAAACATATCCCTCCCTCTTCCTCATGAATAGAGTTATCCCTTGTAATGTAGAACAAAGAAGAGAGGGGAAGAAACGCAACTTATCAAAACCAACCAACATATTTGCTGAGGGAGCAGCTAGGTGGTGCAGTGGATAGAGCACTGGCCCTGAAGTCAGGAGGACCTGAGTTCATAATCCGGCCTCAGACCAAACACCTGACACACTGACTAGCTGTGTGACACTGGGCAAGTCACTTAACCCCAGTCGCCTTATAAAAAAAAAAAAGAATAGAGAAAGGAACTCTCTTGACTCTTTATGAGCTCCAGTATAAGTCTTTTCTGTGTTCTTTACTGTATCAATAAAACCTGTTTCATGTATGAAGTCTTGTAAGTCCAAGTGCTTGTAAGGTGCTGATGGTCACCCACTATTTCAGGTTTGCTCCAGTCACGCTTCTCTCTACTCCCTTACTCCCTGGTCATTTTCTTGCCAGCTGACTTGCTGTATGGAATCCAAAGATCATGCCTTGGTCTTATTTATACCTTCTGTTCTTCCCCACACTTTCTAGTTTGGGGACCATAATCACATCAATTCTGCCATTGCTCCTGGATAGAGTGTGTCACTCTTCTCTCTTTTAGTTCAACTCATCATCCCTAAACTTCCTAAACCAAAATACCTTTCTCTGGTCACTACTTTTCTAAATGTGTTGTCTTTTCCTATTAGAATGTAAGTACCTTAAGGTCAAAGACCATGTCTGCTTTTGCATTTATATCACTGGGAAAGTAGAACAGTGTTTGTCACATAGTAAGAAATTATTAATAAATTATTTTCCTTCCTCTTTCTCTCCTTTCTTTGCTCCTTTCTCTCTCCTTCCCTTCTTCTTCCCTTCCTCCTTCCTCCTTCCTTCCCTCCCTTCTTTGCTTCTCTTCCTCCCTCCCTCCCTCCTTCCTTTCTTCCTTCTCTCCTTTCTTTCTTTTCCTTCCTTCCTGCCTATCTTTCTGTCTTTCAAGGTGGTGACTCAAAGTAGTATTCCCAGATGCCACTTGTGTGGGGACAAACAAGCCAGATAAAGTAAATGGTCTCAAAGTGACAATTACATTTTAATGAAGTTTAACATGAGTTAGTTTTTTTTGGCTGCCATTTCACATTCTTGACTCATATTGCATTTACAGAAGGTTAAAACCCCCAAAGCTGAGATAACCAGGAGAAAGATTGAGTTTCTCAGAAGTAGGGGGCTAAAATTAATGCATATTTCCTTCCATTAGTTTTCTCAACAAGCTTTACAACTCACCAAATAGGCAGACTTGCTTTCAGTAATACATTTCTTCATTTCACTAAATCACAAAAGTATGCCAACCTACCACCAGGATTAAAAGGAAAAAGGCAGGAAAGAAAATTATATTCCTTATTTTTTCTGGGTTTCCATGGTACCCATCACCATGACATCCAGGCACTCTGACAGTCATGGTAACAATAATGCTTATCAAATCCAAGGGTTCACCAATTCTCTTATTAACCCTCCCAGCACCTCTATGAGGAAGAGAAGTCACAACTGTGATCATCCACAACATACACATAGAGAAATTGAGGTTCAATAGAGAGGACCCAAAGCAGACACAGCAATTGTCTCCAAATATATGAAGCATATTATATGGAAAAGGGATCAGACTTGTTTTGTTTGATCCAAACAGGAAGGACAAGGAGTAATGGGTGGGCATTGTTAAGAGGCCAGTTGAGCCTTCATGTCAAGAGTAACTTCTTAAAAACCTGAGCTGTACCAGAGCAGAAGGGGCTGCCTCCAGATATGGGGGAGTGGGGGTGGTGTGCTTTCTCCTTGGTGCTTTTCAAGCAGAAATTGGAGAGGACCTGTCAGGCATCTTCCAGTAAGTATTCCTTTCATGTGTGGATTGGTGTAGGTGACTTCTGCTGTCATTTCCAATTCTAACATTCTTTTGATTCTCTAAGAAGCCAGGAATACCTACCGTCATGACACAATAGGCAACAGAATAGAGCTTGAACCCTAAGCCCTGCTTCTTTCGCAGCAAACCACATCCACCCTCCATAGGAAATGTCTAACAGTCAGGCAAGCACTAATTAGGTTAGAAGGTGAAGGCACCTTTGCTAGTACAAACATATATCACTTTCAAGACCTTTGGATAAAAATAAGTTTTTAATTTAATTTAATTCAGTGACTTCCAAATCTATATATCTAGACCCCCAAATTGTCTCCTGAGCATCATTTCCACATGACAATGGTCAAAACAGTAGATTTGTAGTCAGAGGATATGGGTTCAAATCCCCACTCTGTCATCTATTGTTGTTCAGTCGATCAGTTATGTCTCACTCTTTGTAACCCTGTGGACCATACTGTCCATGGGGTTTTCTTGGCAAAGATTCTGGAGAGGTTTGTCATTCCCTTCTCCAGAGTTTAAGTGACTTGCCCAGGGTCACATAGCTAGTAAGTGTCTGAGGCCAGATCTGAACTCAGGTCTTCCTGACTCCAGGCCAGGTACAAAATCCACAGAGCTATCTTGCTGCCTTTTCTGCTATTTGTACCTGTATAATTTGTGGAGAGTCCTTCCCCAACCTGGGCCTCAGGTTCCCCATCTATAAAATGAGGGGTTTGCACTGAATGACCCCTGAGGTCTGCTCCAGGTCTAGGAGCTTATGTTCTTCCCAATAACTACCCTGCAGGTGTTTTAATATGCCCAGGACAGAACTCATTATCTTTATCTCTCCTTTACTCCTAACTCTCCTATCCTTCTGGTCAGTCTAGTCACAACACCAGATTCACCTTGACCTTTCGTTCTCCCTCACCCAGTTATTTGTCAAATCTTGTCTACCTCCACGACATCTTTCAATTCATCTCCTTCTCTGCATTCCTTTAGTCCCCATCCCAGGTTATATGCAGTAAGTCAATGAGGAAGTAAGGCAATAAGACATTACGGCACTGATGTCTTAATTAGCCTTCTTACTGAGAGTGTCTCCCTCTTGCCAATCCATCCTCCACCCAGCTGTCAAAGTGATTTTCCTAAAGTATAATCTGACCATGCCATTCCTCTGTTGAATTAGCTCCAATGGCTCCCTATTCCTCAAGTGAAAAAAAATGCAAATGTCTCTGGATTTTACTGGGTGGATAGTTGGTGGAGTGGAAGACTTGAGTTCAAATCTGGCCTTAGACAATTACAAATTGTGTGACCCTGGGCAAGTCACTTAACCCTATTTGCCTCAGTTTCTTCATCTGTAAAATGAGCTGGAGAAGGAAATGGCAAACCACTCTGGTATCTTTACCAACAAAACCTCAAATGGGGTCATGGAGAATCAGATATGACTGAAAATGACTCAACAACAACAATAGCAACGGCAACAACAAACACCTCTGGATTTTAAATGCCTTCACAATCCAGCTCCAGCCAACTTTTTCAAGCTTATCATCATCATCATCATCATCATCATCATCATTATTATTATTATCATTATTAATTCATTCATTCACTCCAGGTTTCAGTCAAACTGGTCTATGTGCTGTTCCTTGTACCATTCAGTCTTTCTCCATGCCTAGAAAGCCCTCCCTCTTCACCTCTGTCTTTTGGAATCCCCAGCTCCTGCTCAAGCATCCTCTCCTACATAGGGGCCATTCTCAGACATCAAATCATTAGCGCCATCTACTCCCCAAAACTACTTTGCATATATTTTGTATTTACTTATATTCGTGTATTTGCTGTCGTCTCCAATGGAATATAAGCTCCTTGAGGGCAAGAACATTTTCATCTTGGTCTCTACATCTCCAGTGTTTTATCTACTACCTGGCATTTTGAATACATTTTATAATTGCTTATTGAATTGAATTGATTGAAAGGTGATGAATATTTTAGCCACAACTCACAAAAACTATCTCCCAATATAAAAGGGTTAGGAACAGAATAGTTCTCCACCCGAATAGGTGGAGGGAGTACCCATACCAGCACAATCAAGGATCCTGGAAATGTTAAAGTAAACCATTCTTTCAACCTCAGTTTCCTCATCTGTAAACAAAAGGGTTGGACTAGATGAATGCTGAGGTCCCTTCTAGCATGATACCAACATGAAGATAATATTAATAATAATGGCTATTATTATTTAAACAATGTTTTTAGATTTATAAAGTACTTTATATACATTTCCTCACTAGAATCTTATGAGATATGTAAGACAAATATTATTATCCCCATTTTACAGATGAGAAAATTGAGGCTCAAAAGTGTTGAGTGACTTATCTATGATCCAACAGCAAGTAAGTATAGAAGAAATAATTTGGATCCAGGTATTCCTGACTCTGAGTCCAGGGCTCTTTTCATGACAAGATAGTAAAATCTGTACTTTGTTCCTCACATGGTTTGTGAAGAGGACCAAAGGAAAAAAAATATTATATAAATCACTTCATAAACCTTAGAATGTTATCTCAATAAAAACTAATATTACTATTATTATATTAAATTATATCATACCCAATTAGATCAAATCATCATCTTAGCCTTCATTTCCCTAAAACGAGAAATTCCAATTCCTCTAACTTTTCATCACAGGTCATTTTTTTTCCTAGACCATCTATTTTTGTTATCTTAGTGGTTCCCCATAAGACTTCCTTCAGTCATAGAGCCTTGAATTAAAGACCAAGGTTAGATAAGGACTAAGTATAATGGGAAAGTTACTTCACTCTTCCTACATGCTAGATCCCTATTTGTAAATCCTCAGATCATGTTTGTTTTTTAAGCTACATTGCTGATTCAGCGTGACATTGATGGGATAGACTTAACAAAAATCCTCAACCAGCAGCTACATGGAGGAAACCTAGAAGTAGAAGGAAAATAGGGGAAGGATTTTCTTCCCCTGCCTACAAGGGGACCCACTGCCAACATCCTTATGGATGGATGAAAAGGGAAAACAGTCAGTCTCTAAGTTTCCATTATATTAACATGTCTTATCCAAATTAATCAATCAGCAGTACTTATTAAGCACAATTGTATACCATGCATTATACTGGGAATTGGTGATATAAAAACAAAAATAAAACCATCCCTGACCTCAAGGAGTTTTCATTCTATTGGGGGAAATGAAATGTACTTTTTAAAGTATATAGAGAATAAATTTTGTAAGATACAGAGTAATTTCAGAGGTGGGGAGGCATTAGGAGCAGAATAGATCAAGAAAAATCTTGGGATCCATTTTGCTTGACTATGAATATTTGTTACAAGGGCTCTGTGGTTTTTTCCACCAATTGGAGATTAGGGTGGGAAGGTAAGGGGGAATAGGGAAGGAAGAAAAAGGAAGGAAGGAGAAAGAAAGAAAGAAAAGAAAGAGAGAGAGGGAAGGAGAGAGAGAGAAGGGAGAGGAGAAAGGAAGAAAGGGGAAATAAAAGAAGAAAGAAACAAAGAAAGAAAAAAAAGGATCATTGAAACATCTTTTTTAAAATGCAGAAAATAGAACAGAAGGAAGGCCAAAAAAGAAGCACATACAAGAAGCACAGCTTTGAAAGCTAAAAGTTACCTGCAATTTCATGTACAACATTCTTTGTCTGATGTATTATGTATATATTCAAACATCAGACAGAATTGGCATTTGCATTTCATATACACACACATATATGGCATA
>NW_020954652.1:765421-780723 GCF_900497805.2 Vombatus ursinus | reverse complement strand
ATATATATATATATATATATATATATATACACACACACACACACACACACACATATATATGGGGGAGATTCATGTATTAAGCCGGGGGCTAGACCAGCTAGCCTCCCTAATCTTTCCCACTGCAATTCCCATTCAATCCAACAAGCATTTATTAAATACCTACTATGTACGACAAACCATTCTGGGAGCTGAGAGATAACAAAGAAAAATGAAAGCTCCATTCCTTCAAATGATTAGTCTTTCTGTGGAGGACTCAAGCAACCTGGGCAATCTGTCCTTATTTCCTTCAATGTCACAATGCACAATTTAACACACAGTAAGAATTGTGAATTCCTGCTGGCACAGCTGAAGTCAAATGTCTTTTGTTCCAGGAAGCTACAGAATGTGTGCTCAGCTCAGAATCAGCCTCTTTTCAACTAGCTTTTCTGTTAAATCTGATACTTCAAATCAGCTCTTTGCTTCCTCTATTCTTTCCCAGTTATTGATATGACAGCAGGACAGTCCCAAGCCAAGAAGATAACTGTAAGATAAGGGGGCCTAGAAAGCTAATCACCATGGATCCTCAGTTATAACAAGAATTGCATTAACTCCTAGGCAAAGGATCAGATGATATGCCAAAGGTACAGTTGACAAAGTCAGTGTCACTCATTATGGATATAAATACCATCTTCTGCAGGACACTTGCCATGTGCCTCTCGGAACTAAATCAGTATTTTAATTGTCACATCAGTTATGGAGTCTGGTGGTGATGAGAGAGACATAGATATGACTGTGTTCTCAACTTGGGCTATTTATACATGTCACCGAGGGCCTTAATTATTTGGTGGGAAAGAAAGGGAGAGAAGGAGGGTGGGTGAGGAGAGAGGGATGACTAAGGAATACATTCCCCTTATGTCATGCCAGCCAAAGATGAAATTTCTAGGGACTTCTATCTTCATCCAACTGAGAGTTGGTATAAAAATAAAATCAATCAATTGATCACCAAGCATTTATTAAATTCCTACTATGTTTTATATACTGGAGATAAACACACATAACACACACACACATACACACACACACAAATCCTTACTCTTAAGGAGAGTTCATTTTAATAAAATGGAACAACAAATACATATATAATTATGTGCATAAAAAATATGAAAATAATAAATACAAAGTGGTTAAATACAATAGAGAAACAGGGGAAGGAAACTAGCAGTTGGGGGATCTCAGGAATGGCTTCATGTAGGAGGTGGTGTTTGAGCTGTGTCTGGAAGGAAATGAGAGAGTCCAAGAGGAGTACTGGATAAATCCCAGACTCTATGAAATTCCACCTAATTTAAGCACTAGCATCCCCCACTCTAATTCTACTGTTACTATTCTTCTAATGAATTAAGGATTGGGGAAAGAAAAGAAGAAAGGGGAAATTCATGTTTTCTTAGTTATCTGTGCCTTTGCATAAGTAGGGCCCCATGATTGGTATGGGCTCCTTCCTAACCTCCATTTTGATGAATCCCAGTTGCCTTCCAAGCCCAGATCAGATGTCACCTCCTACATATACATACATACACATATATACACATAAATATGTATATATATATATGTGTGTATGTATTTTTGTAGTAGTAGTAGTAGTAGCAGTAGTAGTAGTAGCAGCAGCAGCTAACATTTTTATAGACTACCAATGTGTCAGGCACTATGTTAAGTCCTTTATAAGTATTATCTCAATTGATCCTCATAACTCTGAGAGGTAGATGCTTTTATTATCCCATTTTACAGATAAGAAAACTGAGGCAAGTGACTTGCCCAAGGTCACACAGCTAGTAAGTGTCTGAAGCTGGATTTCAACTCAGGTCTTACTGACTCTAGGCCCAACATTCTATCCACTGTGCCACCTAGCTTCCACAATTAGCATTAATATGTAATAAAGCCAATTTTATATTAAAAATGCAAAATTCTTAGTTATAGAGTCTCTTTGTTTCTAAATCAAAGAAAGGCTGATGCTATTTGCAGAGAATCATTACTGGATTCCAAGGTATCATTACAGGCACCCAGCCTGGTAAATTGATTATGCCCCAACTTACGCCTTATCTAGGTCTTCTACTCTTGTTCCTTTCTCAAATTGGTACTGATGGATCTCCTGCTATTTGACCCTGGTTCTGACTCGGTGAACACTTTTGATCTGCTCTCCCTCCAAACCTTTTCCCCTTCTTCCTCCTCTCCACCATCACTGATTAATTTTCAGCAAAGAGAAATTTGGATCTTAAGCACCCTTCTGTCATCATTACCGTATCTGCTTACATATTTTCCCTCCTCCCATATTCCACACCATCTATTTTTGACAATTGGGTACAAAGTGTATTTGTCTGGTTTTGTTTTTGCCAGTACAGAATTTCATCCTTGGTGGGCTATTTGTTAGTAACAATCGCAGCCCTGAGAGGCTAAAGGTCTGATGAAAGAAACTGCAAAACAGAGAGTAACGTCAGTTATTTTCATCAAGCCTTTAGAGGTTCCACTCTAGAGGACAATGAAAACCAGGAGAAAAGACAGCATTCCCCATAGCCATATGCAATCAGCCCAAATCTTCCCTATATTTTAGGCGGAAAGACTGAGATGGGAGAATGAAGGAAATAAAACAAATAGCAATGACCCTGGCAGACTGCTGACAGTATACTTAGCCCTGAATTATGGCTGGGTTTCATGCATCTTTTGCCATCTCATTCAAAAGCTCTTAAAACTCATGTAGGGATAGGAGCTAGAATATCAGCCAGCACTTGATCACCTCTCTGACTTCTTGGATTATAATTAGGATCCTTCTAAATTTACCATCTTCCCTGGGGAGCAATAGAAGAAAACTACCCAGAATAACCACTGTACATCTTACAAAATAGACTGTACAAGTTCTTAACCAATTTTGTCAGGCTTCTTTTAATGAGGTCAAGTTTATTTGGTCATCATCAGGGGGCAAGTAAGTTTAGAGAAATTGCCCCTAAACACATGACATCTCAATGAGAGCAAGTACTCCAAACATCCGTGAAAAAGAATTATCCATTTGAACTCTCTTTTGCAAAAGATGACCAGTACCGAAAATAAAAATAAGAGCATTCACTGGGTCCTATGGTATTTTACTTTGAAGTCCTGAACAGTTAAACATATTAACAACATTGGTTAATGATACTACTTTGCATTTCTATGATGCTTTTCAAAATCCTCCCCTTATTTCATTTGTTATTAATAATTGTATAGTAACATATTAACGGCAGCTGATATTTTTATTTTCCTTAAGGTTTACAAAGGCTTTACAAACACTATTCTACTAGAATGTAAGCTCCTTGACAGTTGGAATTTTTTTTTCATTTTTTTTATGTGTATCCCACAGTGTCTGCACATAGTAGGGGCTTAATAAACGTTTGTTGATTGACTGTCTCATTTAAAATATCCAACCATCCTACAGGTTTTATTATCCCCATTTTGCAAATGAAGAGACTGAGGCTCCGAAAGATTAAGTGACTCATCCATGGTTACATTGGCAAGTGTGAAGGAAAATTAACCTTGGAGAAGGCAGTTTGAGCTGAGTGATTGGCTAGAAACTACACTGTGAGAGATTGAGAAATGAGTAAGAGAAGATAAATGAAAGGCAGTAAGCAGAACCAGCTTTTTCTAGGAAAGGGGGTAGAGATATTTCATGATAGCGCAAGAAGATGGTAGAGTCATCTGGATTTTTTTAACGATGGGAGAGACTTAGAGGCAGCAGGGAAGGATCCAATGATAATGGCAGAAAATTAGAGAAAAGGAGTATGCTTGTAGATACAAGCTGCTAAAGAAAATGGGAGGTCATGATATCAAGGACACAAATAGAGGTACTAGTCTCCATAAAGAGTAGGACTATCTCTTCATCAGAGACTAGAACAAAGAAGAGAGAAAAAAGGACAATGTTGAGGGAGTTTGCAATTTAGAATTGAAGAGGAGCTCATGGTAAATGGTTTCCATTTTTCTCAGCCAAGTATAAGTCAAGGTGCTCTACTGAGAGGATGGGGATAGGAGATAGTGTGGCAGGTGTAAGAAGAAAAGATTTTAAACAACCACTGTGGGGAGGGCAGTAATGTGTCAATTAGAGAAGGGTAAATGGATTATCTTGCAGCAGTGAGAGCCCAGTTGGCATCTGATAAACAAAGAAGGTAGATGGTAGGGGTTAGCAAAGCATGAGTGGTGATAGAACAAGGAAACAAGGTTTTCATGGTTTTCTCTTCAGTGAAGAGAGTATGAAGTTGAACTGATTAATTTAAGGATGAAGATTGAGAAAGAACATAAGCAAAGCCAGGGCATGAGTGATGGCCTGGGAGTGCCTTAAGTGATGGAGTGACTAGAGGTCATGGTGAGCAAGAAGCAGAGGGTTAAGAGGAAGGAGGCATTGACTAATGCAGTCACCAGTCATGATTCCAGAGGACCACGGGGGAAGCATGCCGCTTGCCTCCTGACAAAGAAGTGATGAATTCAAGTTGGAGAATGAGACATACAATTTTAGATGTGACCAAACAGGGAATGTGCCTTGAATGTTGTTACTTACAGTTGTCTTTTTCTTTCTCTTTTCTGTTTTAGTGGGACAGGTTAACAAGAGAAAGGAGTGAGGGGAGGCATAGAGAAATTAAATGATTGAATAAATTCAGTAGGTTTTTTTAATGGAGGTGTCAGGTATGGGGAGAGATACAAAAATAGGAGATTATAGCCAGAAGAATTTCAGAGTTTTTGGTTGTGGAAGTGAAACATATATTGATGATACTGAGCTTATGGGTATGACCTTACCACAGTGCCTGGCACATAGTAAGCACTTAATTCTTAATAATTGATTGATTGATAGACCTGTGTGTGACTGAGATACAATAAAAGTGTAGATCATGGGAATTGAAAAAGTTAATAAACTGAGAGAACAGGGTTTTGAGAAGACATAATACATAGACTGAAGCCTTCAAAGATAGAGAAGACACTGTAAGGCAGAATAAAATTCCATGATAAAGGAGGAAGAATGACTTAGCTCTAGATATGGTTATATATCAATATGTATCAATCTAGATACATATTTCCTCAAAGAAGGAAAAGTTGATGAGTGGTGGAGGCAGGGGATAGAGATTAATGCAAAAGGGGTCAGGCCAAGGCTAAGGTCATAGCCATGTAAGTACATGCAACCAGAGAGCACATCCAGACCAGAGGTATAACAAAAACAGGGAAGTCCAGAGATGAAGAAAATGTGAGGGGAGGGGGAGGTTATTAATTCAGTTTTGAACGTGTTAAGTTTAAGGTTCTCGTGGAATATCCAAGTGGAAATGTTAGAGACACAGGGCAGGAGTGAAAGGGAGAGAGGAGGTTGGATAGTCATGTTTGTCGCATCTCCTACTGAACTGTGCAGCTCAGAGTTATTGAAGCCATTATTTACAAAGAGAAAATTACGTTTTGCCTCAAGGTAAGCAACTCAAATCCCAAAGGCCTCCTGTTCATTTCCAAATACAAAGACCACTGGGGAGTGTTTTTGGAAAGATGTAAAATGCATTCACATATTTAGCAAAATCAATTTCCTGGATGAAATAATACAGCGCACAGCATCTCTAGTTTCTCAAAATGATGGTGAAGATGAAGAATTTTCATTTGGACTATGCCATCCCAAAATTTTATTTGTTTTCATTACCTGCAGAATGTCCATTTTTATGAGTGCTTGAGATCTTCCTTAGCATTAGAATGTTAGACCATAAAAAAGGACCATAAAAGCTTCTTGGAAGTTGTTAAGCAAAAGCAAAAGTAAAAGCAAAGCAACCAGTGCTCTCTTCTTTCTCTTTCGAAATTCTTTCTATGTGCCTATGTCCGAAAAAAGAGATTTTCTTCAGAAAACATTTATTAGGTGATTACTCTGTACCTAGAAAGCTGGGTAGTTTAGAGGATAGAATGCTGGACTTTGAATAGGGAAAGCCAGATATTGACTAACTTCAGGATGACTTAAACTCTTTCATACTGAGTTTCCTCATCTGTAAAATGGGGATAATAATAGCAGCTACTCCATAAGATTATTGAAAAGATGAAACGAGACAACAGATGATTCCAGAGGAGAGTGTGGGGCTGACAACTTTGAGCATGTCTGCTTTACTTAAATCCAATTCATGCTAAGTCAAGACATCACCCTTGTGATGTCACTGGTACTCTTTGAGAACCAAGGATGAGCAACAAGAGATGTAATAAAGCACTTTGCAAATCGTGAGTGCTATATAAATGGTGGTGAACATTATTATAAGAGGAAAAGGCATATTATCACATTAGCTAGAAAACTAGCCGAGTTGGCTAAGTGACCATGGGTCAAGTCACTTAACCTCTCAGTGCCACAGGCAACTCTTTGTGACTATGAATGATAGATGAGTTGCTGACCTGCAGCAGTGGAGGGAGTTTCCACACCAGAAGCTCTCCCACACTGATGAAATTACATTAGTGCGACCCCTCACACATACTTACCAAGTGTATTTATACCATATTCGTATTTCCCATATTCTTCATATTTGGTCAGAATAAATCTGAAAGATACTGTCCAGTAATAATTTCTCTCTTCTTTGGAGCCATTGTTGTATGTTTATTTCAGGGGATGGGGGGGTCAGTTGTCCATCCTTTCTAAGCTTGCTTATGTAAGGAACACATGCTTTTAGTGGACCCCTTGGGCAGGGAGTTTGAGACAAAAGGGGGATGGATCCCATTGCAAGACACCATTTTTAGTCATATAAAACAAAATACATAGGATTACAAGAAAATCATGAATTAGTAAAAATAAAGATGTAATTTTTTTTTCCCCATCCAAGTTCACCAGCCCTCTGAAAACCATCAGTGGTCTGTATATCCTAGGTTAAGAACCCCTACTTTAGACAACAGGAATCTCAGGACGTGAAAAAAGGCCTAGAGAGAAATCATAGAACAATGAAAAGAGGACTTATCTTCAAATCCTGCCCCTGAGGCTTCTTACCTCTGTGACCTGGGGCAAGCCACTTAGCCTTCTTGAGTCTCAGTTTCCTCATTTGTAAAATGAGGGAATTAGTGTAGATGGCCTCTAACTTCCCTCAAAGCTTTAGTTCTATGATTCTAAATTCAGAAATTGTTTATCCTCCTGAATACATTAAAATTATTTTATCAGTTCTATGGTTATGGTGTGAGCCTTCAGGAATCCATATAAATTCACTATCCTGTCTTGGGCCTTATTTTATTTCTTAAATCACCTGGCCGCAAAAGCCAGATTTATGGATAGGATTACTCTGACCCTGGTATCTCCTTTGCCTTAAGGAACACTGGCCCCATAAGCAGCAGGCCCCAGACTCCACCCACCCCCCCAGAATCGTCTCCACTCCTGATTTATTACCAGTTCAATCCAGTGAGGCCCAGAATTAACTTATTAATAGGCAGGCTCTCCTATTTCCAGCTGGGTAAGAACTGGCAGAAGACAGGTGTCAGCCCTAGTCAACACCTCCTTTTTTATGAGCAGACTCGATTTAATTCACAATTTACACCTCTAGAGAGGCAGAGAGAATAAGAATAACGGGGTTCAGGTTTTTTTCCTTTTGACTTTCTCTTCTCCCCTTTCTCCAACCCAAATCTATTTTCACTAATGAGGTTTCACTTTATTTCCATTCCACAATTACAGGCGTACAACACTGCAGTGCCTTCCCGGGAGGCTGTACAAAATAACTAATGTCATTGCTCACACAAGAAGAGACCATTTTTCCATACTGCTAACTCCTCTCCCTTCCTGAACCAAGCCCCAGAGCCTTTCTGCAGCTTCTGCATTTTCATCTAAGGACAATTCCTCTCTAGGAGAAGAGAGTGATTATGATCTCATCTCTCATAAGTCTTCTCTAGCTTTAAAGCAACAGTGGAAGCCTTCTGCTGATAAGAAGCATTGAGAGGGGATTAATGGGAAGAATTTTTTCCTAGATGTTTGGGTCAAGTAGTGAGTTGTTAATGCATTGGTCAGGATCTTTGGACTTATCAAACACTAGGATACTGTGTTTATTTTCTTCTGTATGTCATGTACCCAATATGTTCCACGGATCCCTCTCTATTCTTTAACTCCCTAGTTCTCAAACTTCCTTGTCTCAGGACTCCTTTACCTCTTAAAATTATTGAGGACTCCCTCTCCATGAGTTTTTGTTTTTATGGGTTTTATCTAATAGTATTTACTATATTAGAAATGATCAATCAATTGATAAACACTTATTAAACACCTACTATGGCACTGGGCTAAGTGCTAAATAGCTTAGTATTATTATGCAAGTTTTTTTTTTTTACCTTGAGGACCCCCTGAAAGGGTCTAAGGATCTCAGGGATCCCCTGGGATCCCCAGACCATACTTTGAGAAGCACTGCTTTAGCCAGTACCAGGTCATCTTGATGCTTATTGTTTTGTTTCTAATTTTAATCTGTAATCCATTTTGTTTGCAATCTTTGTATTGTTTGTGATCTGATACTGTTAAGACCCCTTCTTACCTCCTTTTTTTTATGATTTCCCTTGAGATCACTGACCGCTTATTCCTCCAGATAAATTTCATTATTATTTTTTCTAGCTCTATTAAAGTAATCTTTTGGTAGTTGTATTGGTATGACACTAAATAAGTGTCCAGAGACAGTTTCTGGGACAGTTTCACAAAAAATTGAGAAGACTTACATGAACTGAGGCAGAGTAAAGTGAGCAGAACCAGGAGAACAATTTATAGAATAATAACAACATGATAAACACAAATATTCTGAAAGACTTAAGTACTCTGATCAAGCAATGACAGAGGATTAGTCCAGACCGAAGATCACTTTGTGACAGAGAAATGATAGATTTAGGGCACAGAATAAGACACACATTTCTGGACATGGTCAACACGGGAGTTTTTTTGTCTGGTTGGTTATGTATATTTATTAGAAAGTTTGTGTGTTGGTGATGGTGGTGTGGAGAGGTAGAAATAAAGGGTGAGAGGAAGAAAAATGCTCATTAATTGGAAATTTTTTAATTTTAAGGAGAGGGAGCTCACAACTTGTTTTGAATTTATGGTATACAAAAGACAAAATTCTTATAGCAACATCCAGCCTTGCAAATATGAAAAAAAAATATTTCTTAAATTTAGAACAATATTTATTATCAGCATCTCTGGGAAATGCTGTCACTGAAGACTAACATTTTTGCTGCCATAAACCTTCCATTGCCTTAAAATTCCATCCAATCAACCCAAGTCCATATAATTGGCCAAAAGCTCTTCAAACACTTGAGATTAAAAGGAGACAGTTAACATGGAAAGGGAAGGCTTAGATGTCTTGATGTCTTCAAGTAACTGAGTGCTTCTCATTTGAAAGAAGGGCAGCTAGGTGGTGCCATGATGCATACATAGAGTACTGGGTCTGGAGTCAAGAAGACTCCTCTTCCTGAGTTCAAATCTGACCTCAGACACTTCCTAGCTGTGTGACCCTCAGCAAGTCACTTAACCCTGTTTGCCTCAGTTTCCTCATCTGTCAAATGAGCTGGAGAAGGAAATGGTAAACCACTCCAGAATCTCTGCCAAGAAAACCCTAAATGGGGTCACGAAGAGTCGGACAAGACTGAAAAATAACTGAACAATGACAATCCCTGGAAGAGAGATTAGGCTTACTTTGCCTGGCATCTCACTGACGTCAGGAAAAACTTCCTAAAAATTAGAGCTGTTCAAAAAAAGTGAATAGAGGCACTTTAGGAGGTGGTGGGTCCTCCTTTATTGGAGCAAGCAAAGACTGGAGGTAACCAGGTGGTTACCTGCCAGGTAAAATGTAACAAGAATTTTTTTTCAGATGCAGTCTCTTCTGACTCCAAAATTATGTTATTCTGTGATTGCCTTTTGCTGGAATAACTCAATCATCCTTGGCTATTCTGATTACACAGACACGAATTTATCCTAAAAAGACTCTACAGCAATGAGGCATACTGAAAAGAGCACAAAATTTGGAGACAGAGAAGCTGGGTTCAAATTCTGCCTCTGCTATTGATTACCTATGTGACATGGAACCTCCCAGTGCCTCAGTTTTCTCATCTGTAAAATTGAGGGCTGGACTAGATGACCTCTGACGTCTCTTCCGGGTCTAGGTCTTTGGTCCTATGATTCTAGAATGCGAGGTCATATGCTTCCCAAGACACATTAAGAGTACAACCTTGGCCCTACAACTTTGCAATTTGGGACAGTCACTTTAAGAGTTGCTCAATCCTAACCAGCAACAATGGAATCTGACCTTGACTATTCATGGGAGTGTACCCAAGTATGTTTGAGGAGTGGGGGAGAGGAATCTACCCAACCACACAATGTCTTGTTCCAATATCTACCCACAATGATATGATTACTCCATTTAACTCCCTAACTCTCCTCTTCTACAAGAAAAAACAGTTGTTCTTTATTTTCCCCTCTCCTTCCATCCCTGTAAGAGAAAATGAAGTATCTCTGTGTCACTTTCATTTGGCAAAATCCAATACTGTGGACCATTGATGTGACTCTTGTCACATGATACTGGGTAATTTCCTGTCTTAATAAAAAGCCAGGATATTTGCAACCTTTCCAAAATCATCTAAAAAGTTTGCAATCAAGCCATGACCGGAGTCTATATTAAATCTAAGCTTCTGCCTTTATCTTAGTCTACTGGACCCTTACTCTTAGAACCCAAAGGTTAAATTCATGATATTCAACCTTCAAACTAACTTTCAATTCCTCTAAAGTCAAGGGAAGGAAGTTTGTGTCTCTATATCCCTAGCACTTTGGATTGGAGCAAATTAAATGGAACTGAAATGAACAGTATTCAATTTGACAAAAAGAAAAATCCAGACTCTGAGCATAAATGATATACCCTATGTCACAGACCAAGCCTACCGAATATTTTTTCATGGCTTTGGAAACCGGGCACTTACCCAGACAGACCATAAGAGTCAAACAAACAGACAATGCTTATTATGCCAACAAAATTTTACTGGATTCCATTCAGAAGGTCAATGCTGAACTTTAAACTTTGGCTCTTAAGGCTCCATAAAAGCCTGAAGAATGGTGCTAAAATCAGAGTGACAGAAATTCAGCTACCCTTCCTTTTATTTTTTAAAACTTTCAGGACTCCTGAATGGTGTCAGATGAGCAAGACACTGCAGTTATCTGCTTACAATGGCACAGACGTAGGCTGGGGTGGCAAATGCCAGGCTTTCCCAGAATGCCTCAGGAAAGAACCTTGAATACTCGGAACTCAGGAACACTGCACCAAAATATGAAAAGTCAAAGTTCTTGACTTCAATCAGTTTAGTTCCTAAGGCAGCAAGGTAGTTGGATAGACAAATAAATAAATATGTTTTTATACATGTATGGAGAGGGAAAGAGAGAGAGAAAGAGAGAGAGAGAACTCCTTTTTCATTTTTATGAGATTTTTTTCTTTGCTTTTGTCTTTAATATGAACCCCATGGGGTCTAGAATTGTTTGGACAAGTAAACAAATATGTTAAGAATCTAGAATGTGGGGGCAGCTAGGTGGCACAGTGGATAGAGCATTGGCTCTGGAGTCAGGAGGACCTGAGTTCAAATCCAGCCTCAGATACATAACACTTAACTAGCTGGGTGACCCTGGGCAAGTCACTTAACCCCATTGCCTAATCAAAAAAAAAAAAAGAGGAAGAAGAAGAATCTAGAATGTTTCTTTGCATTTGCTGTCCTCTTTACTACCTGAAATGGTCTCTGTCCTTGTCTCCATTCCTTGGAATCTCAGCTCAAAAGCCCCCTCCTCCATGGAGTCTTTTCCTGAACCTCCCAGTTGCTAGGTCAGCCTCCTCTCTGCTGACCCCCCCCCATTACTTTGTTTTATATGTGTATATGCCATTTTCTATGATGAAACATGATTCTTGACAGTGACTGATTCCTTTTCCTCATCATATCCTCAATGCCTGATTAATATGCCTGCCTCAGTTGCGTCATCTGTAAAATGGGGATAATAATAGCACCTACTTGCCAGGATTTTTGTAGGGATCAAATGAGATATTTGTAAAGTGCTTTGCAAATTTTAAAGCACTATATAAATGCTAGCTATTATTAATAAATAATTGATCAATTACAAAAATTAGCCATTTAATTGGAAAAGGCTCCTTACATAAAGGCAATGTGTTAGTAGAGAGCTGAGCCCAGAATCAGGAAGATCTGAGATTAATTCCTACCCCTGACAGACTTTAGGAACTGGCCATATGACCTCTCAGTGGAATTCTATATAAATGGAAGAGCAGATATGGATTAGGACTGGTAGAAGAAGTTCCCTATTCGGCTGAAATCATAGATCTGATCCAAATTATTGTTGCTGCTGTTAATAATAATAATAGCTAGCATTTATATAGCCCTGTACATATGTTATCTTATTTGATTCTCATAACAACCCTGTGAAGTAAATGCTATTATTATCATTAACATTTTACAGATGAGGAAACTGAGGCTGAAAAGTTAAGTGACCTGCCCAAGGTCACATAGCTGGCAAGTGTCTGGGGCAGAATTTGAACTTAGCTCTTCTTGACAAACCCAGGGCTCTAACTTCTACTCTACCTACTAGTATAGTTGTTTGCTGGATATTCAGGAAGACCTGGGTTCAAGCCCTGCCTCTGACACATAGTGGCTGTGTAACCTTGGATGCTATGTGAGCCTTTACTTCTTCTCTGTACCCCCAGGCAATTCTCTAAGACCAGAAGCTGCAGAAAAGTTGCTGATTTTCTTTGGCTGGGGGTTATCAAGGTCATTTTCTTTTCTTTCTTTTCCTTTCCTTTTTTTTTCCTTTTTTTTGGAGGCAATGGGGGTTAAGTGACTTGCCCAGGGTCACACAACTAGTAAGTGTCTAAGGCTGTATTTGAACTCAGGTCCTCCTGACTCCAGGACTGGACTCTATCTACTGCGCTATCTAGCTGCCCTTATCAAAGTCATTTCCAAGACCTCTTGTAGTTGAACTTGCACTAGCCTGAGAGTTGGGAGACCTGGCTTTTAGTCTCAGCTCTGCCCCTTAGCTACATAATCTCGAGCAAGTATATCACTCTGGGCCTCAGTTTCCTCATCTATAAAATAAAAGGTTTGGAAGAAATGCCCTATAAGGCTCTAACAGCTTACATTTCCATGAGATTTGAAGGAAATCTTTGAATGAGGTGGTTTGGCAGCAGGGAAATAGGAGTTCTCTGCTGACCTCTGGGACAGCATGGGCTCAGGGCCAGCACTCACAGCCAAAGAGGAACCGGGCGGCCAGAGCTGGTAAAGCTCAGGCCCAGGGGTGAGGGGCTAGGCTGGGAGAGGAGAAGGATGGAGGTTGGGGTGGAGGTGCACAGAGGGGGTGTTAAATCCTTGGGAAAGTGGAAACTCTGTGGTTTCACCCTTTATCTTGATGGGGGCAGTTTTACCATTCGTCAAGAAAAGGACACAATGGATATCCGCTTGTTAATGAGATACAGCACTCCCCGCCCCCACCCCCATTCTGTTCTCACTTAAAGATTAATCCGAGCTGGTAGTCTGTTTCCCATGCCTACTTGCAAAGACTTTATGAGCAGCATTTCAAAGGGGAAAGAAAACATTTAAAAATACCGTTAAGTAGGCTTTTCATTTATTTAACCCTTACTATGTCTATTACTAAATAACTGCTCACATTCTTAGGACGCTCTAAGGAAAAAGGAATAAAATAAATATATCTTCTTCCCTTCGCCCCCCACAAAAAATCCTAAAGATTCCCTGAAATTGTATTTTTAAAAATTTTAATAGCAATTCCTACAAGCAATTAAAAAAGCATTTATTAAGTACCTACTGTGTACCAAGTAGAAAATAGCATAGCATACAGAGATCTGGCCTCAAAGTCAATCAAGCAATAAACATTTAATCCGGGGGATCTGGGTCTCAGTCCTGACTCTGAGAAGCACCCACTATATGAAACTGAGCAAATCGCTTAGTTTCTCCATGTCCTCAGACAACTCTCTGAGAATATAAACCGCAGAGAAGGTGCAGACCTTCATTGGTATAGGGGTTTTCTCATACAGCAGTTCCCTATACTGGTGAAATCTCAGGTCCTGTGCTATTCCAATGTTGCAAGCACTGGAACTATGAGGACAAAAATGAGACAATACTTAGTTTCAAGGAATTTGCATTCTACTGGAAGGAGACATCATATTCATATCCATATTGTTGTTGTTGTTTAATTTTTTCTGTCATGTCTGACTGTTTGTGATCCCTTTTAGGGTTTTCTTGGCAAAGTTGCTGGAGTAGTCTGTCTTTTCCTTCTCCAGCTCATTTTTCGGATGAAGAAACTAAGGCAACAGGTTTACCCAGGATCACGTAGCTAGCAAGAGCTAGCTGTATTTGAACTTAGGTCTTCCTGACCCCAGGCCCTGCACTCTATCCACTGTTCCACCTAGCTGCCTGCACACACACACACACACACACACACACACACACACACACACACACACACATGAATGCAAACTCTGTCCCAAGGCTCATTGGCATGGGATTCTCTCTTTATTCGTAGAGGTGAAGGCCTTAACCTGCAGGAGGAGTGGGGCAGAGTTGATGGGACACAAGATAACTTCAGTTCTCAGTCTCTTCAAGTAAGAGTCCTCTTTGAGAGCCTTTTTCAAGCTTAGCATCAATTTAGCTTCTAATTTCAAAAGAAAAATTGGAAGAGGCCAACCCCACTTCAGATTGTTGAAGGGAGAAAACTCTGGGAAGACTTGAGAGGAGCTGGCAGTCTCCATCATGTCCTTATTCTCAGCTTGCTCTGCTAGAGACTTTGGGGAGTTTCCCCTTGGGCAGGAACAAGGATGCTTCCCCCTGGTTGAACTGTTGTTATCTCTCTCTTAATAGGAGAGCTCCTTTACTCTGTATCTTCTGTACCTATGTATATCTTCTCTAATTCCTGTTCTACTACAATTTGGATAAATGGGTTTCTTGGCTATTTGCTATGTGGGTTCGTTGTGAGACTGATATTAGGTGGGAAAGGGAACAAGCCTTGGATATAGAGCTTGGGGCCTCCCTTACCCAAAAAAATGACAGAGTGATCAGAAGTTAGATGAAACTTGATTATATTGCCTAGGTGAACAATATTTAAGGGAGTTGATGGATACACTTCTAGCCTGGTACTCCCTTTCTCAAAGGAGAGCAGAGTAGCCTCTGAGCCCAACCTCCTCGCTCCCCTCCTGATAGGAATAAAAATCACCCTTGGAGAAGGGTTGGGGGACAAGAGGCCAGAGATGTTTACTTTGCCTCCCTTAGAGCCACACAAGGACAGTGTGTTCCGCACAGGTAGGTCTCCCTACATG
>NW_020954652.1:754451-765407 GCF_900497805.2 Vombatus ursinus | reverse complement strand
ACACACACACACACACACACACACACACACACACACACACACATTGTTTTACTGGTTTTGCCTACTTCATTTTACATCTGTTCATATAAGTCTTCCCATTTTCAAAGGATGAACTATATGGGTGCCCAATACAGAGACACTTTGATCACTGTTAGAGAGGAGGTAAGCCCTGAATATCAGGGTCAGACTACATTAAGCATGCTCCCATTATGCCAAATCACTGACCAGGTCATCTATGGGGCAGGATGTCTCAGGGTGAGAATTTCAGGGAACAGTGGTCAGTAGAGTATGGGGTGACAGTAACATAAATGAGTTGCTTGCTAGCCTGCCCTTTCAAAAAAGGACATTCTACTTTCCAAAGCTCCCGGGGAAGTAATCAACTTTCCTATGGAGCAATCAGATCTTTGCCTAGAAATTCTCGGGGTGACCTACATTTTTATGCATGTTTCCTCAGCAGGGGAGGGTACAGGAGTGGCCTGAGGACCCTGTAAACATCATCTAGTAACCTGGCATTCTGGAAGTTTACCCAACTTGCTTTATGGATGGTATCCAATTCTGTGCTGGGCATTTGGCCAACTTTCTACTGGACTTATCTAATAGCAGCCATGTAATGATCCCAATAGCTTCTCCAACCCCCTAAATTAAGAGGCCCTGGGAAAGCTAAAAATTCCCAAGTCACTGGATCAGAATAAGGTCCATAGCAATGACCCAAAGCCCCTTTCCTGTTTTGGGGAGTTTGAGTATAAATTAGCTGCCAATTCTCCAGGAGTCTCCCTCCAAACTAGCATGAATTAAAACCAGTCCCCAGCTCCAGGCTTCTGGCTCCCTTCCCCCAGTGCATAGTCCTGCTAGATACAGATAAGACCTTATAAAAATTCACCACATTTTACTGGCTTGGGTTACCCCATTCCCTCTGGGGCCTCAACAGAGAGCACCCAATTCCACCCAGGTTCCAGGGGACCTGACCTGTTTCCTCCACCTTACCTGACTGCCCTTCATATTGTAAGAATGTCCCCCCCATTAAGCCCCCTTGCAAGGGATCCAGAGCAGTGATTTTATCGATTCAGGGAACTCCCTGAGTATAAATTCCCAACACCAATGCAGATCAGTAATACTTTTATAATTAACATAGTCTTAGAGAATTGCTGATAGCACTGAGGGTGAGAGTCAAGTGACTTGCCTAGGGCCAGGTACAACTAGTACATGAACCACAGTCTTCAAGGCTCCATGTCAAGCCTACTCTTTGCCATGACAATCTCTCAATGATCATAAGGACAGAGATAGGGCCTAGGATTTCACTGGCATAGGGAACTTTGGAGTAAATAAATTCTATCTCCCAATATAGGTTCACACTTTCTCTGAAACTTATAGTCTTAGAGAATTGCCTAGAGCATTGAGTGGTTCAGTGACTTACTCAGGGTCACATAACCAATATGTGTTAGAGGCAGGACTTGAACCCAGGTCTTCCCGGCTTAAGTTATCATGCAGTGCCTTTTGTCAAAGTGATAATAATAATCAATATGCAGGATAATACTCAAAATATTAAAACTCTTTTTCAATAACACTTTATTAGTTGTTAATGTCAATATTAAATTCTGGTCATTGATTTTAAAATTCATAGCTCATTTTTCAAATGGATGCCTACCAAAATATCACAGATCTATAGCTGGAAGTAACCTTAGAAGCATTTTAGTTGAACTCTTTTATTTTACAGATGGAGAAACTAAGGCCAAAGGAGGTGAAATGATTTGCTTAGTGTCAAACAAGTAGTTCATGGCTCAGACAGAATTTGAACTCAAGTCCTGTGGTTACCCATTCAGGGGTCTTTCCATTGTACTGCTGATTCTAACCTTTGGTAAAGAGGGTGAGATGTTTGTACAGCACTTCAGAGTTTATGAAGCTCTTTCCTTTGAACCTCACAATAACCCTGTAAGAGGTATCTATATCTCCATTTTACAGATGGGGAAACTGAGGCTAGGGGAAATAATATAACTTGTATTGGTCAATAGTAGAGCCCAGGCCATCACAAGATTGCCTGATTCCTAATCTAATTCTGGTGGGTGTTACAAGTGGCCTGGAGAAGGTCCTTTCATGCTATGACACCAGGATGGGATGCAGTTCCTGGCTACATGCCTCAGTAGGGGCCATAAGTCACTGTGCTTCCACTGATGGACATTATTTCCCTCAGAACCAATCAGCAGATAAAACAGCTAAAGAAAAGACTCGCTAAGCAGAGACTGACCTTCAGAAGGGCAATTTTTAAAATCCCACAGGAACAGGGAAAGGAAAAAATCTCATTTCCGGGAAGCCTCCCTTTCAGTGATTGGCACTGCCATAGTCAATGAAATTACAGGCAGGACATGCCAAGTCAGTTTCCAGGAGGAAAACCACACAAGCCACTGAGCTCCTCAGCACTTTTAAGACTTCCGGTCTTAGTGTATGGTTGGAATTAACACAGCTTTAAATTTTGGGAAGCCTTTACACAGGAGAAGCAACATGGTGCCTGAGAAAGAGAAAAGGTACTGGATGTGGAGTCAGGGCTGGTTCTGAATCCCATCCCAGGCATTTATTACCATGTGACCTTGGAGAGTCACTCTGACTCTCTGGGCCTCAATTTCCTCAACTATCAATTGATGTTAAATGGCCGCTGAGGTCCCTTTGAGTTCTTGATGCTGTGATACTATGACCTCCCTAGTCTCGGTTGTCTTACCTGCCAAATGAGGTAGCTGATCTACATCTAAAGTGTCAAACATGGCTGGCAATACTCCCAAGTGCAGTCTGAACTGGACTAAAACATAATTTTTAAAAATAAAATAAACAATAAAACACAGGTAATGTTAATATGTGAGCTTCTAAGGTAATAATGTGCCCACAGGGATCCTTACGGATGGCTTAGTGGCACCATTTCTGGGTTTGACACTCCTGGAATAGAGGATCTCCAAGGTCCTTTCCATCACTCAAGGTATGACTATCTGTGCATGTAATTGCACGAAAGCATAATCATCTTATAGATAATATCATCTTATGATGTCACAAGAAATTTGGTTTTTTGGGTTTCCACTTTCTCCTTCCCCTCCCCCAGGGGAACATACATCTAGGATGGTCGATATTCTATAGGTATTATCTGCACCTCATCTGTAAAATGGGGATAATAACAGTATCTACTTTCCAGGGTTGTTGTAAGGACCAAACAAGATAATATCTGTAAAGTGTTTAACTCAGTCCCTGGCACACAGTAGGTGCTTAATAAATGCTATTTTTTTAAAAGTACAACTTAGTGGTATCCATGCTATACTTTGGGGCAGTTAGGTGGCACAGTGGATAGAGTGCCAGGTCTGGAGTCAAGAAGACTGAGTTCAAATCTGGTCTCAGACACTTACTAGCTGTGTGACCCCAGGCAAGTCACTTAACCCTGTTTGCCTCAGTTTTCTCATCTATAAAATGAGCTGGAGAAGGAAATGACAAACCACTCCAGGATCTTTGCCAAGAAAACCCCAAATGGGGTCACAAAGAGTCAGACATGACTGAAATGACTGAATAACAGAAACAGCAAAGCCTTCTCTGCTATTTCTCAGTCTTAGAGAGCTGCCTGGGGGCAGTGAAAGGTTGTGACCAGCCCAAAGTCACATAGCCATTACAGACCAGAGACAGAACCTGGACCCAAGTCTTCCTGGCTTTGAAGTCAACTATCTACCACACCCTGATACCTCTTTACAGAAATGTTGAAAAACCGCTCTCCAGATCCAGAGTCTTATCCTGGGGCTTCTGAGTAAAAGCCAATCCCTCAACAGACATAAGGCTGACGTCAATGTAAGAGCATACTTTTCTGTTTATAATAATAAGAATTTTTCTTCAAAGACTATATTAAGATTCCATCAATTTGGATTCCATTCATTCAGAACCCATATGCCTCTGGGCAAATCATTTACCCCTGATCCAGGCCTATTTTGGGATGGCTAGGTGGCATACGGGGTTTGGAGTCAGGAAGACTCATCTTCCTGAGTTCAAATCTGGCCTCAGACACTTACTAGCTGTGTGACCCTGGGCAAGTCACTTCACTCTGTTTGCCTCAGTTTCTTCATCTGTAAAATGAGCTGGAAAAGGAAATGGCTAATGACTCCAGTATCCTTGCCAAGAAAACTATAAATGCAGTCACAGAGAGTCGAATACGATTGAACGACAACAACAGACCTGATTTTGCTCACCTATCGGATGAAAGTGCTTGGACTCAATGCCGCTGAGATCCCCTCCAGTTCCAGATCTGGAATTTTATAACCCCAGTGTCATATAGACCCAGTGTGGAGATGACGTTTGCCTTCAGACCAATGAGAAAGGGATTACTAGTGAAATGAATAGGGCCAATAGTGGAGGAAGAATGCTTAAACTACTTTTGGAAAACTGTTTTCTAATACTTTCCAACACTCATAAAGCACTGTACTGTAAACAAAACCTCATGATCCATTTGGAAGTCATTTTTATCATTCAAGTTCATTCAAGCAGGTCTCCCACCTTCTTAACTCAATAAAATTGTGTAACCCCACCACCATAAGTACTTATTTTAAAAAAAAAATTTTTTCCACTCAGTGCTTTATTCATACATCACAAATGCTCTCTGTTACCGCTGTGGTAGTGATCAGTGATCAAGTAAAGGAGAAATTCCTAGAATCTTGAAAGAATTGTGCCTAACTAGGTGGCACAGTGGATAAGGCATGGATCTAAAGTCAAGAAGACCTGAGTTCAAATTCAGCTTTATATACTTAATAGTTGTGTGACTCTGGGCAAAAAACTTAACCTCTGCCTGCCTCAGTTTCCTCAGCTATAAAATGGGGATAATAGCACCTACCTCTCAGATAAAGTGAGATAAGATTTATAAAACTTAAAGTACTACATAAATGTTAATTATCATTATCTTTATTATTATTACAAGTCATATAGGTATTTAGATCTAGAACTGAAAGGGACTTGAGAACTCATCTTGTCCAACCCTATCAACTTACAAATGAGAAAATGAGGCACAGAGAAGGAGATGCTTTGTTCAAAGTCCTACATGTAGCTAGTATCACAGCCAACACACAGTTCTAGGTCTTATCTAATCCAACCCCCTCATTTTATAAATGAGAAACTGAGGCACAGAGAAGGAAGTGCTTTGTCCAAGGTCCTACATGTAGCTAGCATCAGAGCCAACAAACAGACGTAGGTATCCTCACTCCAGATACAATATATGTCCCACTGTACCATGCTAAACAATGAGTCTCATACGGACATAGGTGGGGTCCCACATTAGTCCGAGCCCAAACAGCTTTCAAACTAATAGGAATGCCCAGGTTCATTGCTATAAGAACTCATCTCACCTCTTTGGACAGGAATGGCTACCCAAGCAAATTAATTCTTTGCCTCTTTCCTGCATTAACGTCAAGATACCATGAGGCTTGCTGGGAAGTTGATGGAGTCCTTACCACATCAATGAGCACCAAGGCAATGATGGATTTTTACAGGCAATTTGCTTAATTTTCCAAGTAGGAGATCTTTGGTGATTAAATAGCCCTATTGGCACAGCGGGGGGGGGGGGGGCTTTACAATGAATAACATCTGTTCACCCTTAGTTTCATTATCAGAGAATCAAATAACCTTATGCTCTTCACTTCTTTGTATTTGGCCTTTCTTCAAAATATTGTGTAAAAAAGCACCCTTCTCTCAGGGCTAGCTACTTCAAAGTTCAAATTTTTAGATAATGCTCGGTGACAGCTAACCTGTGTGGACATAATCTAGCCTCCTCTGCCTTCCCAGTCTTCTTACACTCTATGCCTTTGAATGTCCTCTTCCACCAGTGACACCGAGCTCCTGGCTGTTCCTGGCACTAGACACTCTATCTCCTAGCTCTGGGCACTTTCTTTGGCTGTCTGCCATGCCTTCAGTGCTCTGTCCCCTCACCTCAGCCTCCTGCCTTCCCTGGCTTCCTTCAAGTCCCAGCTAAAATCTCACCTTCTACAGGAAACTTTTCCCAACCACTCAGTTCAACGGTTCCTATTACTTCCTATTTATCCTGTCTATAGCCTCTTCGTACATAGTTGTTTGCATGTTGTGTCCTCCATTAGACCGTGACCTCCTTGAGGTTAGGGATTGTCTTCTGCCTTTCATTGCTTCTCTAGCATTTAATACAGTGCCTGGTACACAGTAGACACTTAATAAATACTTATGGGGGGGACAGCTAGGTGGCGCAGTAGATAGAGCACCAGCCCTAGAGTCAGGAGGACCTGAGTTCAAATCCAGCCTCAGACACATAACACTGTGTGACCCTGGGCAAGTCACTTAACCCCATTGCCCAGCCAAAAATAAATAAATGTTTATTGACTGACTGAATTGAAAGACAACATTGGTGGAAACTGCATACACTTGAAAGAATCACTCACCTTATCTACCCTATACATCCATTACTTCGCCTTAAAAATGTAAATAACCAAGGCTTCTAGGTGATGCAGTGGATAGAGCACCAGCCCTGGAGTCAGGAGGATCTGAGTTCAAATCTGGCCTCAGACACTTGACACTTACTAGCTGTGTGACCCTGGGCAAATCACTTAACCTCAACTGCCTCGCCTCCCCCCAAAAAATTAAATAACACGACTGCCCCTACTCCATAGGGCTGCTGGGAAAAGAAGGAATAATAATAAGAATTTGCATATGGCCTACTATGTGCCAGGCACTGTGCTAAGCACTTTACAGATATTATTTCATTTGATACAGTAACCCTGGGAGATAGGTATTATTTTTACCCCATTTTGCAATTGAGGAAACTGAGGCAAATAGAGGTTAAATGACTTGCCCAGAGTTACACAGCTAGTAAGGGTCTGAGGCCAGATTTGAACTCAGGTCTTCCTGACTCTAGTACTCTATTCACTGTGCCACTAGAATAGAGTGAAATGAATTTTTTTTAGATTGTTTAGATTTTTAGAATTTTTAGATTTTTAAAAAAAAAATCATCATTGAATTGAATTGCTGTTATAACTATTAGGATTTCTTTTTAAAAATTGAATGGAATTTTTGTTATAATTGTTTACTGGCACAATTTCTCCCCTTTCTTCAACCAAACAAAAGAAGAGAAAGCTTAGAATAGCTATGTTGGTAAATGGGATAGTAAATCAATTAGACATATAAGGAATTGCCTTGATGCAGTGAAGACCCAGTTAAGCTTATGCTATAGTGAAATCAATCAGCATGATTTCATAATTTCCCCTAGCTCTCTTCAGCAGCATATGAATAGGAGTGAAGGAAGCAGAGAATGAAAGGAGTCCAGAGCTGCAGTTTGGCAAGGCATGATTGTTGATAGGACATGGGGCCAAGAGATTTGAGAGTATAAAATAGCCTAGAGCTGAACTGGTTCACTAAGGGATAGAGAAGGATAAAGAGGAGAGCATAGCCAGGGAAAGGGTGATGAACTGAACTGAACAGTTCACTGAAGAATGGAGAGGTCCAGCAAATAAAGGGTGAAAATGAAGAACACTGTTAGGGATCATAAGACATAAGGAAGACGCAATAATGAAATACAATAATAAAACTTTATAACCAAATAAATGAATTCAAGTTTATGAACAAGTGGAATACTTGTGGATGATGACTAAGTCAAAGCTATAACCATCTCTGAATGCAACTGAGGTGGAGTGGAGGAGTAGGTCATGGGAAATTGAGTAGACTGAGAAATAAGGAAATTAGATTATTTGAGAGAGTGTCAATATTCTTGCTTATGTCTCCTAGTATGAAAGCAGGAATGGAGGTGGAGGGAGAAGGTGGGGGGAAATATTGATTATGAGGTAGGCATTGAACTCACTAAAGAAGGAAGGAGATTTTCCTAGGGATTAGTATATAATGGCCTCCAAAATCTGGACTGGGTGAATATTTGGATGGCATGAACCTCAAAGGAGTTGCTGAGTGATGGTGGTAGAAGAAGAGTCTGGAAGTGGTGATGGAGGTATAGGAGGATTCAATTCTTCCACCACAGTCAGTATTGAGAGTATGAGTGAAAGTGGAACCATTAGTGAAAAGGGGGGCCACAGCTGCAGAGTCTTCAGAAGAGAGCCAGATTTCAGTGAGTTCTAAAATATGGAAGATGAAAAAGGAGAAGGTTTAGGGTGAAAGGAGTTTTGTTAACTATGGAACAGGCACTCCATAGAGCACAGTGAAAAGGACAGGAAGATTGAGAGTGAGGTTTTGGGGAAGGATTAAAGGAAATTGGAGTAAGTGAGTAGGCAGTTGTTGACAGAGAAAAGGTTTTATTATCAGCAGCCAGCTACTCAGAATCACTTGAAGTACGGAGCATACTAACTATTGAGGAATGAGTCCAGGCAGAAAATAGAGAAAAGTCCATTAGGAGAGGCATTGATTAGACCTGCTAGTTCATGGGAGATGGTGATGTTCTCATAGAAGGCAGGCATAGATGGAAGTAAGGCTCTGGAGAGTGTGGTCAGGGGGCAGGAGGTGGTAGTATGAAGTGGGCTGATTGAAGAAGACTGATTAGGGGAAGGTGTTAAGGGAAAATAGAAGCGAGAAAACTAGCATCTGGGTCTGGTTTCCAGAGCACTGGATTATACCCACTCCCATGGGCAAGTTATCTTGTCTCTAGTCCTGTGACCCCACCATCACAGTGAATGCTGTTTTTGTGGGCTCACACTCCCTTTCCCTTTCTTGGAGAGAGTGGTCACCTCTGGACTGGGTGATGGTACATCTCTAACTTCCCCCTTTCATCCTTAAGAATTTCAGGGTAAGGGCAGCTAGGTGGCACAGTGAATAGAGCTCTGGCTTTGGAGTCAGGAGGACCTGAGTTCAAATCCAGCCTCAGACACATAACACTAGCTGTGTGACCCTGGGCAAGTCACTTAACCCTGATCGCCTCACCATAAAAAAAAAAATAATAATTTCAGGGTAAAGGATATAAACACTGAAGTGAAGTCCTGGACTTCATGGACCTTCACTAAGCTTTGAGATTTTCATTCCCATTTCTTTAGCAATAACATCTTTAAAGAGCAACCCAATCCTCCCCACTAAAGACTACACAACCATCCGTGGTAAGGTTAATTAGAAGCACAGTCTCAGCATTTGTGACTTTCCTCAGTAATTACCAAATGCATATAGAGAGAAGGCTTTACAAGGGAATTTTTAAAAATGATATTTGTGCCCCATTGCAAAGAAGTTTAGAACTTTCTTCATTTTCATTTTAAAGGTGCAGAGATGATTATGTTAATATTTTTGATCTAGATCTATTATTTCATTGTTTAAGGGAACTCCTTGTGAGGGAACTGCCAGTGTAGATGAGCAATCATTCTTTAGCTTATAGTGTTAGAAAGACTGCATAGCATTAAGCTAAACGATAGCCATTATGGGTCAGTGATGGGACTTGTGTGAGAAATTTATTCAGATCATGCTGGCTCTGAAGCCAGTCCTCTTTGTCACTTAGAAAGAGCTTTTGTTTCAATTCTCTCCATCAATCCAGACTTTAATAGACAGTCTGCATGAGTTATTATAGCCAAAAAAAAAAGTTATCATCAAGCTTCCAGCAGTGAGCCTCCTTAAATTGGACTAAGCTGGGTCTCAGACTATACGCACGTGGTCCAATGCTAGGCCCATATGGGAGATGTTGCTTGCTTGGTACAACCTGGAGCTGGTGTTTTGGTAGCCTTCAAGAACCCAGAATCATCACGAGGAATCAAAATAGGACTTTAATGGAAAACTGTGATTATTGTAATGCTATCCTTTATTCTGCATTATTATGCTGATCCACCTAATTGTAAGTCCTGTCTCTTTCCTCAAATTATCATGTTTTTACTTATTTTTTTTATATATTGTATCCCCTAAAATGTAAGTTCCTTGAGGGCAGGGATCTTTTTTCTTCATGTCTTTGTATTCTTGGTGCTTTAAACAAGGTTGTCCTAGAGGACCAATCTATCATTATGCTAGAGTCAAGTTTCAGGGTGTCCGGCTACGGAATGCTCTGCCACAGGTCAGGCACAAATAGTCCATGTGACCATTTGTAGTGGTTTCTCTAAATTTGCACCTCCTGTGTTTCCTTTGAGCTGTTTCAACTCTGCTTTGCTCATAGAGGACAGCACCTTCTCTGATGTGGGCATGCCAGGCTGGGAGGTCCTGTGCCACTGTCTCCCGTGTCACACAATCAAGTCCAAAGTTCTTAAGAAAGACCTTGAGAGTGTCCTTGTATCACTTCTTCTGACCACCATGTAAATGCTTTCCCTGTGTGAGTTCTCCATAAAATAGTCTTTTTGGCATGCAAACGTTTTGCAAACAATGGGACCAGCCCCTCAAAGTTGCACTCTCTGAAGCAGAGTGTGAATGCTTGGCAGTCTAGTTCGAGAAAGGACCTCAGTATCTAGTATCTTATCTTGCCGGGTGATCTTCAGAACCTTCCTAAGACAATTCACATGGAAGAGATTCAGTTTCCTGGCATGGCACTGGTAGACTGTCCAGGTTTCACAGGCATACAACAATGAGGTCAACACAACGGCTCTGTAGACCTTCAGTTTGGTAGTCAGTCTAATACCTCTTCTTTCCCACACTTTCCTTCAGAGCCTCTCAAACACTGAGTTAGCTCTGGTCAAAGACCTATGGTACATCTCAGCTACTCAGTGCTGATGGAGCCACATTGATTAGCGATAAGGACTTGATCCTAGAGAGATGGGCTGAACACTTCCATAGTGTTCTCAACAAATCATCGTCAATCAATGCTGAGGCCATTGACCGTTTAACTCAGGTTGAAGTCAATCCCTCCCTAGCTGAAGTTCCAACTGAAGAAGAGGTTTTGAAAGCCATTAGGCTCCATCCGTGTGGCAAAGCACCTGGTGCTGATTCTATTCCAGTTGAGATTTACAAGATAGGGGGTTCACTGCCCATACAAAAGCTGCCTGAAATTTTCCAGGTTATGTTGCAAGAGGAGGTTATCCCCAGGAGTTCAAG
>NW_020954652.1:733195-754419 GCF_900497805.2 Vombatus ursinus | reverse complement strand
GATGCCTCCACTGTCCATTTCTATAAAGGTAAAGGAAATAGATTGTCCTGTGACAATCACAAAGGGGTCTCCCTCTTAGTCACTGTAGCAAGATTCTTGTCAGAGTCCTCCTTAATAGGCTGATCCTTCACCTGGAAGATGGTCATCTACCTGAGAGCCAATATGACTTTAGAAAGGGCTGAGGAACAGTCAATATGGTGTTTGCTGCTCAACAGCTCCAGAAGAAATGCCAGGAGCAGAACAGAGGTGTGTACACAACATTTGTAGATTTGACCAGGGCCTTTGATACTGTCCATCATGAGGGCTTATGGAAAATTATGTCAAAATTTGGCTGCCCAGAGAAGTTCATCAGCATTGTACGTCACTTTCATGACAGCGTCCTTGCCTGGGTTCTGGATAATGGACAATGCTCTCATGCTTTCCCAGTCACCAATGGAATGAAACAAGGCTGTGTGCTTGCTCCCATGCTTTTTAGCATGATGTTTTCAGCCATGTTGTCAAATGCTTTCAATGAGGATGAATATGGCATCAAGGTCAGCTACCACACTGACAGTAAATTCTTCAACCTGAAAAGCCTACAAGCCCAAGACCAAAGTGGAAGGAGTGTTGGTGCATAATTTTATTTTTGCAGATGATTATGCACTCAATCCAGCCTCTGAAGCTGAGATGCAACAAAGTATGGATTATTTCTCTGCTGTTTGTGCTAATTTGGGCCTAACAATTAACATCAAGAAAACACAGGTTCTCCATCAGCCAGCACCACACCATCCATACGTGGAACCATTGACTACAACAAATGGAGAAGTTCTGAATGCTGTGGATAAGTTCATTTACCCTGGTAGTATACTTTCCAGGAATGTGCTTTAAACATGAGACACTTAATAAAAGCTTGTTGGGTCTGATTGGACTATATTCTTTTAATTAGTTCTTTGGAGTTTCCATGATATCGTTGGTGTTGGTATTCCCTCCACTGATAGAGACCCCACACACCCCCATGCCTTCTTTTCCTATGCAATTCTGGCCCATATCTTTTTGCAAACCCCACATTGAAGATCTAACCAATGTGCTAGTGGTCTTTGGTTCCTTGAATATCATAGAGGTGCCAATAGACCACTTTACTTGGCCATTGGTCCATCTTTCATCCTATCCACATGGCAATCCTATCTCCCCTTGATAGTCACAATATACTTTAAAGTAGAATTTGAATTAACATTTTCTCTATCCCTTTCTTATGTCTAGACAACCAACAAACAAGAAATAAAGCCTTGATCATAGCATTTCTGATTTCCAAGGTGTAGATACGTACACTGAACATTTAACAATCAGCTCTCATAAGCTGGTGCAAGCTGGCCTCCCTCCAGGCATACATAGACTATTTTCATAGGTTGTAGAAAAAGAGCGCATATGGGTCTGTAATTGATAATATCTTCTCAATTGCAGTTTTCAGGGGTAGAAGTACCATCTGTGATCTTTTTCATTATTTTTGAGTCTTTTCCTCTTAAAGATATGCTGGTACTTGATACTTGAGTGCCTTTAATTGATAACTTGAGTGCTACTGTTCCTCTAGACCACCTCCAGTCATTCCTCCTGACTCACTCTAGAGTGTCTTCATTCATCCTCCTGACTGTAACCACTTAAGGCCTATTAGACACACTGACTTCATATACCCAGAGAATTATATTTACTGCCATATTTTTTTCAATTCCAACATGAAAGACATGTTTTGATGCTTCCTAAATGGCCTAGCTGTTAACTAGTCTTTGTTGCCAGCTATGAACCTTATGGTCATCCAAGCACAGTTGCTGGTCTTTCACTGATACCATAAAACTCCTTTGGCATTTGGATTTCCAGCCACCACAATTAATGAAAGCCACATTAATGAAAGAAAGGTGGAGCTTTATGACTTCCTGAATTAAGATTCTTAATTGTTTATATCTTTGGTATTTGATCAGGGCTTTGGGATTTATTCTCCTGCATTTCCAGTCCTATTAGCTTGTGTCATTAAAATATATCATTTTCATGTACCTGCTTGAAGATCCACTTGGATTATGTACACATAGTCTTTTCAATGAATAAAAAAGGATTCATGGGGAAGCTAGCTGGCCTCAGAGACATAACACTTATTAGCTGTGTGACCCCGGGCAAGTCACTTAACCCCATTGCCTAGACAAAAAAAAAAAAAAAAAAAGGATTCACTTCCTTACTCCAGAATAGATACCATTGTTCAGTTGTGCCCAACTCTCATGACCGATGGACACCACATCCTCTCCATGGGGTTTTCTTAGCAAAGATACTGAAGTGGTTTGCCATTTCCTTCCCCAGTGGACTAAGGCAAATAGAGATTAAGGGACTTGCCCAGGGTCACATGGTGTCACAAGTGTCTGAGGCCAGATTTGAACTCAGGTCTTCCTGACTCTAGGTCCAGTGCTCTATCCACTAAGCCACCTAGCTGTCTCTATTAGATTCAATTTTGTTTCCTAAATTTGTCAAAGTCTCAACCCCATTCTCAAAGTGGAAGGTTGTTCAGTACAGGGGCTAGTTTGGGGACTGCAAATCTCAGCTCCTGAACTTCCAATTGCATAGAATGTTTCTAAAATCTGGTTTAAATTAAGTCATTCATCATCTTATTCCCCCAAATGTAACTGTATACACAAAAAGCTTGATATAACACAGTTATTCTGCGAGATGAAACTTCATATCTACTGTTCCCATCCATGCCTACACTTTAACACCACCAGTATCAGAGTGACCGAAGACCAATTCGACCTGGAAAATATGGCGGTCTTGGAAAATATGGTTCAGACCTTGGATTGGATTAAATGGCCTGTAAGGTCCCTTTCGGCTCTTGATCTAGGATCTGATGATTCCAGCTCTACAGTTTGCTACCTAGGTGACCTTGGATAGGTCACTTCCTTTCCCTGGACCTTACTTTCCTCTTTTATAAGAAGAAAAGGGTAGACCAGGTCAGGTCCCTTTAAGGTCCCTTCTACTTCTTGGTTCTTATTTCCTTGAAATCTTTTCTCCCATGAACAGTCTAGAGCATTTTTCCTAGGCCCTCAGCTCAAGTGATGCCAGTTCCAAGATGTCCCCACAGCAAGGCAGCTGTCATCAGGAGGGGAGCTCTTCCAGGCCCTTGGCCACTTCCACTTAACAGTTGGTCTATAGCCATGGTGTTGTCTTTCAGCCCCAAGAAAATCCTTCCCAGGAGTAGCCACCAGAAATCCCAACTGTCCTGAGCTGACATGATGAAGGAGCTCCTCCATGGGATCCTCGGGGCATTCCAGGCAAGGGAAATGGAAAGATATTTGTTCGCCAAGGCCTAAGGACCTACGTCAAGCTCTGGATTGTTTGAGCTTTAACAGCTGTTCTCACAATAGAAGAACAGTCGAGATAAAGATATTTGGCAGGGGAGGTGGGGACTCCTACAGTAGCTTAATGGCCCAAGCCACACAGATCTAATTTAGGTGAGGATGGCCCTAGAGGTAGCATGGCCCTGTTCTGCTGGCTTGACCACAGTGTGCCGTCCTTGTGTTAGTCAAATTGACCCCAAAGGAATGTGTCACAAGTATGTCACCCATGGAGACTCCACTCATACACCCACTTCATTAACACAGCATTTTAGCCAAAGTGTGATGAAAGTATTGGATTTGAAACAGAAGGACCCAGGTTTGAGTCTTAGGTCTGATGCTTACTACCTCTATGATTTGAGGACAAGTCACTTAATTTCTCTGGGTATCTGTTTCCTCAACTGCAAGAGAGGAGGGTTGGACAAATGGCCTCTGAGTTCCCTTCCAGCTCTAAATCTATGATCTCATGGCCTGGGTTCAAATCAAAGAATATTGTATTTGGAGTCAGAGGACTTGTGTTCAAATAGTGCCTTGGATACTTACTACCTGTGTGATTTTGGACAAGTGTCTGGGTCTCTGTTTCCTAAATTGTAAAATGAGGGAGACTGGACTTGATAAGCTCTGAGATCCCCTCTAGTTAAAGCTTTACCATCCTAAAGGGATGAATAGGTTAAAAAATACCACCCGTCTATCACTCTACCAGGTCTAATTTTTACCAAAGCCCTTAGGACCTGAGCATGGCCAGTGTTGACAATGCTTTCCTTCCAACTACAAGTCTGCTTTGATTTTTTGGGTTCATTTCTTGTGGCAAAAAAAGTAATAATAATAATGATTATGATAATAATAGCTGGCATTTATATAGAGCTTTAAAGATCGCAAAACACTTTACATACATTATCTTGTTTGATCTTTATTACAACTGTAAAGTAGATACTATTGCTATCCTCCATTTTAGGAAAACTGAAGCACAATGATGTTAAGTGATTTTTCTGATGGTCACAGAGCTAGTAAGTGTCTGAGGCAAGTTTTCTTGCCTACAAGTCTGTCAGTATTCTATACACTAGGCCATGATCTCTTTACTGCTGAAAGCTAAACTTGGAGTTGGAAAGAACCAAGTTTGAATCCTGGTTCTGACAGCTGCATGAGTCTGGACAGGCTACTTCCCATTTCTGAGATTCAGTGATCCCGTCTATATATGAAGGTGTACTATGAGAACTTCTTCCTACTTAATAGACAAGTCTTAAGGAGTTACCATAGATAGACTTGAAGTTAGGAAGACACATCTTCCCGAGTTCAAATCTGGCCTCCGATACTTACTAGTTTTGTGATCTTGAGCAAGTCACTTAACCCTGTTTGCCTCAGTTTCCTCATCAGTAAAATGAGCTAGAGAAGGACATGGTAAACTGCTATAGTATCTTTGCCAAGAAAACCCTAAATAGGGTCATGAAAGAAGTAACTTACCCAGAGAGTAATAGTAATAGTGATAGATGGAGTGAAGAGGACATGGAGCAACATTCAGAGATGGCAGGGTCATGAAAGAAGTAACTTACCCAGAGAGTAATAGTAATAGTGATAGATGGAGTGAAGAGGACATGGAGCAACATTCAGAGATGGCAGGGTCATGAAAGAAGTAACTTACCCAGAGAGTAATAGTAATAGTGATAGATGGAGTGAAGAGGACAGTGGAGGAACATTCAGAGATGGCATAGCATCTGGTGGAAGCTAAGACCAGAGCAGTACAAGTGCATGTGCATGTATGTGTGTGTGTGTGTATGACCTTTCTCACCTGTGAGCCTTCTCTGTGTCCATGCTGCCCACTGATGTTGTATGTATCTGTGGGGGAATGTCTTCCAGGTTCATTGGGAAAGTATTTGGTTGTTACTTTTTTAAAAATTAGATCATTTCATTAAATGTCTTTTGCTTTGAATTAATTGTGTCCCTTGACCAACTGTTAAAGATAAGTATACCTGTGGGGGCCTTATGGGTATATATACCCACAGAGTGCCCTGCTAGCCATTCCTTGGGGGACCTTTCTTATGCGTGGGGAAAGTATCCCCAGGCACTACACGAAAGCCTTGTAAGCCTTAAAGTTCCCATAGGAATGTGAGTTATTAGGATTCTCTATTTAGGACTGGAAGAGACCTTAGACCTAGTCCATTCTCATTTTACAGATCAGGAAATTGAGGCAAAGTAAGGTTAGGTGACTCACCCAAAGTCATAGAGTTGGTAAGTGATTGAACCAGGAATAAATCTGTCCTCAAATACTTAGTAGCTTTGTGACCCTGGGCAAGTCACTTCCCCTCTGTCTGCCTCAATTCTCTCATCTGTAAAATGGAGGTAATAATAGCACCTATTTCCCAGGGTCATTGAGAGGATCAAATAAGATTTTGTAAAGCACTTAGCACAGTGCTCAGCATATAGCAGGTGATATATAAATGCTAGCTATTATTATAATTAATATTGTTATTAAACCAAGTCCTCTGATTTCAAATCTCTCTCCCCACCATCACAGCTGTCTCCAGATTATTATTACTATTATTTGTTTCTTCCCAAAGGGAACAAGGCTAATTTCACTGCTGTGTTAGAAATGATCAGCTGTTGTCAGCAAGCCCTAAAATATCTCTGACCTCTGATGATAACCCTTGGCACACTATGTACCATCTATTTCCAGAGCAGCTCAGAAATATGTGTGTGTGTGTGTGTGTGTGTGTGTGTGGAGGTGTGTGTATATCTGTGCATGTGTGTGTGTGTGTGTGTACGTGTGTGTGTGTGTGTATGGGTATATAGTTTCAATCCTAGCTTAAATACTCTTCTTTTAATTAAAACAAAATAATCAGCTGATTGCTGCAGGCTTGAAACAAAGAAAAACCAGAGGTGGGAAGGTAGAAGCTTCTGAACAATGAAAGAAGTTGCTTAAAACTTGACAGGGCCCTAAAGACTTGAGAAAGTATGTAGGGAAGCAGAATCATCAGGCAGTTAGGTGGTGCCTGGTCCAGAGTCAGGATGACCTGAGTTCAAATCTGGCTTCAGATACTTCCTAGCTGTGGGACCCTTGGCAAGTCATGTAAAGCTGTTTGCCTCAGTTTCTTCTTCTGTAACATGAGCTGGAGAAGGAAATGGCAAATCATTCCAATATCTTGACCAAGAAAACCCCAAATGGGGTCCCAAAGAGTGGGACTGGACTGAAAAACAGCTCTAGAGCTCAAAGTGGCCTTAAGGGATATCTGATCCAATCCCCTCATTTTACAGATGGGGAAACTGAGTCCCAAGGAGAAGTGACTTGTAAAGGGGTCACTAGATCATCATTTTAGAGCTAGAGGGGACCCCAGAGGCCATTTAATCCAACCACTGCATTTTATAGAACAGAAAACTCAAGTCATAAACATTAGATGCAGAATTTTACCCCAACATTAGTGACTCCAAGTTGAATACTTCCAATACAGTATTCTCACCATGTCTTTTGATTATTTAGAACCACTCCTACATTTGAAAAAGGAGAGTTGAACAAAGAGGGAGCATAAAAGAAAAGAAGAGTCCATTTTAATCTTGCAATTTCAAAAAGCCATTTTAATTATTCAGGGACAAAAACAAGATTTAGGTTCTAGAGCACTGATTCCCAACCTGGGGGATGCAGAGCCCTAAAAGGCCACAAAGTTATTGGCAGGAGGAGACACATCAGGTATTATAATTTTAACTTTTATTCAGTTTCAATAACTACTCTCATGTTGGGGACTGAATTGTAACTAGATTGGGGCAATCAGGGCTTTGCTCCAGGGCCTGAATATCCAAGGGGGTGCTTCCTCTTCCTTGAGGAGGCTTTCTCCATATAAGAGACACAACTCACCCCTAATTCACAGGGCTTTCAACCCTCCAATAACCATCGGCATCCCTACTCCTTGCTGTCCCATCTGGTTCAGTGGGACCCTAACCCCTTGCTTAGTTCTGGGCAGCTACCTAGAGGGTCCTGTCACTTGCCTTCCCATCCACTCCCAACCTCCAGAGGGGCACAGGTCAGACTTTCCAGAGAATGTGGCTCACCCACTCCAAACAAGATTTTTCCTATGATTGAATTATCCACCCCTACCTCAACAATGGTCTTTGCCCCTGCTTTCAAAAAATCATAGTTAGAGTACAGTTGGGAGGTACATCAAGGTTTTTGCCATCAACAAGGGGTTCTCACTCTCTAAAAAGCTTGGGTCCCTGCCACAGATGCTAGGAGGAAAGCTGTCAACCTTTGGCCCCAGCAAACTTGAGTAGCCCCTTGAGATAATTATTAAGGAGTCTTTACTGCAGGTTTTTTCATGTGGTCATATATCTAGACTTGGAAAGGACCAGAGTGCAGCAGAAAAGCTACTATAGTATCAGAACTTAGGTTCAAATCCAGTCTCTGACACTTAGCTGTGTGACTTTGGGCAAGTCACTTAACTTCCTCTGAAGCCCCTTCCATCTTCATTTATCTTTCCTCCTCCTTGTCTCACTCTTAAGACTGCCAAAGGCCCTTCTGGGCAAAGCTTAGCCCCACTGGCAGCTCTAAGAAATGAAATGATCTGTTCTCTTCGGTGGGCAACCAGACAAATAATAACAATAGCTAACATTTAAGTGGTATTTTAAAGTTTTGCTGACTTGCTCCTCACAACAATCCTGGAAGGTATTTCCATTTTACAGGTGAGGAAACTGAGGCTAAGAAAGTTTAAGAGACTTGCCCAGGGCCACACAGCTCAAAGTGTCTGAGACAGGATTTGATCTCAGGTCTTCCAATTCTAACTGCAAAATCCCTACCTGCCTCAAAGGTTAGAAGCCCCAATTCAACAATTACCCCAACCAAAGTCCACAATGAATCATACAGATGGTCAGAGAATAATGTTTTTTACTAGTAATGGTTGGTTAGCTCACTCTGACATACCTCCTCACATATTCTCAGAAACTCAGACAAGAAGCAGGGGTAAGAAGGAAACAACACTAGTGAGTGGAGCTGGGGTTTATCACCAGTCCACCTAAGATAAACATCAAAGCCAGACTAAGAGTCTGTCAGCATTTCTTCAAGGAGACCGGATTAACTCTTGGATTGAGAACATGGAGAATTTTGGCTCTGGGGCTGGGAGAGGGAAGGGAGAAGTTTGGGTTTGGATTTTTTTTTTCCCTTTCATCATGACCGAAGGATTGAGAGAAGACTCTGGGCCACATGTATTAGCTAACCCAGACCAGAAAAAGCTGAGAGCTTCAATTTGTCGATTTCACATGGATGGGGGTGATTAAAACAAAGTTTATTTGTGAAATGTATGTGCGTGTGTGCGAGTATATATACACACATATATATACTTATATAATTTTATACAGATACATGTATAGTTACATACTTTTATATGTGTACATATATAATTATATAATTTTATATACATGCATATAATTATATAATTTTATACATATGTACACATATGGAATTAAATATATAATTATATCATTTTATGCATATGTAAATATATGATTATATACTAATATATACACTCATGTGGAATTATCCATACACGAATTTATATGTGTATATATACATATATGTGTTGATGGATTTCATGAGTATATTGTTTATATAGATACCTGTATATATCTATATACATACCATATACACATGCATACATGTGTGTGTACTTTGGATCAGTGTAGCATATTGTAAGAATATTGATTCCAGAGTCAGAGGACTTGGGTTTGAATCCCATATCTGTCGCTTGTTGGCTATGTGACTTTAGGCAAGCTAATTCAACTCCCCGGGCCTCAGTTTCCTCATCTGTAAAATGAGGAGCATGAGGAGCTTGGATCAGACAACCTCTGCGGTCCCTTCTAGCTCTGGATGTATGAGCCTATTTGTGGTAGCCGTTTTCTGTCTCAGTAATTGCTTCAAAGGATCCACACACAACAGGCACCGAAAATCCAAATATGGCCATGCGTCATGGGTTGTGGATACGAGCGTGCACGCACATACGCACATACACACACACACAAGAGCACGGACCCTTCTTATTCAAAGGTACTAGTATTGGCAGAGTAGGGACACCAGGAAGACCATACCAACTAAAACTCTCTCAATGAATATTGGAGCGGGGAGGAATTTGGTCTTACCCAAACCTCTCAACTACAGATAAATTATGGGAAAGTAAGATAACTTGCAGAAACCTGCTTATCTCTGTAATGGCAGAACCAAGTCTAGAACCCTAGTCTCTCATGGTTTCCAGATCAGTGTTCCTTCCACTACACCATCCCAGCTCATCTACTGATACCAAACATTCTACCATTAGTAATGCATTTCTTTGGTTAAGCTTTTGTGCAGTGTCTGTCATTTTCTTGTAATTCCTTAGCAAGAGCAGCCCAGTAAGTCAAAGGATAATTTTCTATCGAATTACTTTTATACCTGAAGAAGAGACTATGACAAGATGAGTGCATTAGGACTCTATGGGGTGAGGGAGACCAGAGTACCTAAAGAGAAAGAAAGGTCCGAAAAAGAGAGGTGAAGGATAAATTTCACCAGATTCACAGCTTTGGCCAGCTATGTTGTTATCACAAGAAAGTCATACAACTCTCTTTTCTCTCTTTTTCTCCTTCATTAAATAGATAGATGGATAGTGATAGGGAGCTATATAAATAAAGACAGCAGACAGATGATAGACATAATAGATGATAGAGATAATAGGTGATTTATAAATACAATAGATGGTAGATGGATAGATATAATAGATGATTGATATATGTAATAGATGATAGGTGGATAAATAGATATAATAGATTAGAGATTTGAGAGATAGATAGTGAAAGAGAGAGAGAAATTAGCAGATAAGCATCTCTATTTAACAATGAAGTTCCCATGGAAGTCTGTACAGAAATGCTCAACTCCATAGTGCTTCTCACAGATTGATAGGGCAAAGGTTGTTCTCAATGGTAAGAAAAGAGCAGTGGTCAGAGGTCACCCAGAACCCAAAGGAAAACACATTAGGCAGGGTCTTTCTACAGGACCATGGGATAAGCCAAAAGCTCTGCAGAAAGTCAGAGGTGACAAATATTAAGGCTGTGACTTACTAGATAAGGAGACCAAGAGGATACCTACTAGGTCACTTGACCTACCAACTGGATCTCATGGACCCACAGCCAAGTGAGAATCAGCTCTTATTGCAAGTGTCTATTTGCAAGATTCCAAGAAAAATCTGAAAGCAACTCAGAGGAAGGGACTAGAATTAGCTCCTAAAGAAATAAGCATACCTGAAGGTGGTCATTGCTGGGAACTTTGTCTCATGGAGGTGGCTGAGAGCACTAGCTTGGTAAGACACAGACAATCAAAACTCCTCTTATAGAAGATACATTGGATGTATTATCCAGGGAGTAAAGGACTCTGGCATCAGGACAGATGGAATCCAGGACTATTAGGTATTATTCATGAGTGATGTTTTCTAAAGTGCAGATCTATCCATGCCACTACCCTGCTCAGTAAACTCCAGTGTCTCCCTATTACTATAGAAGCAAATAAACTCTTCCATTTGACATCTAAAGCCCTTCACATACATACCATTCCCCTTCACTATCCTACTATCCAGCCAAACTGGCCTTCTTGCCTTAACTCATGCACAAGACTCCATCTCCCATCTCTTATCTCTGTTTTTATGTGGGAGTTTGAAGGAAATTTAGAGGTAAATTAATTTAACCCCTTGATTCAACCAAGTTTCAGCTTTGCCTTCAGCTTGGGATCATCAATGCTTTTTCTTTCTTTTTTTTCTTTTCTTGTTTTTCTTGCTAGGCAATGGAGTTAAGTGACTTGCCCAGGGACACACAGCTAGTAAGTGTCAAGTGTCTGAGGCAGTATTTGACCTCAGGTCCTCCTGACTCCAAGGCCAGAGCTCTGTCCACTGCACCACCATATTTTTTTTTGGAGGGGGGGCCAGGCAATTGGGGTTAAGTGACTTGCCCAGAGTCACACAGCTAGTAAGTGTTATGTGTCTGAAGTTAACTCAGGTCCTCCTGACTCCAGGGCTGGCGCTCTAACCATTGTGCCACCTAACTGTCCCCATCAATGCTTTTTTCAATGACTCCTCACCACCACCTTTGAGAATCCCCAGTTTCCTTCAGATCTCATAAGACCTCACCTAATTCCCCTGCTGATAGTGTCTTCTCCCTCTCCAGTGACTGTTTTTTATTTATTTTGTATGTATTTATACATGTGCATATCATCTGGCCTGAGAGAATGTAAATGGTTCTTGAAGCCAAGGGTTGCTTCATTTCTCACTTTCTATCCCCAAAGACAAAAGACAGAGTAGGTGATTAACAAATGCTTGTTGGTGGATCATATATATATATGTTGTTTAATCCATTAGCATGTAAACTCCTTGAGCACAGAGATTGTTTCATTTTTGTCATTTTATCCACAGTGCCTAGTGTAATGCCTGGCACACAGAAGGTGTTTAATAAATGATGGTTTATTGTTTGATGACTGAGGGCAAGGTCTGTTTTATCTAAATTATGTATCTTCCCCAAGTTCTTACACAGAGTATTGCATATGCTAGGCACTAAATAAATGTTTTGAAGTTTAAAATTGTTAAATAAAAAAGGAAAGAAATAAAGAAAGGAGAAAGAGAGGGAGGGAGGAAAGAGAAAGAAAGGAAGGAAGGAAGGAAGGAAGGAAGGAAGGAAGAAAGAAAGAAAGAAAGAAAGAAAGAAAGAAAGAAAGAAAGAAAGAAAGAAAGAAAGAAAGAAAGAAAGGAGGGAGGATAGAGAGAAAGAGAAAAAGAAAGGAAGAAATGAAAAGAAAAAAGAAATGGAAAAAATTAATACCCTCTCTAGCTTCAAAGAAATTGGCAGATTTAAAGAAATCAGTCTACACATTAAAAAAACTTGAATACCTTTATTTCTTGAAAAATTGATTCTTTAGACATTACTTAATTTATAATGTTGGGTATAGAACTGTGTGTTTTATTCTTATAATGAGGCATCACTTCTCAGACTCTGAAGCTTTTGCATGTCATTGAAAAAGGGCCCATGAGCTCATACTGAAACCAGCAATGAAATTTGGCTCAGCCAATGTGTCAATTTAGGTGACCTCTCAGGTCCCTTCCAACTCTAAGATTCTGTAATTTACAATGGGTAAGAAAATGTCAGGACTCATGACTGGAAGACTATATTTGTTTGGACCACAGCAATGCCAGAAAAAATATGTAGAACTAGAAGGGCATAGATATCAGTAAGAGGACTTCTGACTTTTCTATTTCTTCCAGTACCACCACCACCCAGTAACCAACATTGGAAAATTAGGAATTATTTTGATCCTTCCCTCTCCCTTGACTCTTATATTCAATTGGGTATCAGGTCCTATCAATTCCATCTCACCAGTATCTTTCACATATCTTTTCCCATCCTTTCTGCTCCCACAGCCAGCAGCCTAGAGCAGGCTGTACAATGGATAGAACATTGGGCTTAGAATCAGAAAGACTCATCTTCTTGAATTCAAATCCAGCCTCAGACACATACTAGTTGTGTGATCCTGGACAAGTCACTTAGCCCTATTTGCCTCAGTTCCTCATCTGTCAAATGAGCTGGAGAAGGAAACGGCAAACCACTCCAGTATCTTTGCCAAGAAAACCCCAAATGGGGTCATGAAGAGCTGGACACGACTCAAAAACAACTTTACAACAAACTTATATCACAACTCTGCTTAAAAATCTTTAGTGCTTCCTACTGCCTAGGTAAATTCCGAACTTTTTGGTCTAATATTCAAGGACTTCCACAATTTGGTAGCAACTTCTCTTTCTAATTTTATCTCATACTACATCCTTACCCTACACATACTCAATAGTCAAGCAATTTGACTTATCTTTGACCACCTCAACACATTCTGTATTTTCCCACCACCATCTTTGCTCTCTCCCCAGAATATACTCCCTTCCCCTCTCCTACATAGTAAGCCTTGATAAACATTATATCAATCTACCTAATTATCTACCCACTATCTATTTATCTATCTCCTCTATCAATCAATCTACATATCTATTGCCTCTATATACCTATCCACATATCTCTCTCCTTTATCTATCATCTCTTTAGCTAGTTAATTAATATTGTAATCATAGACATTTGTTTCTTATACATGTCTTATCTCCCTACTATATTAAGTTCCTGAGGGCAGGGACCATGTCTTATCAATATTTAGTATCTCCATCAGTCCTTTCCACTGTGGGGTAATGAAACTTATGCCCACCCAAGATTCAAAGAATCACAGAAACTTTATGCTGGAGATCTCAGAAGTCATCTAGTCCAACATTTTTTAAAAATTAGTTCATCTGCGAGTTCATTGATATAGAGAATTCCTGAAGAGTGAACTCCTTCTATCAGTGTAAATGGGCACCTGCTCTACAATTTATGATCTTCAAGATTCTAACCCTTACCTGACCAAAATCTCCTCTACAATGTTGTCAACAGAACATCGCCCCAACCTTTAGTTGAAGGGAAGCTGTGAGACTGTGGAAAGAGTGCTGAACTTGGAGCCTCAGCTCTGCCACTTACTACCTATGAGACTTTGGACAAGTCACTTATATTTTCTGGGTCTTCGTTTCCTCATCTGTAAGATGAGGTGGAGAAGGAAATGGCAAACCATTCCATAGCTTTGCCAAGAAAACCCCAAGTGGGGTCACAGAGAATCAGATAACAACTGAAATGAATGAACAACAGTAACAGAAGATGAGCGGAGGGGGAAGGACCAGATGGTCTCTGAGGTAACTTCCAGCTCTACATGACTTTGGGCAAGTTATTTCACCTGCCTGGGATTCAGTTTTCTCATTTGTAAAGTAAGGGAATTGGAAGCAGATGGCCTCTAAGGTCCCTTCCAACCTCAAGTCAAAGAGAATTCACAACATGCCAAGGTAATTCATTGCACTTTGGGAGCTCCAAAAGTTAGGAAGCTTTGGAGTTCAAAGCTGCTCTTGGTTCTGTCCTCTGTGCCTGATCAGAATAGATCTAGTCCATCTTCCATAGCTGTCATGTCCTCTTTTTCTTAGCTAAATATTCCCGTTTTTCTCTACAACTGATTCCCACATGGAATGATTAGGAGTCCTCTCACCACCCAGTTTGCCTTTCTTAATATGCTTCCCAGGGTATCAATGTCTATAATATGTGGTGCTTGAAACAAACACCTTATTGCATCTTATTGGTTTCAGCGGGGCAAGGGAAAGCAGGACAGTTATTTCTTTTCCTTGGGATACTTTGCCTCTCTTAGTGGTTGTGATGAAAGCCATTTGTAAACATTTGGCTCATTATTAACACACTTTGTAAGCCTTAGATAGCAATAGGGACTTGGATTATACTCGAACTCCCTGGTGAGGAAATTACCTCTACCAATGCAGGTAGGTGTGTACTCTGTAATTTTAAGTTGGATAGGGAGAAGGGAAGGGAAAGGAGCAGGCATTTATTAAGCATCCAGCATGTGCCAGGCACTTTACTAAGTGCTTTACAAATAATATCTTATTTAATTATAAGATAGTTGCCTAGGGGCAGCTAGGTGGTGCAGTGGATGCACCGGCCCTGAAGTCAGGAGGACCTGAGTTCAAATTCGACCTCAGACCAAACACTTGACTCTTACTAGCTGTGTGACCCTGGGCAAGTCACTTAACCCCAACTGCCTTAAAAAAAAAAAAGATAGTTGCTTAGAGTGTTGAGAATTAAGTGATTTACCCAGGGTCATACAACTAATATGCACCAGAGGCAAGACTTGAAACCAGATTATCCTGGTTTCAAGGCCCATTCACCATCAACTGTGCCAAGAGGCAGCATGGGACATTGAATAGAAAGATAGACTCAGAGCTGGGAAGACCTAGGTTCAAATCCTATCTCTGACACTTACTAGCTGAGTGACCCTGGGCAAGTCATTTAACCTCTGTGTCTTGGATTTCTCATCTGTAGGAAGAAAAGGTTAGACTGAATGGCCTCTAAGGTACCTTCAGCTCTAAAACTAAATCTACAATACAAACATATTATTGATTTATTTTGTCCCCCAATGGTCTTCTCCTACCTATGCCCTCTCCTCTAACTTACATTCATCTCCCTCCCGCCCACCTCACTTTGGGCAAGTGACTCTACTCCCAGGAATCTCTTGGAGCACTAGTGAAGACATCCAGTCTACTTCCCCACTATTCCCATTACCCTGCCTGCCTGTATTTGGTTTGAAACCTTTGATGCTTCTGGCAATGACTAGCAACACAAAGAAAAAAAAACCTCCATTTGTTCTCCTTCTCATAATCAATCCTTCAGCTACAAAAAGGGACCCAGTGATAACCCTCCAACCCTGTAAGTAACAAATGATCACATCTTCAGGAATCATTGCTGACACCAGCCTCAAAGAACATGGTCCCAAGTCAAGGAGGATGCTAAAGAGTCAGCCCACTTGTGGAGTGAATGACAGCATGATAGTGGTGAGAAAACTTGCCTCCAAGTCCGAATGACCTAGGTCCGAGTCCACCTCTGGTCCATACTGGCTGTGTGACTCAGTGCCCCAGACAACTCTCTGAGACTCTGCGATGCAATGAAGACACTGACTTGTACTGGTAGGAGCTTCCTCACCGTGCGGTTCCCTATACAAGTGAAATCACAGCTTCAGCTCCTATCCCATAACACAAATCCAAATGAGGTTAGGTGGGGTCAGGGCTTATTAAAAGGATCCATATATGGAAATGTTGTCCTTTCTTGTACACTTATAGGATCATAGATTTATACAATGATACCTTAGGGTCATCTAGACCACTCATCATTCTATGGGTGAGGAAACTGAGGGAAGTTAATCAACTTGCCCAAGGTCACACATCTAATAAGTGGCAGATTTTAAATGGGAACCGAACCCAGGTCCTCTGGCTTCCATTTCATTGTTCTTTCCACTACCCCATGTTGTCAGCATTTTTCACCAAAATGGTTGTTCTTTGATACTTACCAAGGACCAATAGTGGGCTAGCCCATATAGAACAGGAATTAAATTCAGCCCCTGGCCATTTGAACCTTGGCAGCCAGACAAGACAAACCCTAAGTACAGAGATGGCATAAATACAAGGAGAGATGTTGGCTCAGGGGGTCACGGCCATGTTCATTCTGTCACCTTTGTGTCCAAAGATTTTATATGGTCAAGGCAAGTGAGAAAGAGACTTTCTCTAAGGAAGTGAGTCTAGAGGGGAGTATTAGGGAGAAAGCAGGAAGGTGGCCAGGCCAGTGAATGGTGGGAAAATTGCTTCCAGTCAATCAAGGGCACAAGGGAGAAAGGCACAGACATAGGGGAGAGGCGAGATGGGATCAGCAAACAATAAGCTTGAAGTAAAGGGAAGGAAATAAGTGGGGGAAATGGAGAGGAGAGAGATGTCACCCAGAGCCAAGCTTTTAGATTTGCTTCAGAAATAATAATATTAATTCCTGTTTATATAGTATTTCAAGTGTTTCCAAAGCTGAATTAGAAGCATATACTTAATTTCCTGATTCAAGGTAAGGGAAAAGTTCTCTAGTGATTAGAATTATTCAGCTATGGAACAGGTTGCCTTGGGAAATGTGGATTCTCCATCACTGGAAATCTTTAAGCAAAAGTTGGATGGAAAAGGACTCCTATTCAGGGCTAAATGGCCTCTGAAGTTACCCCTTCCCCCCCACCTTAGCTGTTTTCTTGACTTGTCTTTTCTTTTTATGAAACCAAGTTAAAGGTGAGGCAGGAAGGAGATCTACACTGGCAAACACCATGTATATAGACTTAAGGGGGTTGGAGGGAGTAAAGTATATTATAGTGAATCATTGACCTGGCTCTCTTTAGAAGTCTGATCTGGATCTTGGTCATCAGTTCCTAGAATCTCATGTTAGCCAACATCATTGTTCTGACTCGGTGTTTGTTACCTAGAGACGATCAAAAATCTTGGGTGTTCCAACCAAACCTCATGATCAAAGCTTCTCTGTCTATACCCAAGGTCCATTGAATAAACTCAATCCAGTCCAAACCAACTAGGTTCAATGAAAAGAAAGATTACCCTCATACTAATTATTGACACAGCATGTGTTTCCTTGAATCATGGTCCAAATTCATCTAACAGAATAAATTCTGCAAACGCTAGGAAAGCCTCTTAAGGAATAATAGCTAGCATTTATATCATGTTTTAACATTCGCAAAGTGTCTTACAAACATTTTTTATAGAAAAAATATTTGGTATTTTCCACTCCTATGTTGTTGAACTAACTTTAGACCAATAAAAGTATCCTTTGTAAAATATGTAAACATTCCTTGCACAAAATATTTCATCTGCCACCTCCTTTCCTTTGTACAAATTATCTTCCATTCTCGCAATGCTCACCCTCCTCATCTCTGTGCCTCAGAATCCCTAATTTCCTTCACAAATGTCACCTCCTGCAAGAGCCCTTTCTGATATCCCCAGAAGTTAGTGCTATCCTCCCCTACCCCAAAATGTTTTTATTTGCATATTTTAATTGTATAAGTATCTTTTATTTTTATATAACTTTCTTTTCAGGATAGATCTCTTTTCTATCCTCTACCCAGAAAGCCATCCCTTGCAACAAAGAATGAAAAAGAAAGATGGGAAGAAAGTAGCTCATCCAAGCCAAACACCACTTTAAGAATCTATCATTGTATACAATGTTCCACATCTATTGTCTCCTACCTCCGCAAAGATAGAAGGGAAGTATTTTACATATGAAGCCCTTATTTGTTCTTCTAGAGATAGAGAAAGAGCTTCAATATAGGCTCAAGGTTAAGTCTAGGACTAATTGTCCTGGAGTTTGTTTTAGTTTGCCCTTTTCCACACTGTGGACCACTCATTTACAGCAAACGTTCACCGAGAGCACAATAAAAAAATCCCCTTATCTTTTTCTGGAGACAATTGTAACGATATAGATGGCAAATAACCAAGATATAAGGGTAAATAATGCCAGGTTTCTAGCATCAGTGAGGCAGAGGAAGGGGAGGAAGTAGAGAGGAGATAAATTCACTTGGATCCAATGGGGCAGCAAATTCTATCTGGGCAAGTCACTCTTTTAATGGGTCAGTGAGCCAGACAAGGGTCAAATCGATCATTATTATATTCAGATCAAGCTATCAGCACTCTTTCCCTACAATGGTCTGGCCACTGGTGTTACCATGTATCTGAATACCCCTGAACCCCTATCAGGGTGCAAAAATTCCTAGGCTTATCCAGTTGCAAGTGGCTTCTGCCTCCAATGAGCCTTCAGTACTTCCTTCTGACTAAAACAAACAAACTAACCTATATTTCCAATCTACACATACATTTCGTATTTACTTATCTGCATACAGATCAATTGTCTTCAGTAGTATGTGAGTCTTGAACTCACCTTGACTAATACATGTAAAGGAGTTTTTCTCCTCTCCCATCCCTTCAGAGAGATACTCAGAGATCTCTGATGAGTTCAGTAGATGGAAATCAAGAAAGTACCAGTGGGCAGTGTCATTCCCTTTAAGGTCCACAAAGTTTTCCATTCTTCCTGGATCAGAAGTCAATTCTACAGCCATGGAGGAGGGAAAGGAAAGGGACCAAAGGATCACCTAGGATTTATCATGTCATCTCAAAGCACTAAGCCCTTCATTGTGGAACCATGTTATCTCAAAAATGGACAGGAAGAAGGCTCAGCATGCCATTGGGTGTGCTCTTGCCAGAGCAGACCAAGGTACTTGCTATTTAGCTTCCAATCACATGTTCTTTTTTTTTCTTTTTTCTTTTCTTTTCTTTTTTTGCATGCCTATGCACTTTTAAAAAAAATAGTATTTTATTTTTTCCAATTACATGTAAAGATAGTTTTCAACATTCATTTTTGTAAAATTTTGAGTTCCAAATTTTTTCTCCCTCTCTCCTAACCCTCCTCCCCAAGATGGCAAGCAATTAGATATAGTTTATACATGTACAATTATGTAAACATATTTCCACATTAGTCATCTTATGAAAGAAGAAAAAGAACAAAAGGGGAAAGCCACAAAAGACCAAAAAAAAGTGCAAATAGTATGCTTTGATCTGCATTCAGACTCCATAGTTCTTTCTCTGGATATGGTTAGCATTTTCCATCATGAGCTTTTGGAATTGTCTTGGAATATCATATTGCTGAGAAGAGCTAAGTTAGTCATAGTTGATCATCACATAATGTTGCTGTTACTGTCCACAATGTTCTCCTAGCTCTGCTCACTTCACTCAGCATCAGTTCATGTAAGTCTTTCCAGGTTTTTCCAAAGTTTGCCTGCTCATTATTTCTTACAGCACAGTAGTATTCCATTACATTCATACACCACAACTTGTTCAGCCATAACCCAATTGATGGCCATCCCCTCAATTTCCAATTCTTTGCCACCACAAAAAAAAAGAACTGCTGTAAATATTTTTGTACATATAGTTCCTTTTCCCTTTTTGATGATATCTTTGGAATACAGACCTAGTAGTGGTATTGCTGGATCAAAATGTATGCACAGTTTGATTACCCTTTGGGCATAGTTTCAAATTGCTTTCCAGAATGGCTTGTTCAGTTCACAACTCCACCAACAATGCATTAGTGTTCCAATTTTCCCACATTTATCATTTTCCAACATTTATCATTTTCCTTTTCTGTCATATTATCCAATCTGATTGGTGAGAGGTAGTACCTCAGAGTTGTTTTAATCTGCATTTCTCTAATCAATAGTGATTTACAGCATTTTTTCATATGACTATAATTAGCTTTAATTTCTTTATCTGAACATTGCTTTGACCATTTATCAATTGGGGAATGACTTGTGCTCTTATAAACTTGATTCAGTTGTCTATTTATTTGAGAAATGAGGCTTTTATCAGGAATAGTTGCTGTAAAAATTGTTTCCCATTTTTCTGCTTTCCTTCCAATCTTGATTGCATTGGTTTTGTTTGTGCAAAAACTTTTAATCTAATGTAACCAAAATTATCCATTTTGCATTTCACAACGTTCTCTATCTCTTGTGTGGCCATAAATTCTTCCTTTCTCCATAGATCTGATAGATGAACTATTCCTTGCTCTCCTAATTTGCTTCTGATATCACTCTTTATGTCTAAATCATGTCTAAAAAATCCATTTTGACCTTATCTTGTTATATGGTGTGAGATGTTGGTCTATGCCTACTTTCTGCCATACTATCTTCTAGTTTTCCCAGCAGGTTCTGTTAAATAGTGATTTCATATCCCAGAAGCTAGAGTCTTTGGATTTATCAAATAGTAGATTACTATTGTCATTTACTACTGTATCTTGTGCACCTAAACTATTCCATTGATCCATCACTCTATTTCTTAGCCAGTACCAAATAGTTTCGATGATTGCTGCTTTATAATATAATTTTAGATCTGATATGACCAGGTCACTTTCCTTTGCATTTTTTTTTTCATTAATTTCCTTGATATTCTTGACCTTTTCTTCTCCCAGATGAATTTTGTTATTATTTTTTCTAGCTCTGTAAAATAATTTTTGGTAGTTTGATTGGTATGACATTGAATAAGTAAATTAATTTAGGCAGAATTGTCATTTTCATTATATTAGCTTGGCCTGCCCATGAGCAATTGCTATTTTTCCAATTGTTTAGATCTGACTTTATTTGTGTGAAAAGTGTTTTGTAATTGTATTCATATAGTTCCTGGATTTGTCTTGGCAGGCAGATTCCCAAATATTTTACATTGTCTGCAGTTATTGTAAATGGAATTTCTCTATCTCTTACTGCTGGGCTTTGTTATATATAGAAATGTTGATGATTTATGTGGGTTTATTTTATATCCTGCAACTTTGCTAAAGTTGTTAATTGTATCAAGTGGTTTTTTCAGTCAATTCTCTAGGATTCTCTAAGTATACAATCATATCATCTACAAAGAGTGATTGTTT